>NC_140624.1:35731559-36331559 GCF_057382275.1 Copadichromis virginalis | reverse complement strand
CCTCTGCCTTATGGTTTGTCTCTGTTTCTTAGTTGCTGTCTCCACTGTGTCTAGTTCGCGTCTCTGTGTGATACTTCCTGTTTTACTTTGAAGGTCCATGCCTCATGTGAGTGTTTCTAGTTTTGCGTCTCTGTCTCGTCCAGTCCTGATTTCTCCCAGCTGTGCCCTCCTTCTGTGTCTCATTCCCTCGTTATCCCTCTGTGTATTTAAGCCCACGTCAGCTGATTTGAGGTCCCTCTTCTGATTGGCTCCTTTCACGTCGCGGCAACTCTGAAAACCGGCTGTGGAGGGATACTTCCGGGTTCGACTCCTGCTGTGGCTGTGAGCTTATGGCATTTAGAGCGGTATTGGAAAACAAAGCGTTTTCTCTCCTCAATTCATCTTTAAACTTTAAACTCAGCGGTAAGTGTCCTTAATATCTTACAACCTTTGGTTGTCAGTAGTGATGGGCAGATGAAGCCCCATGAAGCACTGAAGCTTTTCATCCAATTGGTTCACCCCAACGCGAAGCTTCATGAAGCTTCATTTGCTCTAGCAGGACACCTACTGGACGTAAAAATAATAGCTGGCATGAATTTGAAGAGTGTGGCATTTTGCACACAGCCTGTAAATGTCAACAACAAAAGGAGTGTGTAAAACATGTATATTGTAGTGATGGCAGTATACTGTGTATATTTATAGTGGCAGTATGGGAAATGATTATTTGGAAATGCTTGAAATGGAAATGATCATTTACTGTGAGGTGTGGTTGGGGTGTGGACAGTAGTTGTGCTTTTGTAACGTTGAGGTATGGACAGCTACACACTGAGGCTTTGAGCCTCAGTCCTGCCTGTTCACATTTTATTCTGTAAAAACTAAATTTTCACTGCTTTTATGGCCTTTTTAGTGGGGAGAACATAGCTGGGATTTAATGATTTAACAAATCTTTTGAATCCTTTGTCCTCCACAATGCTAAATAGCTGGGCGTCCTCAATCACCATGCTAACCAGGTCTTCATCTATTTGAGATTGTTCTCCTGAGGAAAGACAATAAAGATAAAGCACAAATATAAATATCACACACGTAACTTATAACAGTTGTATAATATTGTTATATCATTTAGTAACATTACTGCATGCTATATTATCATTGCATTTGATGGCTCACCTGGTCTTGCTCCACAATCGGTGTTCCCCTTATTCTCATGCAAAGCTCTGTAGTGCCTAAGCATGGATGAGGTGTTGTTGTTGTCATATCCCAGCTCCCTGGCACATAGCAAACACTTCACCTTGTACAAAAGTCAAGACAGCTCAACATAAATTGTATTGCACCATCAGTATCATGAAAATACATCTTCTGTAGAAATTTACATACCTTGTTGGGAGGAATAAGATCAAAATGTTCCCACACAGGGGAGGACATCCTCCTCTTCTTAGCTGGCTCCATTCTCTCCTGACTTTCCTCACTCTCATAAACCTCCAAACGGTCTCCAAACTCTCACTAACCGCAACTCTCCATCAAACACCCACATTTTTGAATGAAGTCTGAGGGGTTTATATCGCTGTCATATCTCGCGGCAAAGTTCGAACCACTTCATGAACCAGTCACGTGGTACAGCCGGGCAGCGAGGCTTCGGACGTCATCATTTTCAGCTCCTCCCATAAATGAAGCAAGCCTCGATACGCGCTTCGCGGAAACGCCCCCTCCATTACTCGACACACGCTCCGAAGCCTCGATACAGAACGTCCCATCACTAGTTGTCAGTAACCAGCCGATCGTTTTCGCGATTAAAAAATGACTTTGTGCGGCGGCGTTCCCACCGCGAGCAGAACTTCGGTTCAAAAACCGCTGTTTTTGAACACTTCTGTTTACTTAAGCATTTTTATGGGCTTACTTTGAAACAAAGTGCGATTGAATGATTATTGTTATGTGTTGCCTTGAATTCGGCTATGCTGTCTGTTAGACAGTGGTTTTTCTTTATTGTTTTGTATTGTTTGTAGCGAACGCTACTGGAATGTATAGATTAAGCTACGTAGCCAAGATGATTAATGATTTAACTGTTGTACATTGATTGATGATGATTTATGATTTGCATTGTTACCTAGACTTGCAGAAGAATATATTTGTTTACCGGTACACTGAATCGAACTTGATGTGCTAATGGACATTTTTCTGACCTACAGGTCAGGTTTTTTTTTCCCCTTTGAATTGATCTTCTTCATATTGAAGTGGCGAGCCGGTGGGACCATTCTTTGTTTTCCCCTCTTTTCCCCCACTTAGCCGTCTTTGGATTACGGACATATTTCCCATTGTATGAAGCTGGACCCTAAGGAGGAATACCTTAAAAGTGAACTTTAAAAAGAAAAGGACCAAAAAAAAAAAGGGACTCTTAGCAAAAGGACTCTTGCACAGAAAAATCACAGCATTGATTTATTATTTAATTGTGGCCATTTACGTTGTGTGTTGTGTTAATTATTTTGTTCCATTTCCCCTTTCCCCTATTTATTCAATATATTTTTGGTACAAGACATTGCAGTTTTTGGTCTCATCATTCACACCATCTAGGCTCCATAAAGAACTATTTCTTCTGCGCGTCAGTCAGTAAATTCATCCATTGACATAAACTAGTCCTTTAATAACTTAGCGTTACAATTACATTAGTCTTGATACAGCCTCTGCCACCACATCAGATCAATTGCTCTGGGCTCCTTTGATCAGCTTCATCACCTAGTGGGGGTGGGGGGTCATAGTTTGGTCCCGCCTTCACTGTTGTGATTGGTGTGGGGGTAGGGACAGGCTTAGGGCGTCGGGGGGTTCCCCGGAGGCATCTTTCTTGGGGGGCTCAACCCGGGGTAGCGGTCATGTCCAATTAGGGGCTCTGTTGGCTCTCAGGTGACTGTTTCCTCGTGGCTGCGTGCAGCGGGGCTAGGGGAGGGTCTGTGCTGACGGACATGGGTTACTGACCTGGTAGCCTGGCTGCCCCTGGGTGGGTCCGGGATGGGCGTGAGGTTCTGGGGGTGCTCCGTCTCTGGGCTGGGGCCCTGGCCGGGGCTCGGGGGCTTGGGTCCTGGTTGGTGTGTTGCCGGGGTTGTGGGTGCATGGGGGCCCATCCCTGGCGCAGGGTGCCGCCGGTGCGTCGAGCCACCTGGGGGGCTCTTCAACTGGTGGGGGAGATTGTCACATCTTTCTTCTCTTCAGGAACTCTCTCTGCAGGAGGGGGAGATACAGGAGAGGTGGAGGAAGATCTCAGCCTGGGTGTTTATTGTCTTATGTAGTCTGGAAGAGGAGTGGATGGTGGGGTGGGTGCAGTTTTCTCTGGTGGGGTTGGGTGGACTGTCCCGGGCTCTGTGGGGCCGGGCGGCGCTGCTGCACTGGGCCCCGGTCTGGATGGGCCTGGGCCCCTTTCCCGGGCGGGTCGCGGAGTATGGGGGTGCCTACTGGGGTCAGCGGGGGAGCTGGCCCCAGGGAGGGGTCACTTGCCCCTCCCTTCCTTCCCTCCCCATCTCCAGCTGCCTCCCTCTTCCCGCTCCACCACAACCACCCACACATGCAGGACCTTGGAGTAGGGGTATGTCACCAGGGTGCAGAGGAGGCTACCCCCCCCCCCCCCCCCCCCCCCCCCCCTCTGTCCCCTTCTGGCTGCCTCTGCCTCAATTTTATCCTACAACTTAGACATTCACATTACTCACACTCACGGGCGTGTCACTGCAACTCCCCCTGGCTTCTGCTCCGCAGCTGCTGAGTGAGCCTTCATCTGGGACTCTCCTCAGCTCTCTCTGGGACAGTGGCGCAGCTGCCCCTCTGTTGGTCTTCCTTGGTCTCTTGTGTTCTGGGGGCCTCTGGATGTCTGGAGTTTTGATCTCCTCCATACCTGCTTGATGCCCTGGAGGATGGGGCAGTGGCCCCCCCACACCCTCTAGCAGATCATTACATGAAGGAACCTTTTTTTTTTTTTTTTTTTTTTTTTTTTTTAAAAACAAGCACGTCCATGCTCACAGGTGTACACACGGGTGATCACACCCACAAACTACACCCTTTTTGGCTCCTACCTCAAAGCACACTGTGTTCTGTTGATCTTATGTGCTGCACAATAATGTTTAATATTTAGTATTTACTGTCATATTCCCATATATCATTGTGATGTTGCTTATTCTATTACTCTTGTTCTCTTCTGCTTGTTTTCTTTTTTTCTTTCTCAACAGGTGACCCAGGTGATAGATGCATTTTTTTATTTTTTTTTTCTCTGCCCGTTCTGTTGGTTTTTGTTTTTTGCCCTTCTCCCCCGTCCCTCTTCTCAGCTGTCTCTCTTTCCCTCTTTCTTTCTTCTTTCCCCCAGTCAAGTCTGTCCCGTATTCAGCAAGTGAAAATAAAATAAACAATAAAAGGTGAATCAAATGGACCATTATGGAAAGGCTGGGATGGTCAATTTGGTAAAGTAAATCCGTTGGGCATCTTTCTTTGCCTTTAGACAACAATTCTGATGGCAAAAGAGTCAAACGGGACAGGCAGCAAAAAAAAAAAAAAGGCTGAAAAAAGCTTGTATTTATAGTGTTGTTATGGGATTTTAAGTTGTTTAAAATGAATTTATAAGTACACACCACTGTGTACTTATAAATTCACAGTGGTGTGTACTTATAAATCACAACAAACATTGTGAAGTCTGCAGACAACACAACTGTGGTTGGTCTCGTCACTGACAATGACGAGTCTGCCTATAGAATGGAAATGGAGCAGCTGGAAGTGTGGTGTAGATCCCACAAGCTCACCATCAATGTGGACAAAACAAAGAAGATGGTGATCGATTTCATAAAGTCTGGCAGAGATCACCACACAGACCTCATCATAGATGGTGCTGCTGTCGAGAGGGTCAGCAGTGTTAAGTTCCTGGGTGTACACCTAGCTGATGACCCGTCCTTTTCCATTAACACCGCAGCAGTTATCAAAAAAGCACAAAGCGTCTCTACTCCCTCAGGAGACTCAGAAAAGTAGGATTCTCCACACTTCACCTCACACCATTGAAAACATCCTAACACAAAGTTTTACATATTGGTTTGACAATTGCAAGTCCTATGGGAAGTGTCAACTCAATAGGATTGTTAAGACTACCAGGAGGATTGTTGGTGTCCCTCTCTCGTCTCTGGAGGAGATCTACAAACAGCACTGCATATGCAGAGCTATCTCCATCATCAGAGACCCCCACCACCCCTCGCATAGCCTGTTCTACCTCCTGCCGTCTGACAAGAGGTACAGGAGCATCAGCTGCAGAACCACCAGGATGCTGGAAGGGTTCTTTGCACAAGCTGTGAGACTGATAAACAGACTATGCCCCCTCCCCACCCACTCAGCTATTCACACAGCTACACTATGAGGTCCACAAAGGGACTGTAATGCCCCCGCACGCATGCACACAGACACACAGACTACCTAATTTAACCATCCCTTTCTGTGAAAGGACTGCTTCTACCTACCCAAATGAATGTGACTTGAGTTTGTTTTATAACTTAGATTTTATGTCATTTATCCATACCCATTGTTGCAATTTTTTACTGCTCTTTTTAAGCTTATTCTTTTTTAAACTGTATTGTTTATTGCACTGTAGACGCTGGCGAGAAACACTATTTCGTTTTTGCCTGGGTTACACCATACAAAATGACAATAAACTTCTTGAGTCTTGAGTCCTGATTTTGAAAGGCTACCGGAACGTCATGCGTGCTGAAATGTTTCCGCCCGGAGTTATTTTGGACTTGAACACATGCTCGTACGGCTGTTGGTGCAGGAGTTAGATGTGTTTTCTTTCGTGTTCTTTTTGGCTAAAGTAGTTGGTTCATTACATTACTCTTAATTTTTAGTCAGCTAAGGAGTCAGTATGGCGGATATGAGGGACGCGAAGCTGGATTTTACTCTCAAAGAGCTGACGTTTCCCGCCGAACACGAGGATGTCCCGGGAAGCTCGTCCACCGTGGAGCTCCAGGACAAGAAGTTGGTGTGTGTGGAGTATCCGGGGGTCTTCAGCAGCGCGGACAGGATGCTGGCCACTTTGGGTGGTGAACAAAAAGTAACAAAAGTAAGCGGAAAGTAAGCTGGGACACAGATCAGTCTCGGGCTTTTATTTTGAAAACCATTGTGTCGGCTAATGAGCGCATAGAAAATATATTTTCATTTTTTAAAACATTGTAACTTAAATACATCGCTTTATTTGATGTATCGCTTTATTTACTTGGTGTTTTAAACTATATCAGTTACAGTCTTTCAGCATTTTGTAATTCAAGTGGTCTGTGAGGAAAACCGGGATCTTTTCAGGCTTTGGATCAGCGCTGTAAAACGCATTTTAGGGCTGAGTCTCCTATACAGTTCCAGTTTAAAATCAAGCTGGCCACACCTCCCTATAATTTACTCTTTCTATATTAAATGTAAAGACGTAAACGTGTGTCCTGAAAACCTCCACATTTTCACATGTAATGAACCATCTACACCTTGATAGTACATGGTTGGACCCCCTTTTACCTTCAGAACTGCTTTAATAGTTTGTGCCATACATTAAACACGCTGCTGGATATAGTCCTCAGAGATTTTGGTCCATATTGGTATGATAGCATCACACTGTTGCAGATTTGTCAGCGTCACATTCATGATGCAAATCTCCTGTTGCACCACATGCAAAGCTGCTCTTTTGGATTGACTTCTGCTTACTGTAGAGCCCATTTCAGTGCAGTGAAACCAATTTTAGATGATCTTTGAGCTTTGTGACATGGACCGTCACATCAGAATCTTGCCGGAGACAGTTTTCCAGTCATCTGTTGTTCAATTTCTGTGACAATGTGTGAACCATAACCTCAATTTCCTGTTCTTAGATGATGATAGTGGCATCAGGTGTGGTCTTCTGCTCCCATAGCTCATTTGCTTCAGAGTTCGATGCGTTTTGCATTCATTGATGCTCTTCTGCAAAACATGGTTGTAATGAGCAGTTGTTTGAATTACTGTTTGAGTTGCTGCCATGTGATTGGCTGATTAGATGAGCAGTTGAACACGACCAGTGAGTATATGTGTATGCATATAAAACATGAGCCTAAGTAAAAAAAAAAAAAAAAAAAAAAAAAAAAAAATCCTATTTTTCAACTCCACTAAAATTTGCCAGTCATCAGAAGGTATTATTCCCTGTTAAATGAGTTTGATGCCTTAATGACTGAACCATTAACAAAACAGATGAAGGGCAGCCTGAGATATTTTAAGAAGAAAAAAAGATTCATTGCAACAATGTGTCTGAGCTTTTCCTCATTCAGTACATGCAACACGCAGCACCTGTATAAAAAAGGCCAAAGCCGACTGTACTTCCTCAGGAGGCTGAGGTCTTTCAACATCTGCAGGAAGCTCCTGAGGATGTTTTACCAGTCAGTGGTCGCAGGAGTCCTTTTCTATGGCGTGGCGTGCTGGGGGAGCAGCACAGCAAAGAAGGACTCATCCAGGCTGGAGAAACTAATCAGGAAGGCGGGCTCTGTGGTCGGCATGAAGCTGGACACTCTGGTGACAGTGGCAGAGAAGAGGACCTTAAAGAAACTGATGGACATTATGAACAATGCCGGGCATCCTCTGCACACGGTCGTAAACAATCAGAGGAGCCTATTCAGCGACAGGCTGCTTCTCCCAAAGTCAAAAACCAACAGACTTAAAAACTCCTTTGTCCCACACGCCATCAGACTGTTTAACTCCTCACTGGAGGGGAGAGGGAGGAGAAACAGGAGGACAAAGGAGGGGGGAACAACTGAGTTGTAGGGGCTTTTCTACACTGTGCAATATTTGCAATATTTGGTTTTTTTTCGTTTTTATTCTTATATTTGACTGTGCAATAATCACTGTGCAATATACTCACTCAAATGAGCAATCCTGTTTATCCATATTGTATATTCTGTATCTATATATGTGTATATATGGTGTATTTATGCTTATATCCTTACTCTCATTCCCCTTAATGTATCTGTAACTTGCAACTTCTTTCGGTGCTTTGCTACTGGAAACTGAATTTTCCGGAGGAACCCACCCGAGGGATTAATAAAGTTTCATCTAATCTCTAATCTAATCTACATCTGCTGAATGAGGAAAAGCTCATTCATGACCACCAGAACCTAGGATCACAGTGGAAAGGCAATAAACTGTAACACCAGTTGTTTTTTCCATCTTTATGATTATAACAACAACATTTTAACATTTTTAACCTTCCAGATAAAAAAGCTGTCACGAAGGGAGGAAGGCCATTCATAAATTGTTACCCAAACAATTAGCACAAATTATTAGAATTATTTTGCCTTTTACCTTCTTTAGCTCCAATCCTTTGAAGACTTTCTCATGAGCGCCCTCTCCTGCAACCTGGCTTAATTACAGCCAGGTGCACTGGCTCCCATAGGTTGAAACAGAGAAATTTGAATGCTGTGCTCCACTGAGATACACAAATAACAAGTTGGTATTTAAATTTCTTTGAAGTTTAAATATTTCATAAAACATATGAAACATACGTTCCTGCCCTTGGTTGTAGCTTTGTGGGATTGGAGGGGAGAGCTGTTTTATTTAAAATGTATTGTCTATTTTGCATGTTAAATTGTTTTTTTTTTGTGGGTAATTAACTGATACTCAAATCTTTCTCACTTTTGTGGTTAATACCTGTACCCTTTATTTCCCATTAATCCCACAGACCTATTCCAACCCCAGCAAGCGTCTCGAGCTGCGTTACCGGCCCCAAGACCCTTTCTGTCACTCACTGTACGGAAACCGCGTCTCATCAGGCAACCTCCTCCTCAGAGTGCGACGGCGGGCGCGAAAAAATGACCCCAAGGATGCTGAAATCCACATGGACATGCTCGGAGTCATTGGAACCACATACAAATTCACGGGTGTGTCTCTCAGTTATCCACCTGTAGCATAATAAAGTGTTAATTTTGTTCGCCTTTGGTCCTCTTTCAATGTTTGGTTTCACTTTTTTAAGAATCTCTAATATTTATTCGTTCCTCATACAGTTTATACGTAATTTAGTCATGATGATCTTACCGATGTGGCATCTTGATCATGTTAAAAGTGAGAATTTAAACAATCAAAGGAAATCCAGTTTGACTGATGCTGTACATGTTTACTACAGTGCCCTCCAGTGGCCAAATGGCAGATTTATTTATTTACTTTTTGTTTTAGACAACTTAGGAAGATTGCTTCAGACATCAAATGCCAGCACATGAAACAAGGAGATGAAATATGAAGATTATCGGTGCAATTTATTGGGCGCAGAATTTCTTTTTTTTTTCTTTCAATGAAATTCAGTAATGGGGGGTCACATCTGTGGGAATTATATTATATATTGTCTTGACACGGGGAGCCTCCCATGATCTTACCAAACATCATATTAACTTGTTTTAGGCAGTGGTTTCTGGCATGCCACACTTCTGAAAGCGAAAAATGTCCATGCCCTCAATCCCTTTGTCTTAAATTCCAGCATGGCAATGCTTTCTGTCACAGGGTGGTTTGATCTCAGACAGAAGATGACAGCGTATCAGAAAAAGTACAAATAATGCAAGTGACAATGTTTGTTCTGATGTTTGCCGTTTGCAGGGCTGGCAGACTTCCAGTGCCTCGCTGTGCATTCAGAAGGTGGAAAACATACGTCTTTGTATGACAAAATCATCCTCCGCAAACCCGAGAGTCAAGAGTTCTTTGAGCAGCCCATGCCTTACTTTCTCCCCCCACCCATCTTCTCACGCCTCGACAGTCCCGTGGATTATTTCTATCGGCCTGACGTCCATCTAAAGTTAGTAAACCACTGTAAACCCCCAAACAGCAATATTGGGAAGCCTTTATCGATCTTTAGTTTCAGGGTGATACCTATAATATTTCACCTCTTTTTTGCGTTTGTAGCCAAATGCCAGGTGACAGTAAGAATTTCATTGGTTTAAATCGCGCTGGCCGGCCCCACAACGCCATTTTTGTCAGCTTCACTGATCCCGTCGTGCCTGCAGAGTGCCTCGAGGCAGCTAAAGTGACCTGGAAGCGAATCTGCATGAATGAGTGTGACAAGAAGGCTGAAGAGCAGCTGAAAAAGGTGTGTCCAGCACTCAGCCACACTCTGATTGCAAGGGTCACTAGTTGATAAGCGCAGGAACTGAGGGGAGATTGCACAGCTGTATTTACATCTGCTCGGACACTTTGAAAACTCTGTCTTGTTGTGTTTTTTGGCTCACAATCTGCATCTACTGGTATTTTTGTTCATTTTCCATCACCTGATTTCAGAAGCGCAGGTCAACCAACAATAATCAGCAGTTTTCTCTCCAAAATAGCAAAATGTTACAAGGCTATCTTTTATATAATGTTACATAAATATTGCTTTTTATCATGTTTGGTTATTATCTAATCTCAAAATACTTTGCACCTAGATGTTTGAGAGCCGGCCCATCTGGTCACGGAACGCAGTCAAAGCCAACATCAACCTCCACCCTGATAAACTGAAGCTGCTGCTGCCCTTCTATGCCTACTACATGGTGAGGTTATCAATGACTTCACACAGGTGTTTTGAAATATTGAAATTTTAATTAAAAAAATCTGCTGTACTTACTCAGTCTGCCCTAAAATCTTAGAAATGTCTGTGTTTGCTTCCATTTTAATCAAATACCAGTGATATTGTCATGAATAAGAATGTACACTTATACAACTGTGTAGTGAATGAAATACTTAAAAAGACAAATTTAACCTATTAATATTTAATTTACTGCATAGCAATAAGCAGAATTTATATTTGTAGGGTGAATTTAAGCTTAGAGGTAATTTAGCTATAATAGTTTACTTTACATTTCCCTATTTGGCTAAAAGTTTAGCCATTGGTTTAAGGCTATGACTTATTTAATATGACACTGAATAAGTAATATCCATTTACTATACAACATTGAATCAAGTCAAAGCCTAAAATGCCACAAGTCCTAAAAAATAAATGCTCAAAAGTAATAAAGATTACTAGATTACATGCTTTTGTTGATATTATTATGTCCATCTGCTGGATGAGAGACTTGTGCAGTCTCTCATTTCCTGTAAAAAGAGATTAACATAGGTAGACTTTTTGTATGTAGGTGACAGGGCCGTGGAGAAGCCTGTGGGTGAAGCTCGGCTACGATCCCCGAAAGACCCCAGAGGCCAAAAAATATCAGATGCTGGATTTCAGGATCCGTTGTAGCTCCAAGCACGGTGAGAGCAGGATTTCTCCGTTTCTGTTGAAACTTTTTCTACATTTAACATCAGCGTTTGTGTTTCAAAAGGGCAAAAAACAAACTTGAGCAATTTAGTCATTTTGCAAAATCAGCTAGTTTGTTATGATGAGCATTTTTGATTTCATTTGTTCCCATTTTTAGGCTACTTGCTATCCAACATACCAATAAAAGCCAAGAGAAGCTCCCTGAACTACAGTCTGCCAAACACATTAAACAAGTCGGGTAAGTGTTTTAGAAGTATGGAGGATAATGCACACAAATATTATTTGTGAGCCTATCAGAGCCTCTGATTTGCACATATATTCACACAAAAGGGAGAGCGGTGAGTGCAGTGTATGAATTGTCAAGACTCAAGTGTTTTAAAAGTAACCTTGTTACTAAGTTAGTAAATGAAGTCATTGCTCTATTCAGTGTTGTGCTGTCCTTTTTTCCCCAGCACCCCAGCCAGCTAGTGTGATGGATCTTCCCACTCAGGAGGGTCCCAGCAGCAGTCGAGATCCAGCTCCAGTCACATACCAGCTGAAGGTCAGTGACCATTATCAGAGCAAACATGCCAGATGTTTTAAGCACACACACCTTCTATAGTTACAATATCAGGCTTTAAAAAAACATTTTTGATAACACTTATATTTAGGCTTGATGAGGTACGCTTCCCATGATGTACTTCTCCTTCATTCCCCTCATTTTACTCCTCGTGTTTTTATAAGCCTCTGTTGATAGTCAGTAGGTTTTGTCTGCTCTCTCAGAAGTTGTGTTTGGTGCTGCTTGTTAATTGTTTTTTATATGTTCATATTTTCCGTTATATTGTTCCCCATCCAGTCAGAGCCTTGAACCTAGTTTTTCTGCCGTGTCTTCCTGTTAAACAAACCTCTTGCAGGATGGGGAGGGGATTTTTGATTTTGAAATTCTCTCTATTTTTGTGTCTTTAGAATATAAAGCACTGTGAGGTGACCATTGTTGTAAACTGGGGCTTTGTAAATAGAACTAAATTGAACCCAACTTGAATTAAAGCTCTCCTTCTTCATGGGACCCTGAGTATTCTTCTAGAAGCATGCTTAAAAAAGAATATATGATGGGATGAATTTCATGATTGTATGGCCAGAGTTTACAGTATTGTGCAAAGGTCTTGAGTCTGAAGCCATGCCTTATTTCTTTACATTTCGCTTGAAATACATACAGCATTTAAAGACTGAAACAGCTCTGGGGAGGCCAATCCATGACATGATTTTCTATCCAGGTATTCTTTTACTGTTTGGAAGTGGGTCGGGGATCATGCTGAAAACCGAACTGCTGTCAGTTGGATACTTTCCAGATCCCACTGCATGTTGGATTAAAATCTAAACACGCATTTCTGTGTTTATAATTCAGTCAGTTTTGACAAGACACCACTGGCTGAAATGCAGCCCCAAATAATGACAGAGACGCCACCGTGTTTTACAGATGACACTCAAAAGGAAATGAGGGGTGGATCAAAACTTTAGCCCAGTGCTGTATATTCTGTTCATTTATTGAAATCTTTTTTTTTTTTTCTTTTTTTGAACACATTGACATTTCTATAGCATGATAGTGAAAATGCCTGAAGCTACAAAGGCATTTAATGACAGTTTAAATGCAAGCTGTCTTGCAAAAAAAGTAATGGAGAAGCTGTCTGTGTCCTCTGTTTCATCTCCACAGGAATCATCCTACATTTTCAGAGAGGGCATGCTGCCTCCTCACAGACAAATGTTTTACCAGGTCTGTGATTTGGATGTGGAAAGGTAATACACAGTAATGTTCATAACGGTCATATCTACTCGCATCTGTCATCATTTTTCATCTAAATAAAGTTGATCAAACTGATGTCTGGGTTTTCCACAGGTCCTTTCACCTAACTCCTAAAAATGTTGTTATCTAAAGATTCTCAAAGAGTAGATTTAACTGCTTTTCAGATATATTTTGTATACTCCGAAGTGCTGGCTGTTTCTGTTTTTGGTGGGATAAGAGAAGATAGCAAGATGTGCTAATGTTAATAGGGAGGAAAACATGAATGTACGATTCTGTGAAATTATTTTTTATGAATACATAACAGGAGCAACAATGAATAAGATTTTATTATTTTAAAGTATCCAGTGTAGCATTTTAATTATCTGGTGGATTTATCAAATATGTCGTGGTTCCATTAGAATGACTAATGTAAGCGTTTGCCATTTTGCAGCATCCAAAAGGAGATCGAGCAGAACAACGGAAACGAGCAGCACTGTGACGAGCGTGACGGCTGGTGTGTCGTTGGCACCACAGACAAGCTGAGGGACATGATCTCAGCCATGATCAAGGCGGTGATCAGAGCGCAGAAGCCAGGTAAGGAAAAAGTTGTGACGCTTATTACTGTGTAACCGCCTTGATCATTAGAGTATGTTAACTTGACACAGTGTGCACCCAGAACTTGTTTTACTTTTACTCCAAATCATGCCCTGCTTTTAGTTTAGTTTCTCACCTGATAGTTTTCTTTGCTCTTCTCTATTCATTAGCTGCAAAGTTTTTTCCCTCTAAGCCTACTTATGACCAGCAGCTACTCCAGTTACATAGTCTAGTTTTAAGTAAAAGAGTGTGAACAACAACTGGATGGACTGAACTATGTTCAGATATTAACGTTAGTCAACCGGTGGTCCAACTGAGATTGCAGCCCAGGCACCTTTGCTGGGCACCTTTCTCTTTCTGTCACTATCCAATATCTGCAAAATGCCAACAATAAATCTTTAAAAAAAAAACATCCATGTTTCGAGCAAAATTGGTTTTAGCAGCTCTTGTTATCCATTAATGTTTTCTTTGATAGTAGGTCAACTTTTTATGTTTTTGGTTCCATGATTGGAGTCACAATTCCTGCAGAAACATTGATGCCCTGCGTTGTTCTAATAGAAAAATGCTAACATGCTACCCTAAAAATAAACCTGTTTGTTTGTGCACTAACATTTTGAAGCACTGATTATGGATTATCATGACAAACCAAAACTCATAGACAAAACTTAACAGTGACTATTTTCAGTATTTGAAGTAAATGAGTCATGAACAAGACCACCTGGCACCCACTTTTTACTTTTTGGTTTTGGCTTTTTGTTCTGTTTGTCCTTCAGTGCTGCCGGAATTACCCAAAAGACGAAGACGTAAAGGCCAAAGCGTAAAAGATGTTTATGCAGAGGAGGAGGAAGATGAAGTGGGGGAGTATGAGAATAGGGAGGATGAAGAGGAGGATGAGGAAGATGAATTTCAGCCATCTGAAGGAAGTGAAAATGAGATGGAGACCGAAATTTTAGATTACATGTAACACAATAAAACCACGTGTTGACATAAATTTGACTGTTAATATGTTGTGTCATCAGTTTCTTTAAAAATGTGACCGTGTAAATAAAGAAATTATGTTCTTTTGAAAGGTTTGTGTAATAGTTGTGTTCCCTTTGCTGTTAATGTAGAGAAACCGTTTGTGTTTGCGTTTAAATTGACATTTTTGTTAGTTACAGTATAACTGGAGTTCACCATGGACACAAATAAAGGTTCAGTTTTTCTGACCAAATAACATTCATAACCAACATTAAAAATCGCCGGATGCCATGTCCTGTTGTTGTGGTCTTCCTCCTTTAGGCGTATTAAATTAAAGATTTAAAAAAAAGATAGCAAAGTAACTAATAAACGGGTAATTACTTAAAATTTGCAACAAACGACTACAAATTGAATTTTGAATTTTCGACCGTAAGGCCCAAAATTGAGATTCAAACCAAACAACACTGTTCCAGTCTCCTGTTTTAAGTTTTTTTTGTTTGTTTGTTTTTACTGAACAAGGCACTCAGAAAGTACATGAATAAAATATTTAGAGTGTTCAATTTGAACTATGAACTGCAAAACACTGAAGAACAACATGAACTTTGGTCCTGTACTTGTACTGTTTTTGTGGATCTCTTTTTTTTTCTAAATATGTTCAGGCATTTTGGGTAAATAGAGGAGCCCCAAAAAGCAGTTTCTCTTAAGCTGTAGTCAAAGACACTGCTGACACTTCTGCTGGCAATTCAGATAAATGTGAGAAGGCTGACACTCCTATTTGTTACAGATTCAGCAGAGAAAAGCAGCTCGCTGGGTGCGCAATGCCAAGAAAAAAAGCTCAATTCAGTTCATTTTTGTCCCAGTGAAACTCCCAGTGTTTCTGACGGAGAGTAAGTGGGGCTTGTGTCTAGACACTCAGCCTGAGGAATAAGTGAAGAGTTTTAGGGCGAACGTTTTGGCACCACGCGCGCGGCTTTCAGCCATCCAAGCAAAGTGCCGTTTAGGACCTGGTCCTGATGACTTCATCTCCCGCTCCTAGAAATAAACTCTTTTAGCAGCAAATATCACAATCACGTTAATTCTTGTCCTGAAAGTGAAACTCTTACAAATACATATGCATGAGACCAGCCACCAAAACATCTCTGTTCACAACTTTCAGTCATAAAACTGACACTGTGGCGTTCTAGTAAATCCAGCAGCTTTCCAATGTCAAAAGCTGGTTTTGTGGTGCTGCTGCTGTCAGTTCATGTGGCCCTGAATGTTCCTTCTTTTTTAAAATTTTAACCTTTGAAATTAAGGAATATTTGGCTGTTCTTGTTTATACGACCAACACTGAAAAAAAGGGGGGTTGAACACGTTATGGTGAAGTCACATGCATGTTTTGTAGTCTATCTTCTGTATAGTTTTCACCCTGTTAAGGAGATACTAGTGTAAGGCTGTTCTGATTCTCAGCATACGCCTTGTCTTTTCCTTTGCAATTCTCCTGCCCACTTTTCCTTTCCAAGCCAAGTGGTTAGAGGTTAAAGGTTAAGGCAAGACACAGTCTGAGTATCAGATGATAAGTAAGGAAAAACAGATATATATTGTGTCATGGTATTCCTTTTTTAATACACTGACTGTTTTTGAAGTTTTTGAAGTATTTAAACTAAATACAAGCCAAACACAATATTGGTGGCATCTGCACCTCCAGATATTCTTTAGATGTAGAGAAAACCTGCAAATAGAAGAAGTGCAGAACATAAAATAAAAAGAGACTATTTTTCTTTTTTTTCCCCAAGAAAGATTTTAATAACACCAGTTAACTCCAGCTAATTTTCACGAGTATGTATCGGAATTAGTTTTTCTGTTGACTAAGAATAAAAGTATTTGTGCTCCTTGTTTATCATTTGTAATTTTATTGTATATTTATAAATAATTATAAATAGCTTACCTACTTATTAGAGCAGACATTAAAAGAGATGTCTCATTGTAACAGGGCAGCCCTTAGCGGCTGGAAACACAGTGAGACAGACCAAGGCAAGTGTAGTGGAACAAAGTATTTATTTGCTATATGGCTCTCCTTACAACAATTAACTTGTCGAGCTTCTTCACAGCACAAAAATCCATCCTCTAATGACAACTGGCAGCCTTAAATATGTTCAGCTGTCACAGACTTAACCATTATTCCACTCTCAGGTAAATTCTTAAATCCCAACCTTCCACCACAGTATACAATATATCAATAAGAATAAATAAATACATAAATACATTTTCACATTTACATATTAATAAATACTTCACACTTTAATGTTACACCAAACCCAATATTATAAAAACCCAGAAACCCAAGCACAAAAAGATTCACCACACTCTTTACCCATGGTCTCTCCCGGAACCTTTAAATGGTGTCTGGACCCCCAGGGAAACATTTGCCCAAACACCTTGAAGAGGACACAGGCAAGAAAGGTGAGTAATCATTAACTTACAAACACTTATTTGCAACACTTTTCCCTAGATTTCACACACACATTTGCATTAGTTTTCCTTATTGGTAAACCTTAATCACAATCTCAATCACCATTCTTCTCTCCTGACAGACAACCACCACATTCCTTGATGAGGAGCAGCTGTGCAGGATCTGAAACAAGGCCACCAACTGATTTTAAAATTCCCAATAAATAGTCAATAAATATTTAAACTTCTTGTGTGCAAATCCATGCTTAAAGTGCAATGCTACATAAAGTGCTTGATAAGGTGCTTTTAATAAAGTGAAAGGTGTGCTCTAAAGTGCTATACAGACAATACAATATAAATAAATGCAGTAAGGGAGTCCTCTTCCTTACACTCATGATAACTACCATTAACCATTCTTTTTAGTCGATTTTGGTTTTCTAGTTAAATGTGGGGAAGTTTGGGGGAAGATGTAGTGTATACAAGGTGGTTAAATATTATTCAACAGTGAGAAAACCAGGGGCCACGGACTCCACGTTGGTCAGATGTTGTGCAATGTTGGTTCCTTTATAAAAGTCTGGCTGACAATCAGGGAAATTCTGACAGCTTGATCATGATGCTGAAGCTGGGGATTTTGTTTGCTGTTGCTGTTTTTCTGGAGACGGCCTCTGCAGCCTCTGTAAGTATCACATAAAATGTATTTTTCATGTTTACAGACTTTCTTTTGGATATCTCTAAAGGTTTCACTGTGCAGAATATGTTTCAAGTTCGGTTGTGCACTGATAATTCAGCTGTGACTGCGTGATTACAACATGTGTAATTTTGTTACACTAAGTGTTCAAATTGAAACATATTGTGCTCAATTTAATCAGTGTGGTAAAAAACCCAAACATCCATCTTTTTTTATGGCTCACATATTTAGTCCATTTATTGCCTTAATCTCTGTAGCTTGGCGTGGTGCAAACTGAGGGAGGGATGGTTGAGGGTGAAACAATTAGTCTTGGATTATCCCGTTCCATGGACATCTTCAAGGGAATTCCCTTTGCTGACATTCCTGGAAGGTTTGAGAAACCAAAGCGTCACCCTGGTTGGGGAGGTGGGTGGACAGCATTTTTCACTAGATTTGACCTCTTTAACAATTATGTTTGAAACTCACAGAAGCTTTTTCTGCTCATTTCCTTTTAAATATGTTTCATCTTCTGCTTGCAAAGTGAAATAAGTATTCGCTAAGGCCAGCTCTGTGTGAAGAAATATGTAATAATAACATACTTGATGCTTCATGGTAATCTTAAATGATAACACACTACTCTTTTAATGTGTGTTTCTGGTCAGGTGTTCTAAAGGCCACACAGTACAGAGACGAGTGCCTTCAGCTGAACTTCTTCCAGAATAGCTACGTAGGCAGTGAGGACTGTCTGTACCTTAACATTTGGGTTCCTCATGGCAGCTCAGGTAAAGACAGAAGCCAAAAATGTTTATATATTAAATTAGACCAGTGCTAACTGTCTTCATCCTTCTAGTATCTTCTGGTCTCCCTGTCATGGTTTGGATCTACGGAGGAGGCTTCATGATTGGAGGCTCCATGGGGCCTTACTACCTGGATAACTACATGTACTATGGAAAGGAGATAGCAGACAGAGGGAATGTTATTGTAGTGACACTTGGGTACCGTGTGGGACCTATGGGCTTCATGAGCACTGGAGATTCTGATTTACCTGGTAGGTACACACATCTTACAGAACCTGGTACATGCTGGACTGCCAATACAGAAATACTTCCATTTAAATAGTGATTCTTTCTACAAACTTGATTATATTTAATCCTCAGGAAACTACGGTTTGTGGGATCAGCAGGCCGCCATCGCCTGGGTGCACAGAAACATCCGCTCATTTGGAGGCGACCCTGACAACATCACCGTCTTTGGAGAATCTGCAGGTGGAGTTAGTGTTAGCTTCCAGGTGAGAGTATTTGTTCTTTTTCTGACCATCTATCCGTAGGTGGAACTCATTTCAAAGCAGATAGTGAAATATGTATTTCTCCTGACATTCCACCTACAGACTCTCACTCCCCACAATAAAGGGATCATCAGGAGAGCCATCTCCCAGAGTGGGGTGGCACTTTGCCCCTGGGCACTCAACAGAAACCCTCGTAGGTTTGCTGAGGAGGTACATAGCAGCTTCTTTACATATAACCACTTTTCTTTTCTTTTTTTTGATCAAATAAGGAAATAATAATAGAAACATGCATAAAACATGGGGGTAATTACAGATAATTTGCACCCACTCTGCAGGTTGCTCGGAAGGTCAACTGCCCAACTGATAACAGAATGGCTTCCTGTCTGAAGATGACTGATCCTGGGACCCTAACAAAGGCGGGAACTGTGAATTTGCTCAGTTCACCTGATCGTAAGGACTACGTTCCACAAAACCTAATTTATACGTGATGAAAACAGTTCTGCTTAAATTACCCACCAAATTATATTCATACTAATTATTGCACAATTTCTGGCATATATATAATGATTTCTGATTGTGTGCATATCTTAGAGCCCCTTGTGTTGAACCTGGAGATAGCCCCTGTGATCGATGGTGATTTCTTGCCGGACGATCCTTCCAACTTGTTCCACAATGCAGCTGAAATTGACTACATTGCTGGAGTCAACAACATGGACGGGCATATGTTCACCAATTTTGATGTTCCATCAGTCAACCTTGATCTGGTTGTCACCCCTACGTGAGTTTGAGTGCTTTGATCAGCTTTGGAGTGATTTGGAATTGCATCATGAAACAATTTCAAACAACTTACACATCGCAAAACGGTAAACCATGATTTGGTGGCAGTAAGGAATTTTATCAGTTCTCTCTTTCTGATTGCAGTAACGATGTGAGGAGGCTTTTGGCTGCCTTGACAAAGGAGAAGGGTGAGTCTGGCCTGAACAATGCCTACTCCACGTATACCTCAAATTGGGGAAGTTTTCCCACCTGGGATACCATCAAGAAAACCATTGTTGATATTGAAACAGACTACATTTTCCTGGTTCCTACACAGGCTGCCCTTTATCTTCATGCTGACCATGCCACGTGAGAATGTGACCTTGAAATACAGATGTCACAGTTTATCTAATTAATTACTTACGAAATAAAAATACATATTTTTTTAGCAGTGGTGGAGTTATCATCACATTAATTTTCCTGTTCTTTTTGTCTCATCAAAGAACTGGTCGCACCTACTCCTACCTCTTCTCTGAGCCCAACCTTCTGGGCGGTCCTTTATTGCCCTACCCAAGCTGGATGGGAGCTGACCACGCTGACGACCTGCAGTACGTGTTTGGAAAGCCCTTCAGCTCACCACTTGTATACTGGCCAAGCCATCGCCGTGTCTCTGACTATTTGATCTCCTACTGGACCAACTTTGCCAAAACTGGGTATAATTCTGCAAACACAGATTTTTGCGTCAAAGAAATCAAACAACTGAATCACTTATTGTAATACAAATTAAAAACACATCAGTGATGTTTTCAATTTCTCTGATCAACGGAGATCCTAACAAGGGAGATTCAGCCGTGCCTGCTACCTGGCCAACATTCACCAGAAGTGGTGAAAAGTTCCTGGAGATCAATTCTGACATGAACCAGAATTGCATAAGGCAGGAAATGAGGCTGCGTTATGTGCATTTCTGGACCAGCATCCTGCCCAGCCTTCCCACAGTCACCTCTGAATAAAGGGCATGTACTATTCACTGTGGACATGTGCAGACATGTAGATCTAAATAAAGTATCAGTATCAGTGCTAGTTCATGAAAAATAAACATATTAGAGAAAATATGGTTGTCTTAGTTTTATTTGATCAACTATCAGGGGTTTCTATAATGTTTTCATCATATCTATTTTAATTCTTTCTTTTTGATTATATTATCCCTCTGTTCAGCACTTTGGCAGACACTTGATGTGCTTTAAATGTGCTAAATAAAGATGACTTTTGAATTTGCACCTGAAGCTCTAAATATGTGGAGACAAAAGGGCTAGCAAGCTAATGATAGCTTCATACCTTGCAAAGTTAGTTTAAGCACCCTTAGCTCAAAGGCCAGTTCAATTCAATTCAATTCATGTTGTTAATACAACAATATACACAGTATACAGCGAATCGAAATGCCATTTCACCCAAAGCCGCCCATGGTGCATTTATAAGAATATCAAAATATATCTGCAACAGATATAAAACTAGAAATTACAAATAATAATAACTCACAAAATTTAAATAAAATGAAAAAGATAAAAAGGCCCTAATACTAACTATATCTATGTAAGATAAACAAGGACAGGACAAGAGACAATACAGCTCAGAGTGCTTTAACACTGGGTTAAATTTTCTACGGTTCCTCATATTTTTCTCTTCTTAAAAAGTGAAATGGTTCCTTTTTTTCTGTGTTTAGTGATTTTGTGGTCCCAGATACCGATCATGTCACCTCCCAATGCCCACATTCATAATGGGTATCTCACTCAGCAAATTTGGCCACCTCATCCTTAAAAGATAATTCACCTGTTATTATGTCACGAAGGGAGACAGCGATTTGACTTGTGTAAGAAATGTGTCAGCTAGTAGGATTTTATTTTCTCCTCCAGCGCCGGCAATATTAGCATCGAATGCATGATGCACATCTCTTATTCTAGCACATCCCAAAGGTGCTCAACTGGATTTAGGTTTTGTTTTTGTGGAGGCCATTTAAGCACATTGGACTCAATTGGAAACCAATTTGAGATGACCTGGGCTTGTAGTCTTTGGCCTGTAGAATACCTGACCAGAAACACACATTAAAAGAGTTGAATATTACATTTGAAAAAACATCAGGATACGTTATGTATATTAGTCTCATTGTGCTTTATCTCTTTAGCTGGTGCAGACCGAGGGCTTCAGCCTTCCCACAGTGGGCTCTGAAGAAGGAGCATGTGCTGTCCACTGTGGACATGTGCAGACATGTTGATCTAAAAGTATCAGTATCAGTGATAGTTCATTAAAAATTAGCATAGCAGAGACAAATATGGTTGTCTTAGTTTTATTTGATCTATTTGAATTTACACCTGAAGCTCTAAATATATATATGTGGAGATGCCAGGGCTAGCAAGCTAATGATAGCTTCATACCTAACAAACCTAAAAGTCAACTCCTCTGATGTTTGACATCAACAAGGCATTTTTCACCCAGAGAACTGCTGCTCACTGGTCATTTTCTCATTTTCAGACCATGCCTTTGAACCCTAGAGATGATTGTGAGGGAAACTCCCAGTAGATCAGCAGTTTCTGAAATAGGATAGCATCAACAACCAAGTCATATTCAAAGTCACTTAAATTGCTTTTCTTTGCCATTTGGGGGTCAGCAGGTCATCTGGACCATACATTCCTAAACGCAATAGTTGCTGTCATGTGATTGGCTGACTAGATATGTGGCAGGTGAGTGTCATGCACATGCAGACACTGTTGCTGTATATGCATGGACCCCATAGGTGTATAGATTATGTCACAGATAAAATCAGTAGCCGTGGAAAAGCACATAAGAGATAACGCTGACTCAGCAAATTTGCACTTTATAGTAGAAATAGTTATTAATTGTAGGCTACAATAAAGGTAGTTACAGTTTAGTTTTGAAGCATTCAAAACATAATGGTTAACTTTTCAGATTGGCTAGAGGAGTGTGACTCTGTGCACAGTCTGACAGCTGTGTAAACTCAATAGAGGATGGTTTCCTGATAAATAGTGGGGGAAAACTCACAAGTCACACGTGAAAGATTAATCACTTGCATGTCTTACGAAGGCTCTGGTCAGGACTGTAACACAATCTCTGTCTGTTTTGTTTGTGTGTTTTTTTGAACCAGCTCTCTATTTTTGAAGTAATTCATTAAATTAAAAAACGAGATGCCAAACATACTACTAGTAGCCTTCTTTGCATGTCCAGAATCAGACTGTCATTATTTGTCTGCGTGAAATATTTCAAAATACATCCTGACCTGTGGTCATTCTTACACATTAGGCAACTTACATGAACATTTGGCTAAATTTGTCTCTCTGCTCACTGAGTCTAAAACAACTTATTTTCCTTCTCGAAAATATGGAAATTAATGATATAATGATATGATACACGGGAAGTATTTGGGAAGGTGTAATGTACACAAGGTGGTTAAATATTATGTAACTGTGAGAAAAGCAGGCCCACGAACTTCACACAGGTCAGATGTTGTCCAGGGGAGGAGTCCGCTTTATAAAAGTCAGGGTGACAATCGGTGCCATTCTGCCAGTTACTCATGATGCTGACGCTGGGGATTTTGATTGCTGTTGCTTTGTTTCTAGAGACGGCCTCTGCGGCCTCTGTAAGTGTTACACAAAATGTGTATTTTTCATGTTTACAGGATTTTTTGTCATCTTGTTGTGCAAAGACTATTTAGCTACAAACGTATCAACATTTTTTAATCTCATTGTGCTTTATCTCTTTAGCTTGGTGTGGTGCAGACCGAGGGAGGGAAGGTTGAGGGAAAATCGAAGAGTCTGGGATCAGGCCGATCCATGGATATCTTCTTGGGGATTCCCTTTGCTGATGCTCCTGGAACATTTGAGAAACCAAGGCCTCACCGTGGTTGGGATGGTAGGTAGACTGATTAAGTTTCTCATCAGTCTTTAGCTGTTATCTCTGAAACTCTCAGCAGCCTTTTCTGCATGTCTCCGGTTAACTTTAATCAGTCAATAGAAAATTACTTCTACTACTTGCAAAGGTAGGCAAGCTAAGACCTGCGCTGTGTGAAGTAACATACACATGTATCCTGATAATTTTTCAAATGTAATATTTAACTCTTTTAATGTGTTTCTGGTCAGGTATTCTACAGGCCACAGACTACAAGCCCAGATGCCTTCAGTTGAACCTTGTGATGACTGACACCATCGGCAGTACAGACTGCCTGTACCTTAACATCTGGGTTCCTCATGGCAGCTCAGGTAAAAACAGAAATGCACAAAAGTTTATTTTAGTGCTGGGCAATGATGAAATTTTTTAAATTGTGATCGCATGAATTGCATGATTCTCTGCGAGAACACGCAGGAAAAGGCCGCAGGTCGGACTCAAACCCAGGCCCACTGCTCTCCAGCCATACACCTGCTCACCCACTGAGCTAAACCGGCACCCATAGCACTGCTATATGAGAAGTGCACATCTCATATAGCGGATGTGCTATATGAGTTAGCAACGTTGCTATCAGTTAGCAACGCCTTTAAAGAAATAAGGTGCTTTTTAACAGCACTATTTCCTTAACACAGTAGCAGTTAAAACACTTCTTGTCGATCTCAACATAAACATGAATCTAATCAGATCCAACAAAGAATCACGAGCATAACTTTATAACAGGCACCTTTTGATCAACAGCAAGTTAACATTTATAAATATGTTGATTTTTTTCAGGTACCACCAGAAACATTTTCTGTTGTCAGGGAGATGTTCAAGATCATTTACTGTCAAAGGACTTTTATTCTGTGAAGTCTGTTTATTCTTGATTTCTGGTGGAGAATGAGAATCCCCCCCCCCCCCCGCCCCAAAACCCACCTTCACTAATCTAGATTGAGTTGACAAAATTTACTGCATTTATCTATTCCTCTAAATTGAAATTTTCTTACTCTTTGCCACTCTCTCCTGTTTTCGCTGCAGTCAGAGCATGCAAACGCAGCTCCCACTGTTCATCAATATAATGTACTGCAACTCTCAGGTAATTATGGTTACCTAGTGACATCCACTAGATTCCAGAGGGAGCAACAGCTAGTGCACATAATGACACAGTTGCTTTCATAGTGCTCTCCTTTTTGTACAGCTTGTGAATTCTGGTGTGTCTTGAGGGAGGCTCATCAGACCGACATCTTCCACGATAATAATTGACTTGCAGTTTGTAGCTAGCCACTTTGTTATGGCGATTGTTAGCTTCTCCCGTTTTGTTTAACTATACTTCTCCTACAAGCTGCATCCAATGTAGTCTGTCGATCCTCCTGCCACTGTTTGTTTGAGTGGGTGTTTTGCTGGCATCAATAGCGTGTAATGCATTTAAGTGATACTTCAGACTTGAAGTGCAGTGGTCCCTCGTTTATCGTGCAAGTTACACTCTAAAAATAACCAGCGATAGGTGAAATCCATGAAGTAGTCAGCTTTATTTTTTACAGTTATTATAGATGTGTTAAGGCTGTAAAACCCCTCACTACACGCTTTAGACACTTTTCTCAGACAGACATGAACATTTTCACACTTTTCTCTCTTGTTTAAACACTCTCAAAGTTCAAACCTTCGTAGAAAAATAAATCCAGTATTATAGAATGAAACCAAAGATCAAACCCTGTTTAATGCGCCTTATAATCTGGTGTGCCTTATGGTCCAAAAAATACAGTAACTTATACCTTCCTTCAGCATATCCAGAAGTCCAACTTTTGTGCGGTGGTTAGCATCTTCCTCTGCCTTTTGGGTGCTACCACAGGTGCCTTTGAAAAAGGTTTCGTTGACACTGTTGTGTTTGTTGGGGAGATAACTTACAAACATACAGTACAGCACGTAAGAGTCATACTGCTAGCGATCAAAGATTTATGTTAATTTGACAAGCTGAACACATTCTGTACTGTACAGGAGACACGGCATGAGATTGATTGACAATGGTCTACAGTCAATGAGAACGCAGAATACAATGCGCAGGGGGAAAAAAGGATGCAAAATTGCACACACACAAAAAAAATCTGTGAAACAGCGAGGCTGCAAAAGGTGAACCGCGTTATAGCGAGAGACCACTGTACTCCGATGATAAGAAAACTCAACTTTGCAGCTCTTACAAATAACTTTAGTTCTATCAACTCTGCCCTGCAGTACTATCAAGCCCACCATAAATGATCTCATTGGTTGAGATGCATAATGTCACCCATTTCAAGCCTGCACAGATCAACATCCCATCCCTCCTGTGACCCGTGGCTTTTTATGTTCTGAGGCAGTTAGCATGGACCTTCAAAATAAAATAATTGTCGTTATTAATCAATGAATGCGTTGATGTGATAATAACGCATTAACTTGCGCAGCCCTAGGTTATTTGTTTATTTTTTAATGTAAATTAGACAAAGACTAAATTTCACTAACTTTGTCCTCTAGTATCTGCCGGTCTCCCTGTCATGGTTTGGATCTATGGAGGAGGCTTCCTGGTTGGAGGCTCCATGGGTGCGAACTTCCTGAATAATTACCTGTACAGTGGACAGGAGATTGCAGACAGAGGGAATGTTATTGTAGTGACGGTGGGGTACCGTGTGGGAACACTGGGCTTCCTGAGCAGTGGAGACTCTGGCTTGCCTGGTAAGTTACACACACTTTACAGAGCCTGGTACATGCTAGGTTGCCATTTAAAAAATACTTCCATTAAAGCAGTGATTCTTCTCATGAGCTGAAATATATTTGATCCTCAGGAAACTACGGTTTGTGGGATCAGCAGGCTGCCATTGCTTGGGTACACAGAAACATCCGCTCATTTGGAGGCGACCCTGGCAACATCACCATCTTTGGGGAATCTGCAGGTGGAGCTAGTGTTAGCTTCCAGGTGAAAATACATTTCCACAGATATGTATATATACACACATATATCAAAATCCTTGGTTGTTCGAACCAGTGACCATATTTGGACAAGATTATAGAGTTTTGAGCTATAAACTCACACTAGCAACTTAGTTTGCAAGGAACTGAAGAAGCGAATTCCTGCACAAACTGTTTGCTAAAATAAAAACACTGTAAGCAGTACAGCAACATCACAGTCAACAGATCAAATTTAGTAATTTATGTTGAGGTGACACTTACAGCAGACCTAGACCTGGTTCTCACCCATCTGCTACAGTGGTTACAATTGTTGGCTTGCTATTTGCACTGGAAACCATAAAGTTGTTGCACAAGATCAAACTAAGTATTCTTCCTAACCTTCCACCCACAGACTCTCACTCCCCACAATAAAGGCATCATCAGGAGAGCCATCTCCCAGAGTGGAGTGGCACTTTGCCCCTGGGGAATCAACAAGAACCCTCGCAAGTTCGCTGAGGAGGTACATAGCAGCTTCTCTGGATATAATCACTTTTTCGGAACAAATAATAGGAATACAAAATCTGTGTAAACAGCTTTAACAATAGCACATAATTATTAATTTACACCCACTCTGCAGGTTGCTCAGAAGGTCAAGTGCCCAACTGATAACAGAATGGCTGCCTGTTTGAAGATGGCTGATCCTGGAGCCCTAACACTGGCAGGCACTATCAGTTTGTCCGGTTCACCCGATAGTAAGGATTACATTCCACACAGCCTACTTTACATTCTCATTTTAGACACGATGAAAGCTTTTCTGACAAGATTGCTCACAAAGTTCAATGGGATACAAGCAAATCCAACAGTTTAAACTATATGCTGGCTAACACAGTATATATAAAACAAAGTTTGTTCTGCATATAGTACATGTTCTAATTGTCTGCATTTCTCAGACCCCATTGTCTTCAACCTGATCCTGTCTCCTGTGATTGATGGGGACTTCTTGCCAGAAGATCCTTCCCACTTGTTCCACAATGCAGCTGAAATTGATTACATTGCTGGAGTCAATGACATGGACGGGCATATTTTCACTGCTTTAGATGTTCCGTCAATCAACTCAGATCTAATTAGCACCCCTATGTGAGTTTGAGCCATTTGATCAGTTGAAACAATAACAATGCCAACATGGATGTAACACTATATCAAACCTTAGGTGACAGTAAGGTGTTTTATCAGACCTTAATCCTCACTTTCGGATTTCAGTGACGATGTGAGGAGGCTCTTGGGAGCGTACACAAAGGAGAAGGGCACGGTTGGTCTGAACAATGCCTACTCCACCTATACTTCAAACTGGGGAAGCAATCCCAGCCAGGAGACCATCAAGAAAACCATTGTGGGAGTAGGAACGGACTACATCTTCCTGGTTCCTACACAGGCTGCCCTTTATCTACATGCTGACCATGCCACGTGAGAATATTATCTTGCAATACAGATGTCACAGTTTAATGAGATAATAGTGGTCTCAGTAAAATTTCATTCATATAAAGTAAATCCGTTGGGCATCTTTCTTTGCCTTTAGACAACAATTCTGAGGGCAAAAGAGCCAAACGGGACAGGCCAAAAAAAAAAAAAAAAAAAAAATTTCATTCATATAAATAATTACAGAAATGAAAGTCAAATAGTTTTTGTCAGTTGTGTAGTTATTGTCACATCAATGTTTTTTCTCATTAAAGAACTGGGCGCACCTACTCCTACCTCTTCTCTGAGCCCAACCGTATGGGTGGTCTTATCATGCCCTACCCAAGCTGGATGGGAGCTGACCACGCTGACGACCTGCAGTACGTGTTTGGAAAGCCCTTTACCACACCACTTGGATACTGGCCAAGCCATCGCCGTGTCTCCGGCGCCATGATCTCCTACTGGACCAACTTTGCCAAAACTGGGTATAATTCTGCAGACACAAACGATTGTCAGAGTATCACAGAAACCAAACAACTAAACCAAGTATTGAAATATAAATTAAGCTGCTGTATTTATGTTTTACTTTTTTCTTTTTATGTCCACAGAGATCCCAACAACGGAGGCTCAAGCGTGCCTGTTAACTGGCCAACGTTCACCAGAAGTGCACCACAGTTCCTGGAGATCCATTCTGATATGAACAACAACTACGTGCAACAGAAAATGAGGATGCCTTACGTGAATTTCTGGACCAGGATCCTGCCCAGCCTTCCCACAGTTGTTTCAGAATAAGCATCATGTGCTGTCACCTGTGGATATGTGTAGACAAGTATTGCATCACTAGCTCATAAAAAAATAAATGGATAGCAGACAAAAATACTAATCTGTTGGGTTTATATGATCATGTGTTTGGATTTACAATATGACCAGGGGTGCACATAAGTGGTCCGCAGGTGTGCATTTTCTGTCAAAATAAAAGACGCGCACCAGATAAGAAGTTGCAACACGCGTTTGCGTACATAAGATTTTCTGGAGGAGGACAAACATTTGTTTAGAACTCTTAAAGATGTCCAAGAAGCAAGCTCCTTTACGTAATTACTTTGGTGTTCCTCCACCTCCAAAGAAATGTCAGAAGGAGTCCGAACTGCAAAAAGTATTCTCGGAAAAGGGGTTGCAGGAGGTGAGCTGGCTTCAAACAAATGATGAACGCACAGAGTTTTGGTGCAGAATATGCAGTGAAAAAACCACTCTAGCAGACAAAAACAGTGGTTATCGTTCCCACCAACTTGTACCCGAGTATACACACTATCTCACTCTGTCTCTCTCTCACACAGACACACACTGTGTAAATGCAAAAATTGTATAGTACAGGAATAATCAACAGTATTAACTGTATCATTCCAGTGCCATGAACAGCAATCTCAAACGGAAGTTGGGTGAAGTCCATTAACTACAGGTCTTCACTGTGGTCACTGTACCAAACCAGCACACTAATGAATAGAATTCCTCATTCAATAACTATTTCTAATGGACCAGCTTCTCGATATATCCTACATACATCAGTCCTTCCAAAAAACAAACTATTGTTGAATCTGAATGTCATCTTTCTGGCTTTGCACTCAGCAAAGTAATTGACAACATTACTCAAGTCCAAATTTCTAGTGGTATACTTATCTTGCACTCTTTTGTCCTATATGTAAATGTAATTTATAACTGCGCCAACAAACTACTTCATGATCCATTCACCAAAAAACAAATTGTTTCATAGTTGATGTCAAGAGGTTCATTGGGCTTTTCCACAAATGACAGTGTTAGACAGACAGTTAGGAAGTACATGTAATATACTTCCCACTATGCCCCAAACCATTAAAACTAGGGGTGTATGGCGTTATTTTTGTGCCATTATTCTGAGCGCACGTAAAAAACATTTGCAGGTGCACGTGTTGCATTTTGAGGAGAAATTTATTTTGAGTGAAGAAAAGCTAAATTTGAGTGAACAAAACTCGTTGCTGTGTGCAAAACATGTATTTCAGTGTTTGCTATTATCCATACACACAATAGCAGCCCCTCTCGCTCAGTTTTTGCATTTGCGCTCGCTCCCTTAATCGATGTAATCAACTTTAATTTAATGCAAGTGTAAAACAAATGCACAGAAATCAATTATTTTTCTACAATAATTAAATAGACTCAACATCTTTCTTCAACGGAACTGCAGACTGCACAGATGGTACCTTCCCAAAGGATAAAGTACTATAGCTTACTAGGATGTATATTAGACTTATTAGTTACTATATACAATAATGGATTTCTATACATTTAATCAGATGGCCACTTTTGTTGTAAAATTCAGATAATTATTTATTCAAAGTTTTTAAATGACATAACAAAGAAAAATATTTCTTTGTGCCCCCCTTTCCCTGTTAATGCCCAACCTGGCCCCTGCACAGTTACCAGCCGTCAGCTACGTAGAAAAGGATCCTGGTGTTATTTGTCTCTCAGAAACAGTTCATAACTTCATAACTTATCCATGTCACCTAAAAGGAAAACCTGTTTCTCCATCACCTGTTCAGCTATGATGATTCAGTAAGGACATCTCCTGGTTTCATCTTCATGTTTCCCTCTCACCAGATGTCCAAACAGATATCATGACCAGCAGCTTTTACAGCTGTGGCTCCAGCAAACCTCAGCTGATACTAGAAAGTAATATTAAATACATTCTAACAACAGCTTATCATGCTTAAACGCGCTGCTGTTTATCCGCTGGTCTCCTCTTTCTAGCGCAAAGTGGGTGATAAACAAACAAGAAAGACGGGACTTGCGGCTGAAAAGCCGATCAGCTGATCATTGATCAGTTTCATGCTTGAAGTAATAACGGGAGAGGAAGGGGGAGTGAATGAGAGAAGTAGATGCAACTGCGCAGCAAAGACAAAAATGTCTATTTTTTAATTCTAGCTGAAGTACGGGACAAATCGCTTCCTTTTCACCTCAATACAGAACTCCGATGGCCAGTCCAGCTGGGGCTCAATATATCAGTTATCAGTTATTAAGCTTAACGTGGAAATACTATGCAAACATTCAGGGATGAACTTACACACTTGTTTTACTTCTCTGGGATAGTTTTCGCCGAGATGAAATGCCGCGGTTAGAAAGCATGTAGCGAAGCTCCAAATACTCCAACAGACCACCGACAGGTCTCGCAGACAACAGCCGCTCTATCACGTGACACATACTGCTCCGATGCGCCGAGCTGGGTTACGCCAAGTAGCGCGGTTTGTGAGGTGATTTTGTGATACTTCGGATCGGATTACATTTTTTATTTCTCTCTGATATCCGATCCAGTAATTTAGGTCAGTATCGGACCGATACCGATACGTAATATCGGATCGGTCCATCTCTATCACAAATATTAGATCTTGAAACCACATTATCAAAACAAAGATTTTTTTTTCTTTTAGGTATAACAGTTACATAATTGGTAAAATATACTATTCTGTGTTTTACCTGTCCCTTTCTCTCCTACACTACTGATAACTATTGGTCTCTCCCAGAGTCAGTGACCTAGTGGATACGGTACTTCCAGAATGAATGAAACAGGCATGACAGGAAAACAACAACAAAAAAAATGGTAATGCGTACCGTATTTTTTGTACCACAAGGCACACCAGATTATAAGGTGCATTAAGCGAAACAAAACAGTCAGATAAGTCAAACTTTACTCAATTCATTCTTCTTGCTTCCTCCACTTCCGTACTATTGATTCATTAATGTTGAATTCTCTTGCAGCTGCTCTATTCCCATGTTGTTGCAGTGTATTAATGACTAACCTCGTATTGTGGATGGATTATCTCAGTTGTTCTCCCAACTGAAGTTTGGTCCGTTTACAGCATCTTACCATGCAACTGCATTTGTCCCTAACTATTGGGAACCCTTGGAACTTGGAAAAAAGTTAGCGTTCATCCTCCAGCTTTACTGTTTAGTAGAGGTGGGAATCACCATACATCCCACGATACTATATTATCACAATACTTAACGCACGATATGATATTATTGCAATTTTTAAAAATATTTTGCGATATTCAGAGTCTGTACATAAAGGTAAACTTTATCAATATTCATTTTATCTAATATCAAATTCTCGCACTCAGTCTTTCTCTCATTTCAGTAAGTTTTATTGTTGACAAACTTGAACGGTTTGTATTACAGTCTAGTCCAACTTAACTGAATGCAACCATCTGGTACAATTATAGCTATTCTGAACTATGCAATTTTGAAAACTATGCAGCCCATTCAGCAACTGAAGAATTTGAAAGTAAATTAAAACAAAATATAATTTTGCATTAAATAAAAAAGAAACTAGCAAGCTAACTTCTTGTTAACTTCTAACTCCGTTAAATTTAATAAATTCTGTTTTCATGGATCCCTGGCCTGTTAAACTTAATTGTTACACCTGGTAAAGCAGCAACGCTGATCATTTTATTAAAGGTGAAAGAATTTAGATGGTTTTTAACTCTCAGTGATGCTGCAGTGTTCGTTTGACTTTGGGACCTGAAACAGACGGAGTTTTGGACCCAGATTACTCCGCGAGGTTCCTGACTACAATAGCCGTAATGCTCCGTAGTGGTGTGCGATACTGCATATTTTGGTATTGAGCCGATACCAAGTAAATACGGACCTGTATCGCCGATACCAATACCAATACTTTTCAATAAATAAAGTGGGTGTGTTCTTGAATTGCTAAATCTCAATTAATTTTCATGACCTTCAGTGTTTTTTGTGTTTCCTTTTTATTATTAAATAGTTAAAACCCAGGACATAATTTAGACAAAGTTTATAATTGACCCTGTGCACGAGAAAATGCTAACTTCTAAATCATGTCCAAAACTCGAAAAATGGAAAGGTCGTGTTAAGTTACAAAGAGCAGAAGGTGGGAACACTCACCACTGTTGTGTCATAAAAAATCTAATGATCAATTTTGATGTTTAAAGCGTTTAGATCGATCAGTTGTTTACATCACTCAACACAAGCAGAACTGCATTACTGCATGCAGAAGACACATCATCCACATTCAGAAGCACATCTCTGTATAGTGTCAGTTATTATGATTTAAACAGGCAGCATTCAAACTACAGGTGAAGAATAGTCAAACCAGATGTTTCTCCCATTATGTCGATATCAGCTAGTCAAGTACACACCTACACAGCATGTTAACAAACCGTGAAAAAAGCCACACAAAAAATGAATGATTGCTGGTAACGGTTTCTATACATTAGTATTTACGAAGGGTATGTTGTGACTTACCTTCAAAATTACAGCGGTCCCTCGCTAATAACGCGGTTCACCTTTCACCTCGCTGTTTCACGGATTTTTTAGTGCAAGTTTGCATGCTTTTTTTTACGTCACATTGTTTCCTGCGTCCTGATCGCTGCAGACGATCTCCTCCGTGACGTCTCTCCTGTACAGTACAGAATCGCTGCATCGATCGCTAGCGGTGTGACTCTGAAGTGCAGTACTGTATGTCCACGAAACGTTTTGCACCGTCAAAAAATAAAATTGGCTACTTGATTTCACCTATCCCTGGTTATTTCTAGAACATAACACCCGCGATAAACGAGGGACAGCTGAGAAATATAACATTTGAATCCCTTTTCTCTTTTTCTCTGAGTCGCGGGGGAAAAATATCGACAAGTCGATGAACATCATTTACAGATATATTGGGTAAATGCCCAAGACATCGATAGAAATGTAAATCGCCACTTGATTCATTCATTTGCTTAACTTGTTTTGGACCGTAAACAGGGCGCAAATAGGACACCGGAAACAAAGCTCCCCACAGGAGTTTCCGCACCGGAAGTAGCATATGCTAACGTGCACATAGTCAATATGCTTACCTCCATCAGATTTGAAGAATACCAGATGAAAAAGAGGATCACAAATGAACCTTAACAGCCTTTCATATCACAGTTTATGGACACTTGTGCCGGACAGTACAGCATGACTCATCCACAGCAGAACGCTATCACGAATGCATTATTAAGTGACTTGATTATTGGTTGCAACCTGCCCCTTTGAATTTCAACCAGCATTCACTGTGTGCTTCCCCACTGAGCAAGGTGAGGAACATGATGATGATGGTGATCATCTTGACGACCCAGAGCTCTGGCATGACTTAACCTTGAAAGATCAGGAAACAGTAGGTGCTGCTATGGCAAAGACACAGCGCCTGCAGTGTTTTGCGCACACACTTCAGCTGGTGGTGAAAGATGGTTTGTCAGAGACCAAAGTGGCATCTCCTTCACTTTCAAAGTTATCTAAGCTCAGCTCTCTACTGCACACAAGCACAACATTCAAAGATGTGTTTGAAGCTGAATTTGGTGAACAGAAAGCGATCCCTGCTGCTGTAATCACAAGATGGAATTCAACACGGAGACAAGTGAAGGCAGTTATCCAATGTGAACATCTAAAACTCTGTGCTGTTCTTGAAATGGCTGGGCACAAGGAGTTATTATTCACAACACGAGAGTGGAACCTGTTGAAGGAGATGGTGGACATCTTGAAGCCTTTTGGAGAAGCAACAGATTTGACACAAGGTGAGAAAATAGTCACGATTAGTGCTGTTGTTCCATCCGTGCTGTCCCTCAATCACCACCTTGAGAAAGTGAAGCCTCAAGTCCGTTTCCTGAAAGGTCTGGTCAGGAGCCTTCAAGCATCTTTGAACAAAAGATTTCTTGGAATCTTTATCAATGTGCGAATGGCTAGAGCAGAAGATGGGATCACTGCCCCCTTTTCAGATCCAGTGTACCTTAAAGCAGCTGCTTTGGATCCAGCATTTTCTCTGTTGTGGGTGGAACACCATGTGTTGGGCAGTGTGACATAAAGACAGAGGTGACACAGAAAGTTAAAGGTAAAGATTGAATATAGTTTATATTTTTTCTGTATTTTTTTGTCTAAAATTGTAATAAAGGCTCTTTTGCTGTTGTTAATTTGTTTTGCCAGATCTGATCCTGCAAGATGCGGCAGATCCTGCAAAGTCAGAGCAACCTGTCACTCCTGGTGAGGAACACCAAGAGGCCTGTGAAGATGGAGGACTCTTTGCTGCTTACTGTAAGAGGCAGAAGAAGGATGTGGGGAAGAGTCCAGCTCTACAGCTAAGTCACTACCTGGATATTGCTGATGGACAGAACGCCCTCTTGTTCTGGGCAATGAACATGCAGACTCTTCCTTCTCTGTTTCATGTGGCCACCAGAGTTTTGGTAGTACCTGCATGTAGTGCTCCTGTGGAGCTAGTTTTCAGCTATGGTGGCATCATTCTACGGCCTCATCGTGCACAAATGACTGACAGACTTTTGGCCAATTCGGTCTTTTGGAAATGCAATGCAGAATAGTTAATAGTTAACTGAAATAGTTAAAGTGCACATTCTTGCACATTCTTGTTCATTGTTCATATATGTATATATATATATATATATATATATATATATATATATATATATGTATATGTATATATATATATATATATATATATATATATATATATATATATATATATATATATATATATATTAGATGAGAGAGAGAGGACAAGCTAATCACACTGCACTAAATTTTTACTGCGATGGTTCATTGTTTTGTACATAAGGAAATCTGCTTCTGCTTTTGCATTTTTCACTGAATGTTTGTTCTGTGAATTTGTAATTTAGAGGAAGACTGTTCTTCCAGCAAAGTTTAATTGACCTGTACAAGGTGCAATTTCAGAATTTGTTTGTGCATATTTTGTAAGTTACTTGTTTCATCAGGTGATGAGATAAATACAGATTTAAAAAAAAAGAGAGAACACATGGTCTATTATTTACACCTAACATATAACTGCAACATTGTTTTTACAAAAAAGACTTGAAAGGACTTGAAATTCAAAGTTTCGGACTTGGGACTTGACTTGAAAGTTGTCTGTCTTGACTTATGACTTGACTCTGACTTGCTTGACTTTACTTGAGACTTGACTTGTGACTTGAGGATAAAGACTTGAGACTTACTTGAGACTTGCAAAACAATGACTTGGTCCCACCTCTGGAAATTTGTATTGTCAAGGCTCCCAAATATGCTATGTCATTTCGTATATTAGATGGGAATCTGTGAGGACTGAGTAGGAACAAAGGCCCACCAACCAATACTAACAAGATCTAAGTTGTCACATATAATATAATTTGTTTTCTTGTAGTTAGTTTTAACTATAGGATCAGATCAGTGATATTTTGATTAAATCTAAAATCTTTATCATAGATGATCATCTTTAAATTATTTTCCCCAAGTCTTGGCAATGAGAGAACGTGAAAAATAATTGTTCTAAATTGCATGCATCATAAACTATTTCAGTTTATTCTTTTTTCAAAAAGCTTTTCTTCAAACTAGAACTTAACTACTGTTAAGATTGTTTGTAGCGTTGGGTCTCATCACCAGTGACGCCTCACTCAGAGGGTTAACTTGACTTTTGACATGATTCTTATTACAAAGGCCACTAGAGGGCGTTTACAGCACACGAGTCTAATCATGTTTCAGATAACATTGTAGAATCCTGCCAATATAACATTTAAGTATAAATAAATTATTATTAATAAAAACATATTTAATGTTAATTATAATACACTCATACACTGGCACACATCAATTTACATAACAGAGGGGGAGATACTTTGTCTCTTGTCTTGTAGTCATGAAACATACATATATATGTACATATATGTATGTGTGTGTGTGTGTGTGTGTGTGTGTGTGTGTGTGTGTAATTTTCTCATCTACACGCCAAACATAAAAAAGAATTGAAGGATTTAATGTTAAACATTAGTCCTCAAGAGAGAAAGTCGATTTCACTATGAAATGGCCATCCCACTTCTGCGTTTATGTACACTGTAGTCGGCCCGGGTGTGGCTTAAAAAAAAATGTTGGTCTGTGTCCAAAGTGCCCGGTGTTCGTTATAAAGTGACCGTGACAGTCTGCAAGTTAGAGACTCAGACATGTCCAACGCGAAGGCAGCTGCCGTCATCGGGCTGGGAGTGGGTGCAATGCTTATCACACAAGGTGGAGATCCGCTGGGCTCTGTGGGCAGCTGGTACCCGATATGGAGCGAAATGGGCTTACGCTGTGCCCCAGCCCGGGCCTTCTTTTGCTTCTCCGTCGGTGTTCTTTTCTTCGCTATAGGCTGGCTGTACCGGCAGCTCTTCAGTCCTCTGGAACTGCTCAGGTCGCCCGAAGACGTGGGATACGTCGAGGAGGACGGTCGCACCAAAGCGCAGGCAGCCAACGACGCCAGGCGCAGGAGGAAAATCGGGGAGCTCCCACCGGTTTACCCAAACGGCTGGTACCGAGTCCTGGACTCACACATGCTGCAGAGGGGCGAGGTCAAAAGTGTGTCTATTCTAGGTACGATGCATAGTGGTGGTTGGATCACTGCTCTTAACAGGGAATAACAGAAGAAACACAGTTACGTTACAGTATATGGTGTGCAAATGCTAAGTAAAAGAAACAAAAAGCACCAGCAAAAAATAAATAAATCAGATGCTGGTATACGGGCAGGCTGACTAGACAACGTGTTTATTAACAGAGTTGCAGCAAGTTAAAGAGTCATTTAAAGCTGTAAACTTAAAATTAGGCTATATATGTGTTCAATAAAAGTTTGGGGGATATTAAATGTGTGCTAGCAGCTTACTTTGGACTTTGGAAATTGGACAATGATGTAATGACCCTTCGTGACTGTTAAAGTTTAACTCAAAGTTTGATTGAGTGATTAGACTGAGCTTTGTAGGCTTATATGTAGGCTTATTTTTACAGGTGTTTATTCGGCTATGCATGCCTTTCAACAATATCAGAAATTCCATCTGCAGGGCTTTTCCACATAATTTATGGCTGACATAATTTTAATAATGGATAGTTGTTAATGGTTAGTTATTTTTGTCAAAACTGCATTTTTGAATGAGTAAACAAATTGCTGGTTGTTTTCTGGGTGCATGGTGAAAGTGTGGGGTACAGTATGGGGTAAAGTATAAATGCACCAAATTCAGTTTGCCCCCATCATGAGGGATAAGCTGAATTTCTTTTCAAGCAGTCAGGTAAGTGTTACAAGTGCCCGACACAGAATTATTTAAACTTTCATTCTCAGGTGTGTAAAAGAATAAGTGTGATACTTATTGAAGCACAGCAAGTAACATTATTGTCAGACCTTTTAGTTGTTTGCCACCTTTCCAGCAACCCAGATGTTTGCTATCTCATCCAGGTAGGACTGTTGCCAAGACAGACGAAACAAGCTCACATTACAATATTTTTGGAATTCAGGGAATGTAAAAGCATTTCAACACGTTGGCCAGGCCTTTGTTAAGAAAACGGTTGTGCATTATGGTGCTTAGTAACATTTTTTCTTTTACACAAAGGTTCAAGCTTCACCTGCATGTTTGGTTTGAAGGCGCCTTGGAGACACAGTGTTGCCATTACTGATGTTAATTACTTCACGGCAACATTAGTGCTTTGAAATAAGAGCTAGTTTCTTCATTAATTAATGCGTTAATAATTTTCTTGATTAGAGAATTAGAGAAGAAAACTTTAATGAATGCACATTTTCTAGAGCCTTAGGTTTGTTTTATAATTGTTTTTTATCATTCTGGTAACTTGCAAGAACTCTTCATTTGAATATCTAGTGTTTATTCTTTTTCTAATCCAACACTTGTTTATTATTACATCACATTTTATTATTAAGATCTGTCTTTAATGATAAGGTTTGATGTGTGAGCACTAGCTGACCCCTTTGATCTCCTGCATCAGGTTTTTCTGTGATCAACAACAAGACGGTCTCATCACTGATGGCCTAAAGTTTATGTGTATTGATTCAACCGCTGATGTGTTTCACTTACAGATTTGTGCTTCTCATGTTGATATGTGGTGGGACTGTTTGATCTCTTCAGAGAGTTTCTTTGAGTTTGAGTTCAAAAGGGTTTCAAAGAGCCTGTCGGGCTTTTTAGGTTTCTGTCACATAGCTTTCAGTAAATGACAAACAAACAGTGTATGAGAGGATTTCACACCTGGAAAAGATATCCACCGGTAAAAAGTGAGACTTGCTCTTGTGGATTCAGCTCACAGTTGTAAATAACAGTCACCTTTTCATCAATTGCTCTTTAAGTGAGTTACACAAGTTAGCAACATACTGTAATCCTGTGTTCCTGCCCTGTCTGCAACACCCTTCATAAAGGAAAAGCAAACATCATCGAACAACAGTTGAGTTAGGCTGTTGTGCTACAAAAGTCTCCACCAACTGACTTCACCAAATACAACCTTTCACGTCAGTATACATTTTATTGGATCTTACAATCAGAGTTAGCAAAGCAATCTACTGGTCTTCACATCAAGGTGGAGCTGTAGTTTATTAATGCAATCTTCATTAATGTTCGTGGAGACCTTTTCATTTGTTTGTTCGTTCTGTATTTATAGAACGACTCATTTACTAGATCATTGCATTTTTAGATTTGTATGAGGGTTTGGCATTGTAGAAATACACCGTGCTCAAGGGCTAGGTATGTCCCAGGCCTGCGTGAGTGTGAAGGCAGGCGGACTGAGATGAACAAAAGAAAGCTATTTATTAAAGGCTGATGGCAGGATTGAACAAATGCAAAACACAGAGTACAAAGGAAACTGAAAACTACAACAACTTGAAACCTAAACGTGGAAACACACTAAGGCCAAGAAAACAATGAAGCTAGGAAACAAAGAGGGAGGAATAAAGCTGGAATCTCATATTTAAATGAGATTCAGATTTATTTCTCCCTCTAGAAACTAGAAAGTAAAAAAAAAAAATCAGCACCATAACAAAGCCACGTTATAGCAGCTACTATTTTCATTTCACGCCAATTTGAAACACCACCTGATATCAACCACCACAGACATTTTATACATTCCAATGCTGTCTGCTGTGATTTAACTAATCCCCTTACATCTGTTATATTTATCCTTTGTAAACATGTTTTATCAGAAGAGAGTGTCGCCTCTAGTTGAACTGCACCCAAAAGTGAACTGACATCATAGTTTCTATGACTGGCACTCTGTATATGTTTATGGGACTAGTAACTAAAAGGGATACCATAACACCAATATCAGAAATGATCAAACACGTTGTGACTGTGCAATTATTTTTTAACCCTGTCCATAACAGAGAATCACGTTACAAACTACAAGATGCATTTCCATCGCATTAGCTTGTATTGCTAGAATACTTAAATCCCAAGTCAATTTGCTGAACCAACTTAAATGCATTGCATTGCTAAAAAGATCATTAGAATTAATCCAGGTAAAGCACAAATTTGAAAAAGTTGTTGCACAAAAACAAAACGAAAATAACTGAGTTGAATGGCATTCCTTCAAAAAAGGGAATGAACTTTTATGTTTCACTGGAAAATACATGAAAACAATCATGACAGTTGAAAATAAAAATAAAACATTTTAAACTGTATAGTATAGTAAAAAAAGGCAATATTTTTAAAAACAGTATTTTGAAAAAATTTTGTTTTGAAAACACACATTGAAAGCTCACATGTCATAAGGAGCTCCATATTTTGATATTTGAATGATATAACTATAGCTTCAGATATGCTGATTCCCTAAAGCTGCCTTGAGGTTTATTTTGAAAATATTTCATTTCATTTGATTAACTGGGTGCCTTTATTTCGAAAAACAAACAACAACAACCAACACTATCTGGTACATTTAAATCATCTTTAAAAAACAAAAACACATTTTTTTCATGTCTATAACATAAGAAAAAGAAGCAATTGCAAGGTTGCAAGGTTTGCAAACATAAAGATATCAAAAAGCTGGAGGTAACGAGTGAAAGAGGCTTTGAAGAGAATTTGGAAAGTATATATGCTAAAAAAAGATAAGCAATTGAAAGGTTTTGTAGCTAAAAGTTTTCTCAAGTAGATGCATGTTGACTGATTGGTTTTTCTACACGTTGGGAATCTTACTGTGAGTACAAGTGTGGCAGGTTATTAGACCTCCTACACACTGCAAGTGTGATGCAGAGCAGTGGTTGCCAATTTGAGAAGTTGCCAGAAACCCACCAGGGTGTGTCAGCATGTTGGAAAACATAATAAGAAGCATACAGATTGTTTTTCTCTAGATAACATACACATTTCTCTACCCATAATTCACACTGGATATATTTTATTTTTCTAACTTCTCTTTTCCGCTTTCTTCCTCACTATATCTTCTAGGTTCAGTTCTCCCTGTAGCCCCTGACATTTTACTCCCCCAAATTCTTTTGACCCAAAAAAAGATTGGCACCCATTCAGGATCTGCATCCTGCTGTGTCTCCCTCCTAACTTTTCTCTGCAGTAATGCATTCACATATTAAATTCTGCTGAGTGTGTCTTTTCCACCGTGCAGTTCTCTGTAGTGTCGTTAAATTCTGCTCTCCCAACAGTCTGGGGGCAGCAGTGCAGTGCTGTGTCACCCTTCATCTGGATTATTTGGTGTCTCAGATTCTTTTAGTACCCTGACTAATCACTAGTAGAGCTTGCTCAGCTGTCACTCTATACTACAGTTGCTCAGCTTGCACCAACCTGAGTGCTGTCTGAGCACGACAGAGCGAAAGCTCAGCTAAAAATCCAGCAAAGACAGTAGGAAGAGATCTTCTGATCTTGTGTCAATTTAGACATGCACCACAGGAAGCACTTTCCAAGAAGACCTCCACTAGGAACGCCATTTGACCATAATAGGTGTGCACCGTTCCATTTAAAATTTTGTGCCGCAGTAATTCTGATGCAACTGCATTTGATTTTGTTTCAACAAACAAAATAAAGCTCATCAGAATCATTTCAAAGATCATACAAATCTTCTATGGGTGGCATTAATTGTTAATGGAATAATTTAAGAAACACAAAGTTGTGCATTATAAAATGTAAAATCTGGCATAATAATTACTAATTCTGTGTATGGGTTGGGTTGTTTCTTGGAAAATTTGTGTGTTTCTTCGTTAATAAGTGCTGTCTATAATTAGCTATATTGCTCCAAGTAGGGCACTAAGGAACATACTAAGAAGCGGGGAAAAGGGAATATGCTGCAAAGAATGCACGTTTGTTTTTCCTTTCTCTTGAACTGTACAATAAATATGCAAACACTGGTCTGGTTTGGATAAAACTGTACAAAAACTACAGTTTGCACAGTACTGTTATCCACTATGGCCCATTAGTGACAGTTCACAAACCCAGTATTAAAACCTTTCTCTGCTTATAATCATAGGTGAGCAGGTGGCAGTGTTTCGGGGCCACGATGGAAAGGCCTATGTGGTGGATGCCTACTGCCCTCACCTGGGTGCCAACCTTGCTGTGGGTGGACGGGTGTTTGGGAACTGCATCGAGTGTCCATTTCATGGATGGCAGTTTCAGGGGGATAATGGTGTATGTGTGAAGATTCCCTATGCAGAAAAAGGTATTATAATATTGTTATGTCACAGTTCTAAGTAACCTTGAATGTTTGGATAATATGCTCGCTAAGAAACAAAAATCACTATTTTAGAAAACCTACATAAAGAAAGCAAGTTACTGAACATTTCATTGCGATTTGTAATGAGAAGACATTTAAAGCCTTCATAAATATTAGGTCCAAATCTGAAACTGATGGCAGTTTAATCTTCAGATGTGCATGAATATGCTTAGCCAATGGCTTAAAATATTATATAAACTTAGAAGTAAACAGACCAGGGTCAGATGTTATTGGTCAGTTATTAGTTATTGGATTGGATTGGTTATGATTATTGGTTATTGGATGTTATTGGTCAGATGTTAACTGACATGGGTGTAGGGCTGCTCGATTATGGCAAAAATGATAATCACGATTATTTTCACTGAAATTGAGATCACGATTATTTGACGATATTTATTTCGTCCGCCAGAGCTTATATTATTTTTTTACATGCTGTAGTGCCATTTGTGGGAGCATTTCAAGTTGCTATACATCAATACAACTGTTATAGCCCATATTTTAAAAATGTGTATGCATTAAGTCCATAGTAACTACATTAATTGCAAAAAAGTGCAATAAACTACAAAAAAATTGAAAATCGTTTTTGTTTTTACATATATTTCTACTTGGAGAAATTTAAGAGGTTTATCCCTCAAAACTTTAAATACAAAAAAGTTGCAAAAAATAGTTTACAACAACAGGAAATTTATTTTGAGTGTCTTCATAGTTTTATTTTTGGAGATACAGCAATTTTTATATACTGCAGGAAAAACAAAAAAACAATCCTATGATGCAAATTTGCAAAGAATGTGCATGTGCATCAAAATAAACTATTTCCAGCAGTGCAATTCGAGTTCTAAGGCCTACAAGTAAAAAACTACATTTTCCGCAAAAACGACGTCACTTGCGATAGTTCGCGTTGGCGTCTTGTTCAATGTGGGAAGTTCATGATCGGATCGTCAAAGCGTGTTTCTGGAATATTATGTTTTTGTTCCTGCAAGCTCTTTTTATGCAATTTTTGCAAAGCTATATGTGGAAGGAAACCGTGACCGAGGACAAGCTGATGGCATAAGAAGTACGTACAACTCCTCTGGTTTCATATGGAAAAAAATTTATTGTGCTAGCTTAGCGTTCAGGTTCTACAGGGATTTAAAAATAGTTACAAAAAATGAGCATGCTGCTCTGACCGGCTTTAAAGGTTTAACAATAACAATGTATTGAATAATGACTTTAAAAAATAATATAAAATAGTGTGCAAATACTGATAACAGCGCAAATGTTTGCAATATAAGAAATAAATGAAAAATGTGAACTTTGCAGTGTTGCTCTGTGGTGCAGCTACGACACCATAGCAAAGTTTACACACTGTGTCTACTTGATCCACGTCCGACTCCGCGAAGCCATAATGTTTCCACACCACTTAAGTTTTTTTTTTTTTACCTCTCTTTTCAACCAACGGCAGTCCACTCCTCTCCAAATAACTTCTGCTTAGCTTTCCGAGCTTCCCTCGGGTCCTCTTAATTGTTGTGACGCGTGTTCGAAATGCAGAGCAGTGCGCTTGATTTGCCACATGGAGCAGCGCGAGAGTAAAGCATGAGGGAGGGGCTAATAATCGGCTCAGTCATTTTTAATGATCGTTGAAAGCCCAGATCGTAATCGTGATTAAAATTCAATTAATTGAGCAGCCCTACATGGGTGTACAGAATAGAGTAAATCCTGATTAACCCTCTACTGCATAGCGTTGCCCTGAGGCAACAAACCACATTTACATGCCTTACGGTGGCCCTTCAAAAAAAAAAAACAACTTATTTTTTTTCAAACAATGCTACCAGGCACATCTCTTTCCAAGAAAATGATGAGTTGAAGGAGGTGTGACTTTGATTTGGGGGGGTAGGGCCCCTTTCTGCAAGCTGCACTACATGAGAGACATCTCCATTAGGAGGCAAGATAAAGATCACTATTTTACATGTTTATAGTGAAATAAATGTATATTAAAATATACTTGTATGTGCATGAATATGTTAAGAAGCATATTTGATTGTTTGTTCTACTTTTTTAAATCTATTTATACTGTAAAACTGTTCATTTTCATTCGTTGCCTCAAGGCAACACTGCGCAGTTAGCCCAATTTTTTTCAGGCAATATAATGCATTTGGATATGTGTGTAGAGATGTGTTTGTGTGCATTTATATGATCATAGTCAATGTTTTTTACTTTACAATCTACTCATAATTACAGGACATGGATGTAAAAACTTTTTATGCAAGGAAACCAAGGGAATGTGCACTTTCTGTCCTCAGAAAGTGAGGACAGTGAGCTTTCAGGGAGTGACAGTGAAGTAGAGGAGTGGATCCCTGAATGAGGTTTGAGGGACACTTAGGAGCTCAGGGGTCAGTGGTCAGTTGGTAAAGTAACTGTCTGTGTGTGTGTTAGTGCCCACATAGTAAGCAGGTCTGGCCAGGATCTGGTATCAAGCCGGCACTTTGAGTAATCTGGGAGAGTAGAAAAGCGCTACATAAAAATCAGTCCATTCACTATCTGAACAGAGTTTCGGCATGTTACTTTTGCACTGTTTTGCATGTTCTGGCACATGTTGTTATTGCATGGCTTGATTAAGGTACACATTATGCTGACATCTGGGGCCAGAGCTGAAACCGTTCTGGGCCAGCACAGGGCCAGCAGTGTGTCTACAACTGGCCCGTGGCTGCACATCACCTACAGATGGCCCACATACCGCAATGAATAACGGCCCTTTGGTGGCCCAGATCAGGTTTGCCAGAGGTAATCCACACATGGGCCAGCACAGAACGACCAGGGTGTCTGAAACTGGCCTTGTGCTGGCCCATGTGTGGGCCACCTCTGGCAAACTAGGTCTGGGCCACCAAAGGGCCGTCATTCTTTGCGGTATGTGGGCCATGTGTAAGCATATTGTGTGGGCCTGATCCCTGCCATACCAATATTGCTGTGTGGGTGTCAGTGTGTGTGGTCATGTATTACTTATTGTTGTGGGGACACAAATTTGTTTACACACTCATATTGTGAGGTCTCGCCTACTTTATGGGGACAAATTGCAAGGTAAATCATTCAATTTTAGGGTGAAGGCTTGAGTCAGGGTTAGGGTAAGGTTCAGGCAGGGACTTGTGATGGGTAGAGTCAGGATAAGTGTCCAGGAAATTAATGTAAGTTAATGTAACGTCCCCAAAAGTGATGGAAACACAACGTGTGTGCGCGCGCGCACGTGCATGGGGTTAGGGTCAAATGTTGGATGTATTTTGGTGTTTTATTGTTTTGTGAAATGTTTACATTGTTTATTTATGTGTTCATCCTTGTTGTACTAATACAACTTATTATAGAATAACTTGGCATTTTACTACCTTTGTTGCACAGTGTTGCCTTGAAGCAACAAACTAATATCTGTTTGGGGGGGGCAGGGTGTCAAATTTTATGATTGATATATTATTAGGGATCCTAAATCTCTTCCAAAATAGGGAGAAATATTTTTTCCCCCAAAATTAAAAAGTCATGCAGTAGAGGGTTAAAGGGGTTGTGATTTAGTCTGGGGTTTCATTTGTCCATCAGTGCCTGATTTTGCCAGCGTGCGCAGCTGGCCCAGCTGTGAGGTCAACAAGCAAATCTTGGTTTGGTTTCACTGTGATGGAGAAGGACCTCAGTGGATTGTCCCTGAGCAGCCGGAGATCACAAATGATGAGTGGGTCTATCGGGGGAGAACTGAGCATTTTATTAATGCTCATATACAGGTATGGTTCATACATCTGAGTGGAAATGTATGGAAACTTGTATCTTCTCTTGTATCTTCTCTGTTTGTCACCTATTAGAGATAGGTGACAAAAAGATATAAAGATATTAAAAATATAATGACATAATGTTTTTCAGTGGCAGAAGCAAGCTTCCATAAGGAATTCCAAGTCACTCTATAAATAAAATGTATGTTGTGACAAAAAACTAATCTATCTTCTAATGATTTGTATGTCAGTAGTGTACACTGTCTTTAGGGTAGTGTTTCTATATCCATCCGTACATCAGTTACCTTCAATTTAGCATCAGTTTCCTTTTCATGGTCACTCCTCACACACTGCAATGAACCATGCATTGTTGATATTTATTCAGATTGGTTCTGATCAGAAGCAAAGCTACAAGCTTTTCATCTCCCTAAAACAACACTTGTGCTAATACTAAGATATCTCTAGAGTATACTAAGGTGTCACGATCCTGGGTCTTATGACCCAGCGTTTTGGGTTTTAGTTCATTTTGATGTTTATAGTGTATGTTTAAGCTCATTAGGTTTTCTATGTTCATTTGCTTATTATATTCCCCTTGTGTTTTCAACCCTTGTGTTAAGTCTCCCTTATCCTTTATGTGTTTCACGTCTGTTTCTTATGTTGTTAAGTTCATGTAGTCATGTCAGTGTTTCATTGTTTCCTATTTTATTTTGAAAGAGGTCCTGTGCTTCTGTGTTTTGTTTTACTCTTCCCCTGTGGCGTCATTATGTCTACTGTGCCTTTCTGTCCCATGTTTCACGTCTCTATGGCTGTGTCCCAATTCAGGGTCTGCACGCTTGAAGTACGCGCACTACGCGTACTACGTACAGTGCGTACTATAAGTACGAGTAGTGCGGAAGTGAGAGGCTTGTGAAATGGGACGGTCTGGCCTTCGTTGCGCTGTTCAGGTTGCCTAGCAACCATGATACTAACCGCAAGAAACGCAAGATAGTATGACATAAATGAAGGAGAAAAAATGTTTTGTTGGTGATTCATTTTTGTCATGACATAACTTTGATTAGTTGAGTATCTGAGGCTGAGACCACGGGACTGTAAAACATGATTGTTGGGCTTCATTTCTGTACTGAACAGTCAGTTCAAGAGTAGTTAGTAAATAACAATTAGCTCTTGTTGTTCATGAGACTAAAGTCATCTCACTGTGGTAATGTAAATATAATATGACCAATATTATAGTATTGTCACATTATTATGATATATATATATATATATATATATATATATATATATACAACACTAGAGGCCAACTCCAAGCCCATAGCACAAGTCACCATCAAGTGCGGGATCTACCAAGGAGATGCTTTGTCCCCACTGCTGTTCTGCATAGGCCTGAACCCCCTCAGTGAGATCATTAACAAGACTGGCTACGGATACCGACTACAGAACGGAGCAGTTGTCAGCCACCTCCTGTACATGGATGACATCAAGCTGTATGCCAAGAGTGAACGAGACATCGATTCACTGATCCACACTACCAGGCTATACAGCAATGACATTGGAATGTCATTCGGACTGGAGAAGTGTAGTCGGATGGTAACAAAGAGAGGGAAGGTAGTCAGAACTGAGGGGATTGAACTACCAGAAGGCAACATTGCAGACATAGAGGACAGTTACAAGTACTTGGGGATCCCACAGGCGAATGGGAACCATGAAGAGGCCGCTAGAAAAGCTGCAACCACCAAGTACCTGCAGAGGGTCAGGCAAGTCCTGAGGAGTCAGCTGAATGGTAAGAACAAGATCCGGGCCATCAACACGTACGCCCTGCCCGTGATCAGGTACCCTGCTGGGGTAATAGGCTGGCCAAAGGAGGAGATAGAAGCCACTGACATAAAGACAAGAAAGCTCCTTACCATGCATGGAGGGTTTCACCCCAAATCCAGCACCCTGAGGCTGTACGCTAAGCGGAAGGAAGGGGGCCGGGGACTGGTGAGTGTCAGCACCACAGTCCAGGATGAGACAACGAACATCCAAGAATACATTAGGAAGATGGCCCCAACTGACCGAGTGCTCAGTGAATACCTCAGGCAGCAGAAACCCAAGAAAGAGGAGGGAGACGAGGAGCCATCATGGAAGGACAGGCCCCTGCACGGTATGTACCATCGGCAGATAGAGGAGGTGGCTGATATCCAGAAATCCTACCAGTGGCTGGACAAAGCTGGACTGAAAGACAGCACAGAGGCACTAATCATGGCAGCACAAGAACAAGCTTTGAGCACAAGATCCATAGAGGCTGGGGTCTATCACACCAGGCAAGACCCCAGGTGCAGGCTGTGTAAAGATGCCCCAGAGACAATCCAGCACATAACAGCAGGGTGCAAGATGCTAGCAGGCAAGGCATACATGGAACGCCATAACCAAGTGGCCGGCATAGTGTACAGGAACATCTGTGCCGAGTATAACCTGGAAGTCCCGAGGTCAAAATGGGAGATGCCCCCAAGGGTGGTGGAGAATGACCGAGCTAAGATCCTGTGGGACTTCCAGATACAGACGGACAAAATGGTGGTGGCTAACCAACCGGACATAGTGGTGGTAGACAAACAGAAGAAGATGGCCGTAGTGATCGATGTAGCGGTTCCGAATGACAGCAATATCAGGAAGAAGGAACACGAGAAGCTGGAGAAATACCAAGGGCTCAGAGAAGAGCTCGAGAGGATGTGGAGGGTGAAGGTAACGGTGGTCCCCGTGGTAATCGGAGCACTAGGTGCGGTGACTCCCAAGCTAGGCGAGTGGCTCCAGCGGATCCCAGGAACAACATCGGAGATCTCTGTCCAGAAGAGCGCAGTCCTGGGAACAGCTAAGATACTGCGCAGGACCCTCAAGCTCCCAGGCCTCTGGTAGAGGACCCGAGCTTGAAGGATAAACCGCCTGCAGGGGCGTGCTGGGTGTTTTTTTTTTTTATATATATATATATATATATATATATACATATGTAGAGGCTGAAAGTACAAACATCACTAATGTCACATAACTTTGCCGACATGTGGGCAACAGCAATGTTTTAATGTTCTTCGTTATTAAACATTCGCACATAAATAAGTGACGTCATATTGAGTACTTACTATTGACAGTTCACTCTTAGGCCGCTCCCTTCTGCCGTATTTTGCGGCAAAATTATCCACACCCACCGCCGCGCTATGAATTGTGGGATATATGGGACCACGAAGCGTGCACCGGACCACACTTGATATTTGGGGAAATCGACGGCGCATTTGAAGTATGCATTTGAAGTACACTTCGAATTGGGACAGCCGTCATTGCGTGGCGGTGACGTAATCACACTTAAAATGCGTACTTCAAGCGTGCAGACCCTGAATTGGGACACAGCCGTTGTTCTGTCTCCACAGTCGGCTAAGTTTACATGTTTTGAGTTCAGTCAGTGTGTTTCCTTTTTTACTTTTACAGTCTGTCCTATGTTAATGTTTCTAGTTTTGCTTCCCTTGTCTCATCCTGCGTAATTACTCCCAGCTGTGCTCTCCTCCTGTGGCTCATTATTTAAGCCCTGTGTTTTGTCAGTGTTACGTACTCCATCATAGCTGTGTTAGTCGCCCTGTGTTTTCATGTATGATTTAGTTGTAGTTTTCCCAATTTCTATTTGTTCTTTGTTTCCTTTCCAAGCCTGCAATAAAGCAGTGTTTTGAGTTCATTTTTGTCTCAGTGAGTTTTGCATTTGGGTCCTTCTCTTGCCTGCACACAGCCAAAACATGACAGCAAGGCATTTATGCATTTCATGCAGTATAGTCAATACATGTTCTTTCTTGCAATCTTTGAATATATTTAAGGGACTTTACATGTATCTTAGAAATCAACAGACAGAAACAATATACCACATGCTAGCATTTTATTTTTTTTGCTAATAACTAGTTGTCTTCTCTTCTGTGTAGGAGATTCCAGAAAATGCAGCGGACATAGCTCACTTGTCGCACCTTCACACTCCAAGCATGCTCAGTGGAGCAGATCTACGTTACACCAATAGCAAAATCTGGGAATTTGTGCAACATGACTGGAAGGTAAACTGGAAACACTAAACTAAATTTGATGTTCCCGTTATCCACTAAGGTGAATATGTTCGCTGTTATACCTGCAACTTTTGATTTTGACACTGTTTTTCACTGTGTGTCTTGAAGGTTGACTGGAAACCAGAGTCAGAGCCTAACAAGCATTGTTCTCAGATGTTTGTGAAACATGCACTTAGAGTGTTTGGATGCCACTGGCCTCTTCTGGATGTTTCTGTTGTGGCGAGACAGGTACAGTACACCAGGAATGCCATTTTTTAAACAATTCCCTATGATTGATTGTACATTAAACTGGCACAAATCACTGGTCTTGTCTATAAATTTTATTCAAACTAGATATAACCAAAATAAATCATGCTAGATCTGTAAGCGTCCTTTTAAATTGGATGAGAAGTACATTTCAACAATAAACATTATGTTTCACAGTGCAGTAACAGTACAGTTTGCTGTCGGCATTGTAACAAAACCGGGTTTGACAAAGCTTCCTGTAATCTCTAATGTCGAACATCACTGGCCTGATCAGCCTGAGAAAAATGGTCGTTTTTGCTTAAGCAAAAAACACAGCACAGTGTGACTTTTTGCCTTGCTGCGTGAGTAAAAAAATGATATGCAAGTGTAGCCTGAAACCACTAATTTCCCTAGGTTAACCACAAGGCTGCAGAGGGAGCTGGATCATTTACACGCAACACAAATGTTGGAAGCAGGATATGTTTACTGTGGCCAGCAGTGGGAGATCGGCAGCAATATAATATGAGAGGCAGGCATTATTGAGCTTAACCATGCATGTAAATGTGTTTTTCAAGCATTAATTTCTCATGAACAGACTGATGCTTTTTTGGCATTTAATTATCTGGAAATAAGGCTTGATGTTAAATGATGCAAAATACATTTTTACTACAGTAACTGCTAGTGAATCTGACTAAATGAATGAACCCTAAGTGTATAGATATGCTTATCAGGAAAAGTTGAAAACTTTAAATTGTGCTAATATTACATGTTTATCTTTCAGGTTGGCCCAGGAATAGTATTTCTGCTGTTTGACCAAACTTTCTTGGGCCGGGGTGTAATCATGCATTGTGTGACTCCTGTGGAGCCTCTGTTGCAGTGTGTCACTCACACCATTTTCTATCAGTCTAATATCCCACCTGTGGTGCCCAAGTTCATCCTCAAAGTGGAGTGCATTCAGGTGCAGTACCATTATCTTTTATGATAACTATAACACAGGCTTGTTTACATATAATTTATGCTGCCATCATTTGACCCTTATCTATCTATCTGATAAATGGATTGGCTCTTATATGGCACTTTTCTGTTGTACTTGAGAACTCATTGAGGCTCATTTGCCCTTTAACACAAGCACTTGTTTCTATGTCAAAGTTCTTTCTATCTTACATTCATACTCCAATGAACACATCAGGAATAACATAGGTTTTAGCATTTTACTTTGGCAGGCAGACTGGAGCAACCAGGGATTCAACCACCAACCTTACAAATAGTAGATGAACTGCTCTAACTCACTAAGTTTAAGGCAGTATCATATAATGGCTTTTGCTGAAAGGCAAGCAAAGAAGATGATCCCCTCCCCCAAAATAGACACAAAACAAAACAGATCCAACACTGTTCCACTAACATGACAGATTGGAGCTGATTAAAACATATAGGATTTTTAATGATTTTGTCCTGGATGACTTTTATTATCTTCTATATCTTGCTGCACTGAGCCTTAATATCTTCAACTTTCCTCTACGTCACACATGTTAGCCAAAGTGATAAGAGACAACTTACCTGCACTTTGATTGCTTAGTAGCAAATGTTCCCTCTTGTTTTCACATGTGTGTGGACATGTGTATAATAATGTATAAGAACTAATAACTGATCTCACATCAGTGAAATGCAGCTCCTATCTCAGCTTCCCCAGCTGCAGTCTTTGATACTGGGTTACAAATCCCCCTGTGAAAATGACAGAAACTATATTTAAGTTGAGCTTCCAGAGACAGTAGGTACTTTTGGCCAAAAGATGGCAGTAACTTACAGGATGGATGCAAACAAGGAACGATTCTTTATAGGACCAAATACTAAATTGTAAGGTGAGAGATCGCTTTCCTTTTAGTTCACTTTTATTGTCCATTTTCTAGATTTCACTTGGCAAGCACTGCTTGCCTTGCATGCCCCACTTACTCTCATCTAACACCCATAGTTTGTTCAAACAAGGGTTTCCCCCCCATCTTTTAGTCAATGGGTGGGCTATTATTCACTGGTTTGTTCCATCACATTTAAACTTTTGTTGTTTATCTTTCATTTCATATATCGAAACTGCAATTTATTGCTATTTATTAGTGAGATATACCCCAGTGCTGCTCTAACTTGGAGAGATCACTGTGCACATTAACCTCCCACTCTGCCTTTGATTAAATTCAGCCTCCACATTATCACGAGAAGTAACACCACAGTCACGGATAAGGTGTGAATAATCCTCATTAAACCTGATAATTAGCTTGGTGATAAAGACACATAGTTGCACTTTAACAAGAAATAATAGTAGGCTCAAAATACTTTGGGAAAAGTTGTCTGGTTCTTAAAATGTCTAGACTTGTCCTCCATTAAGATTTTCTAAAAATATTCAGACAAAATACTTTGATTAGCTAGATACATAGTTTAATTAAAAACAAACACAAGATAAAGGAAGATGATTGCACAGTTTCATGTTCCAAGCTTATGTTTTTAGATTAAATTTTTTTTTCTCCACTTGGTATTGACAGCAGTGGAAGGGCGTTCTCACTGAAATGTCAGCAGCTGACGGAGTTACTATGGAGTGACATTTAATGAGCAGCACTTCACAAAGAAACCCCTGCTGATAAAGTATTGTAATTTAATGCAAAAAGACACCAGTATAGTTTTCATTATTTAATTCTTGTTATACTTCAGTGAAAATCTGTTCCTTTACAAATTGTATTCAGCTGGGCTGCTTCATTATCATCAAGGACAAGTTGGATATTGTTAAAAATAAAAATGTTTGAAGTAGGCTTAAAACTTTTACTGTATAAAAATCTTATAATTATGTTTGATATTTAGTGCTGTCCCGTGACTCTCTCTTGTTTTTGTTTTGTCTTCAGTTTGAGCGTGATGTGATGATCTGGAACAATAAGAAGTATGTCTCCAAGCCTCTTCTTGTAAAGGAAGATTCAGCCATCCAAAAACACAGGCGCTGGTTCAGTCAGTTCTACAGTGAGAACAGCCCACGGCTGCAGTACCAGCGTGACAAGTTGGACTTTTGACCTCCCCGAACCACAAGAGGAGATTTAAGCAGAGATTATCAGGTCAGAGTACATTAATCTGACGCTTTGGACGAAGGCGTTCACCAATCATTTGTATTTGTTGCTGATGAAAAGGGGAGCCAAGAAGCCTGGCAAGTTTAAGCAATTTAGATATGCATTTTTTTGTAAAGGACTCAAACCTTGTCTTGTTAAAGACCTCTTTTTGGGGTATTTTTGATGTGTGTAATTTTACTTTCCAGCCTTATAAAATGCCTGAAGTGCCACTGAGATTTCACAAACATCTAAACAACCAATACCCTGACACCAGAAATCCCCTATTGACTGTTTGATTGTCAAAACTGTTTTACTCTGCACCAGGCCAACTATCTATAACATAAACTGTGAAACATATACATAGATATCCCAATATTTGCTCTTGACTAAGGGACTTTCTCTATTTTGTTGTTTTTTAGTCTGCCTGTAGTTTGAGATCATAGGAAAGGCTTCCTTCTTCTGCCTCAGAATGCAGTTATTACTTCTTCTCCCCTGTTATGCTCTTATGCCTCACACTGTAAATTTACATCTTTAATGTGTACTCAACCTTGGCTGTGTTTGACCTGCAGGTGTAAGAGCAGGCGTGTTTGTTTTTTAAATGATTTCTCAGGTTACTCAGCAGCCAGCTGACAACAGTCTCTTTGTTTCAGTGGTGTGACACGACAACTTAAAAGGACCATGCAACAATTTTTAAGTCTTATTTTATTTTATTTTATTTTATTTTTCAACCAAGAGGAAGCCTCTGAAGTTGGAGACGAAGGCAATGCAATGTGTCAACAACTGCAATACCTCTAGTGGCCACTTGAGGCTGGCTCCAAACATAATTCAATCCCTACAGACTCCTGTGTTGAAACCTTGTTTACAGCCTGATTAAAAAAAAAAAAAGGTTTCTGCCTTTATTTTGTAGCACTTTAAGGTGTGTGCATTACACCTGTGTTGTCCATAGAAGCAACTTGCTAACCAACCTTGCTAGCATTAGCATTAAACTGAACTATCAGAGGTTCGATGAGATGACTCGAATTAGCTAAGGTGAAGCCAGGTAGACATCTAGCAGTTATGGTCACCTGTGTTCGCATAACATTAAGCCTCAGAACAAAAATATTTGCACCCTCCATACAGTTGTCATTAAGATGAATATTTGATAGAGACCAAAATAAAATTTAGCAACAGGCCAAAAGTATGTGTCATAAATCCAGGCATTTTAGCTTCAATGTCTATGGGAATCTATTTATTTTTGGAGCTCAGAATTGCAGGTTTTTACATTTTGTTCTACATTTCTTTGTCTTGGAAGCTGCTGCTTGAAAACAAATCAGTTTTTGGTCTGTGTGCTATTTCCCTTCAAAACAACACTACTTGCTCTGGCTACATATTTGCACAGTTTTCCAAGGTACTGCTTGTCCTGCTTAGTAGGACCCATGTCATCATCTGCTTGTTGGTTGTATGGCTACAAATGATTCTTTATGACTCCAGTTTTGTGAAATATTATGTCATTCATATGATGACTTGGTTCCCATAAACATCTGAGAAAACCTTACACCTACTAAATGCTCGTGCCAGAACTGCTGCTTGTTGTTTATTCCTGGACAGTTAGCATGCAGTCATTTTTTTCAGTGAGAGAGAAGAGGACAACAAACAGCTGTTAGACAAACACACGGAGGTGAAATGGAGCTCTGCAAGCAGCTCTGACCTTTTCCACCTACATGTGCTCATGTGATTCTTTGTTGATATGCAAATCATGATTATAGCAGGCATTGAAATATTCATTGTTTTTTTTTAAGAAAATAATTGTTCATATATATAATGCATTGCAAATGATGAAGTGATCATATCGGTGTGATTTGATAATTGCAATTTATAATGCACTGTCACAAATGCTTGCTGCTGCACATTTGTTTTAATGTGATAAGACACTGATGCTCAATTAAATTTAGGATATTTTTTAAGATTGTGAAAGCAGATAGCTCTAATACATAGAATGCTAATATTTATACTTATATTATATTATTATTATTATATTATATAGAATATTACACTTGGGTGTTTAATTAATCTGGGCATATGTTCCCAATGTAATCACTGATGACTGCAGTACTGTGAGGAGTCTTTACTACACACTATGGTGTTTAACTGTATAAAGGTTATAATAATGTCTTATTGCATTTGCCGATGTGGCTTTCTGCACTTTTAATTTCTGTTGGATTGCATTAGATGAGAGAAGACACATTTCAAAGCAAACAAGCAGCAATGTTAAAGCACAATAGTTGTTAAAATATCAGATAAACTGCTTCCTACCTTCTCAGTTTTAACATGTGCTTTGTGCCTGTCTAATCTGCAGATGTGATGTTTGTATCAATATGAAGAATAAATCTGTCCCTTATGCTCTAATGTGCTTACTCATGCATTTGTGAACCGGCAAAAGCTTTCAGTTGCAGTGAATATGTTAGTATGTTAAATTGAGCATAATGCTGAAATGTTCACTGTTCTTCTTGGCCAGTGGCACTTCTCTGAGGTGCACATTATTTCTTAGCACTCCTTATCTGCGAATGTACTTTTCTTATCTCAGTTAGAGGTGGGAAAACTGTGTTGCTCTCCTTATACTAAAGCATTACATCAGTAATTGGCCCGCTTAGTGCAGGAAGAAAGTAGACTTGCCATAGTCGACTTTGTGCTAGAGCTGTGTTGCCTGTATTAAAATCTTATTAATGAAGGATGGCTGAAGCAAAAGTGTTTGACACTGAGGAGGAAGGTGTTATTACACTGGAAGAAGATCAACAGTCATCTACAGAGGAAGCTTATTTCAGAGAAGTATACAAATCCAACGGAGAAAAAACAGAAGATGTAAGCGACTCAGTGATAAAGCCTCTGCTTGGGTACAAACATCAGGACAGCAGTGACAAGAATCACAAAGCAGGCGCACAAACAGCGACAGATGGGACTGACCAAAAGACATCTGTTCCACAAGAGCTGGAATTGGCTGGCAGGGATCAGCCAGGCTGCAGTGAAAGTGTCAGGAGTTTGTGCAGTGACAGCAGTCGGCACGAGTGCCCCATCTGCAGCGAGCTGTTCGACTCGCGCGGCGATCACAGTGTCACCTTACTCAACTGCAACCACAAAATATGTCACCGCTGTACAGATGCCATCATGAGCCGGGCCAAGGACACCAGCCGGCTTCAGTGCCCCTTCTGTCGACAGACCACCCCTTTCCCTGAGTGGGAGATTTGGAGACTTCAGGAGGAGTCTTACAGTCACGGCACATATGAACCCGGACCGGCCCTCAGCATCAGTTCAGGTCCTGAACTTCAGCCTGCGCCAGCACCACTGTTATGTTGTTTCACTCTGGAGAGGCAGCTGGAGGCTGACACATGCAGAAATATATGCGGATACTGCTGTAACCCTTCCTGTCTGGTTGAAGTACTGAGAGCCAGGTACTTCCTGTGCTTCCTGCTCCTCCTACTGGTAATGCTGGGCTGTTTTCTGTACATGGTCCTCCCACTTAAAATGCTGTCCATATTTTAGATGAATGAGTTCTAAGTGTGACCTGGCAGTGAGATATTTCTCATGCGCTTTGATTGACATTTGAAATATATTCCTCTGGCTTTTCCCACATTAACGAGGGAGCATGGACATTTATCTTTTCTTCTCCAGATTTCAGATGTCACCTGTTCCTGTTGATTGATAAACCTCACTTATTGTCTTCAAATTCATGGTGCACAGCTCTTTATTCTAAATAGATTTCCAATTTATAGATGGCACAAGTTCACTTGACTCCTAAATAATGTCAACTGGAGGTCTGCATGAAGAATTACGTTTTACCACTGTAATAGTTCATCTCAGCTTGTCAACCTCCTGACTCTTGTTTTCTTTGAAGAGTGACACAGCTTTGCAGGATTTGGTGCTACAGATAACAGAGGTTTGACTTTGAATCAAAACTCCTATCTTATCTTTCTGGGTCTCATATTGACCTATTTCTCATTACAACATCTAGGATGTTCTGTGCTGTTACTGCTGCATATTATTAGCAACAAAAAACCCAGCTTGATCTCCTTTCCAACTGCACATGAAGGAAACCTGTCCCTACAATTTAAGCCTGTTTTTCTTTTCTTTTTATTATTATGCTTTGTAGTAGATGTACTTGCACTCAAAGATTTGTTTCTATGTATCTGTGGAAAATGTATGTATTATCTTGATTTTTCAAGTGAACTGTTAAAAAACAAAATAAAACCTTGCAGCAGTCGGTGTTTCAAACATCAGTTGTGATGTGCAAAAGTTTGTCCACCCAACTTTGGTTTTTTTAAACTTTGTACTTTTATCCTAACATTTTTTTTATCTTCCCTATCGTGTCCTGACTTTCACAGTTTCCATTACCTGGTATTTTTTCATAACATTTCAAACAGTGGAAAATGTCAGGCTGCCTCCTGAAATGGCTTTGACCCACTGAAACATGGACAGAGGGCATCTGGGGGTGTGCTGTAATGGACTGGACTGGCAGTTAAATGGAGCTTTTCTACGGTCACCACTCAAAGTAATCTAGACTACAAGCCTCATTCGATCATAGATTCATAAAGTGCTTTATTCTGTACACTTTAAGCACTTTGTCTGCCTCATATTCATGGGCACTGATGTAATGAAATGTGTAGAAGCTGGACAATTTTTGAGTCCTGTGAGTTCCCACATGGGACCAGTTGAAGAAAAACATGTTCTGCCCCAGAAGCAGGACCAGTGCTTTAGGATCTTTGTCACCACTCTGTCATATTCCTCAAAATGTTGCTCGACATTTTAAAGACGTTTTTACAGTGTGATTGGCTCATAAACTGTGTATAAAAGCTTGATGTTCCCTCTAAATCATAAAGGCAATGGCAAAGTGATTCCTTTGGTTGCAAAAAGGAAAGCAGTTTATAGATGTTTATGGAAAATTGTCCCTTCTGCTGAATAAATGTGTGATTTTATTGAAAAATGATCATTTTAGGTTATGAATTCAGTTTCTAGCTTCAAGTCTTAATTAATACAGCACGAATTTCATTTTCAAAATTATGGTACCGTATAAAGTAAATTAAATGTAGGTTATGTTTTGGAGCTACAATGTGATCAAGCATGTAATTGTGCTGTTTTTCAGTCAGATTCCCCTCTTACAAAACAGAAAAAAACTAAATTATAAGAGCTTAAATGCTCAGCTCAAGGTTTCAAAACAGGACTCACAAACCAGTAAGCACTGGCTATTTCAGATTTGTGCATGCAGTCTTTGGCTGGGCTGCAGGAGGTTGAAAGGAGTCCTTGTCATGTGGGAAGATACTTGTTATGCAGTAATTTTTAGGTGGGTGGCACATCAATAAGATTTGGCCATGATTACAAATTGCTATCCTCTTTGGGTGTCAGCCAAAATACAGTTCTCAAATTATGTCAAATGTTATAAAAAGCTACTTTCGGCTACTCCTTTTAATCATAAGGGCTTTACCACAATGGATATCTTGACAGATAGTGTCACCTGCTTCAAAATGTATTATCATGTAATAAAGTTTTCCCTTGATTGATGTGTTTTTCCTTATAATTTACATGAAATAGCATATCTCTTTCTTCTCTTGAGTCTGTAATAACATGAATGCTTGTTTTCCTTATCCCGATTCTCTCCTGACTTGGTGGACTGTCTCCGTTTTAGAATCACAAATTTGGAGCAAGCAGGCCTCTCTAATGTGTAACAAAAACATTGATCCATATCGATCCAACTCTGAGCCCTCACACAGGGCTTTGCAGCATGTTAGGAGCAGAGCTGGAATCTAAAATTCGTAAGAGTCTCTGTGTTCTCTGCAGCATCAATGCTTCAGCTCGGCATCAGGACAAGCGAGCGAGCACCGAGTGGGCTCACACATCTATAATTTATGCAAGGACTTCACACTACATGAGAAACGCATCAGATAGGCAAGCATCCATCTGCAGATGACTCATTTAGGCGACCCATTTCAAAGGCCTCACTGGCTCTGTTTATATCAAAGAAACATCAGAGCAGGACCTATTTCACGTCTCGCTTCAATCAGATAATGTGGGCGCCATATTAAAAGCGTCCAACTTCTACAGACAATTGTGTTCTGCAAAATGCTGCTCCATCACTTCTCATTTATGGTTCTTCGCAGCATTCAGCTTCGACATGTTCACGTCAGAGCAAATGTGTTCTGAAAAATGCTCTCGTGAAACACTGCCACACGGAGTCATGCGCTAAAGCATGTAGGAGTTCAAGTGCGACATCGGTTTCTGTCTTCCGCTTCATTTCCTCTTTATGGGTTTCATAAATGAGAGATTTGTCATTTAAAAGCACTTTGAAGATATAACGCGAGTATAGATGACACTATAGCAAGAAAGGTTTTATTCTCATAAGCGCGGCTGTAAGTGGCTGAAGATGGTCCTGGATTTGGTGTCATTTTTAGTTCTTTGTTGTATTATTGAGTTTGAGATTTTGACTGGGTTTTCTGTTATTTTAAGTGTTGATTCATATATTTGCTTGGTTGAATTGTGGGTTCAGATTTTGCTATCTTTGTAGAAATGTTGAGTTCTTGTGATGCTGTTAAGTCTTTCATTTCTCCTTTCATGTCATGGTTTTCCAGATTTTGTTTTGTAGTCTTGCATTTTGGCTCATGTTTTCATTCTTATTCTAGTACAATGAGGGTTCTGATTAAATGGAGTTGTAGATTCTTGTTTAGACTGTTTACTGTCCTAGTGTTAGTTTTCAATTTCTTGACTTTTATTTAGCTTCAGCTCCCTAAATTAAATTTTATTTCCCTCAGTTCCTTCCTCTATTTCTCTGTATGTCGCTTATTCTGATAGTTTTATCTGCAGCAATCTGTAAAAAATAAAAAATAGAAGAGGCTATGTCACACTTTGGGGCAGCAGTTCAGCCTGCGGTGCTGGTGACCTTGTCAAATTGATGCAGTTACTATATGAATGCAACACCATGAAATACCATCTAGAAAGTGTCAGATTGGCAACAGCTTCATTTTTCAACATGACAATGATCCCAAACTCGGATCACTGAATTGGTCATGGATTGGCCTCCCCAGTGGCTGGAGCTCGACATTTTTGAAGCAGTGTCCTGACAAGGCAGCCAATACCCAGAGAAGAGCTTTGAATGTCCTTCAATGTATTTTCGAACTTGTTAGAATTGTACAACCTGTGTCTTTCCCTTGTAAACTGTATTTCCATGTACATTTGCACGTTTCAATAAGCTGCTGCACCTATTTCCCATTTTACTTGCAAAATATACAGAAATAAGAGGTGACTCAAGACCTTTGCAGAGTATTTTACTTTGCATATTCACTTTGTATTTTACTCTCATACATAAATGAAAATGAAGTGGGAAGGTAAATAAGTAGAACATTTAATGAAAAATAAAAATGAATAAGGGATATCAACATATGTCACATTTTATTTTAATTGATGCCTAATTTATTTTACTGTTATATTTGTTGCATCTAATTAAATATTTATTTATTTATTTAGCAGTAGTTGTCCTCCTGTAACTCCTTTCGTGTATTCGTGTGATTTTAATGATAAGCATTTTTGTTTCATTCTGGCTTTAAAACAGACACATACACACACCCATATACGCACAAAATATCCTTTCCTCACAGTGCAGAGGACAGTGTTGGTGTTGTATGGGTCTGTGTTACATCTGTGTGGGTGGGTGGCTTAAAGTGTGAACTCGGGGAGTGTGTACATGTGCGTACACTTCCACGTGGATTTTCACATATGTGAGGAAAGCTTCATACTATGTTTAAACGCCTGTGATGCTCTTTGTGTGCTCGGCTGCATGCACTTCTTGCAATGGCCTCGCTGAGCTGGGGAGTCTTTATGAAACTGTGTTGAGCTGCTCCAGCAACACACAAAACAACTTGTTATATAATTGCTGCAGAGCAGACTTGTCCGGCTTTATTGATGTGTTAGCATTGTGGATGAGTGGGCTGGAAAAGAGACACAGGAGGGTTCATCTAATAAGAGGCCTTCATGCCATCAGGGCCGTACAATAAGTGGTGAGATTAACAGTAACTGGCTGTGGCAGCAACACCAAGACTGGAAGAATAATCATTAGATGTTTTGTTCAACGTTATTGTTTCTTTCAATTGTCAGTGCTTTGATCATTTGCTCTTAAATATGTGGCAGACACACTGAAAGCAGTATGCGGTCAGGCTTTTTGTTTACTCGCCTCAATTTGGAAAACGATGTCTGAAAATGGATCTGTCCAGGCTGAGCTCCAGAGGGACACTATGTACCAAAAATCCTGGACTCTAACACACTAGTTTGTCAATAATTCATAGTAATTCTCTTTTCTTGAAAGGTTTATGACTACAAAAAGATTTCTCCCTTTGGAGCTACGGTATTGATTTGTTACCTATGGGGATGTTTCCTTCCTCTGCCTCCAGTCATTTTTTTGTGGTTATTATTTTTTTTGCCACTATTTTTGTTAAAAATGTGTCACTGTTCAGTGATAACTAAAGATTTTTGGATTTTGGGAAACCCAAAGGATTTTAATTTGAAAAACATCCTATATTTTATAAAACATATATACATTGAGCTCCTGTTCTTTAAAGATTAATGTTGTTATGAAAGTTGTGTGAACTGAATAGCAACTGGGAATAGTGTGATGAAGAAACATGTTTCAAATTCGTTCAGAGTACTGCTTTGTGTGTACAGCAGTGTAAAGACTTATGTGGGTGTACATACACCTATCATCCACAACAATAAAACCACTAACAGGTAAAGATTGTAACACTAATCATGTCATTAAAAAGGCTACTGTGAATCCTTGGGTCATGGTATTTATATGGACCTTGATACATACTGCCCTTTAAACTTATTTTAAAAACCAACAAACAATATTAGAGAGAAAACCCCAAGGATCAGTCAATTCTCTACAAGCAAGCACAGGCACAGACCTCTGGCTCTGGGAGGGGCAGCCATCTGCTGTGGTTGGTGGGTGAGGGGAAAAGGAAAAGGAAAAAAAGGGACAGCACACAGGCTGACCACGAGCAACAGACTGGGTAAAATGCAAACTGCAGGAGAGAGCAGATAGAATTGAATGACATGCAATAGTGGCAGATAAATGCATACGCACTAAAACGTGGGAGTAGAGAAGAAATGCTCGGTGTATCATGGAAAGTCACCCAGCAGCCCTAGCCTGTAGCAGCATAAACAAGCTCAAGTCTAATCTTAAAAGCAGAGAGGGTCTTTCTCCTGAACCCAAACTGGATGCTGGTTCCACAGAAGGAGACATGATACCTGAAGGCTCTGCCTGCTATTTGCTATGATGACTCTAAGACATGATGAGGTCTCATCATTCAAGACTTTGCGCAGTAGAAGGATTTTAAAGTCAAACTGGGCTAGAGAAATGCAAAGAGACCAAAATGTTGACTTACACCATCTCAGTCTATAAAGGATCCCGTCCTCCTGCCGCCGATGTTTAACATCACGGGACGTTAGCTAATCAACAAACAAACAAAAAACACCCCCAAGGGTTAGACCAGTGGTTCCCAAACTTTTTTCGCTGGGCCCCCCTTTGTTTTACAAGAAAAATGTTCGCGCCCCCCCCCCTCGCGCGCGTACGCACACACACGCACGCACAAATACATCCTCCAACAACACACACCCATATTTTGCTCATTTCACACCTCAAACATTTAGTAAACAATTAAGCAAATACAAGTAATCTGCAGGTAGTAAGAAAATAAACTACTAACTCTTTTACGCTATGTCCGCACCTACACCGGTATTTCTGAAAACGCAGCTGTTTAGTCCAGGGGCGATTTTAGCCATTTTGGGGGGTGCTTCAGCCAAAATTAATCAATGCACCCCCAAAGATTTCTTACTTTTTTTGACAATATTTGCTGTTTGTGTGACACACTACTAAAAGTATAACAAGCATACAGTACTGTACTTGTTTGAGACATAAGATTTTAACAACAAAAGTATAGATACCCCCCCCCCCTCCCAAAATGGTTTGTTCCGGGTCGCCTCTCCCCTACTCTGGCTCTAGCCTCTTGCTGCCAGAGCGATGGTGGCTTAGACGCAGCAGAGCGGAAGTGTAAGTGCCTGGCTTAAAACAGGACATATTAGCTGCATTTAACCTTCAGTTACTCTTTATATAGTTAGGTAGGAGTCAGACCATGTTTCTTTTTAGCTGAAAAACATTACACCAGGTAACCTGCAGTGTTGAAAACATGTTTTCCGACAATGTTTGCTACCCTACAATCCGTCCTGCTCTGTAGTAAATTCAGCGACATTTGACCGTCCTGTTGCTCCCATTGAAATGTATACAGCCTATTTAAAATCTAAAACTTGTCCGTAGCCTAAAGTTGTTACCACTGTCCTGTTTGAAATGGATACTAACTAGCTAACTGACTGAATGCCCCTTAACCTTATAACGCCTGTTGTGTGTGTGTTTGTGTGTAGAGACAGCCAGGTCCATAATGGATATAAGGAAGTTTTTTCAAAAAAAGGAGTCACATTCAGGTAAAAGTGTAAGATCAAATGATCCGTCAATCAAGAATAATGTTGGATCAGTGTTTCAATGTTTATATCTTTTATTAGATGTTCATGTGGTTATTTGCCTTTTGGTTGAAAGTACACTGAGAGGACTTTTTGTTAGCGATCTTAATAGAATTTTTTTCATATTAATGTAATTTTTCATCTAATTGAATACAATCTATTTGTGTATGATTGTCAGTCCAAAGAGGGAGCGAGGAAAGAGGGGAACGTGAGGACAAAGTACAAGGTCAGGAAGAACCAGGTAAGGAAACAGACAGGGAACAGTGACAGGCACAACAGAAACTATTAAACTGACAAAGAGAAAAAACCTGATTTTACTCACACAATCTGGAAGTTGTGTTCTCCCTATATTAAAGCTGCTATACAGAATCTGCAAAACAAACTGGGTTGAAACATTTTTGACCCTCTTTAACAACATTCCAACATAACATTATAATTGATTGGGGAGATTAAAATCAATGATATATTTTTATGTGGTTCAGCCACAACTCTACTAAAACCTCAGCCAGTAATAGGTAGGCCAACTTTTGGACCGTCCACTTGTCTGTATGACTGCCGCAGTACGTACGTGAGGAGCTGTAAAGAGAAGCAGAGTTCTCTGTTTATATTCTAAAAATGTTTTAAGCTTGTTTCAAAGATTCTGTACTGCAGCTTTAAATGTTTTCCAAAAGCACACACACACTTACCTTATCAGTGTTTCAGTGTGATACCACCTGAGAAAATGTCAAGCTCTCCTAAGTACCACTATGAAAGCATAAAACTCATAAATCTTACAACACAAAATTATTATTATTAAATTAGTAAAATTAGTATCTACAATAAAGATTTTTTCATACATTGTATACATTCTACCACAGGCTAAGTTGCCTCCATTTTTATAGTTTTATTAATATTTTGTAATAATTTATTTGTAATAATTTATTCTGTTTTGGGAGTTTATTTTTATGTATCTGTATTATATTATACATACACATTAAAAGTGAATCTCTGTCCAAAAAATGCACTCAGTTTACTTTTTACTCACTATGAGCATCATTCATTATTCTCCCCCAGTAATTAAGGTTAGGATTTTTTCTATTCCAATCCATTCTTCTTTTGCAGCATTTAAATAACATTGATCAGATTTGATGGTTTTGTTACAGACTTTTCAAAAAAGTGTTTTGCTTTTCTTTCACAAATGTGGGGATTAAATTGTGTAAAATGTACAAAACAGTAATGTCATGTATTAAGATGAGGACCCAGGCACAGAGAGACTTGATGAATTTAAGAATCTTATGATTTAATAAAGAAATTTGCAGACTTGCACAGAAATGGTAAAATTATGATGACTGATAACGGAGATGAAGACAACAGACGATGAGGACAGGGAGGAACAGGGGTTTAAATGCACCAAGGAAACAGTCAGAGAGAACTTGGGACAACCTTTAAGGATGCAGGGACTGACAGAGACAGGTTTATCTTGCATGGCTGGGCAGCTCTCTGGGTGCTCAGCACCCCCAAAGTTCTGATCCTATAATCGCCCCTGGTTTCGTCCACACGTAAACGGCGTTTCGAATCACCGAAAACTGAGATTTTTTAAAACTCCTTTTTTGCTTTTACGTGTGGACGAGGAATACAGAGTTCGTCACGCAACGTCAAAGGTATGTGCCTTTTTCACGTCAGCTGTGCGCCACGTTATTGTTTACATGACATGAATTGCAGAATGACAGATAGTCAGATTAACAGTATTTTGTCTCTATCTTCAGGTTTTACACTCTTACATATAAACACGCAGTTACTGTCCCTCCATTTAGAAAGGCAGAGGCGTCACTGTGTGATTATTTTACATGTAGTTGTTTTTTCCTGTGTAATAATATTCAACATTGCTATCAAGAAATTTTTCAAAAAATGCCTCTCTGTGCAAAATGGGTGTAAAAACATAAACAACTGTGGGATACTGTTTGTCTGTGATTTAGACAGGGGGAACAAATCGTGGCAAATAAATTATTACTGATGTTATTTGTATCCCGCTGTAACTTTACTGTATAAAGAGCTAACATCTCCAATATGTCAGGAGTAGTTAGTCGTTACAACAAGTGTTTGTGAACTAAAAATCAAGAATGTGGGATACTGTTTGTCCATGATTTGAACAGCCCAGCGCTGCTCCCGACAAAGGGAAAACCAATTCTGCAGGGGAGACCTACCTTGGCACTTGTGCAGGTGAAGCCAAAGGGAAGATTTGTTCCACCATATTTTCTAGTCTTTGGCTTAGAATGAAGTTGGTTTGGAAACATATTCAGCTATGCTTCATCTCCTGCTTTGCCTTTGTGTAGGCGCCCCGTGCTAGCAGTGTCCATGCCGCGCCCCCCCTGCAACGGTTCTGCGCCCCCCACACTTTGGGAAGGTCTGGGTTAGACTAATCTTTCTGTCAAACTCTTCTCTTGTTGCTCTTTTCCTCTCTTCCACTCTCTGTGTGAATGCATTTAAGTGAGTGAGCAGCTAACAACGCTTTTGTGTTTCAGGGGTGGGATTCCTCTTGGCTTCCTTCCATCCTTCGGTCCTGTTCACCCGGAGATGATGAGAACATCCATTTGTCATCGTCTCATTGTGCTGCTGATACTTAAGCTGAGGGAAGACATTCAGTTGTCGCCTGATCACTGATTAAGACCGTTAGTGATGTTAGTTCCCCATGTCCGTATTTTTGCTCTGTTTTTGACGGTGACTTACACTTGCCTGTTTTCTTCCTCTGTGCAGAAAATCCTGGTATGTTCCTGAGAAAGCATTTCAGAGAGACAATCTGTTGTGTAAAGAGTTAGTGAAGGACTTGAACCGTCACTAACTTGAAACCCTCATGTTTGCCTTTTGTTTCTGTTCATCTTGCTGTAAATAAACCTGAGTCACCCACTTTGAGTCCAACATCCTCCATAGTCCACAAAACAAATTACATTTGAAGGGTAAACCACTCTCTCTAGGGCCCAGTGGAGTTATGAATCCTCTGCAATCAATACCATGACATGAGTGACCCCTTGCTGGGCCAGAACCGTGGAGAATTTTGTGTCGTATAATGTTTATGTAAGCCAGTGTATGTAAGCCGACTACTGTAACCATTAAACTAGTTTTTTTAACAACCCGAAACCATCAGTAGAATTAAAGAAGTTAAAGAAAATTAGAGCAGACGATGTTGTGACTTATTGCCCTTTGCCTTCTGTTGTTCAGCTGATATCTGTCCACTTATCTTCCCTAATTAAAGCAGACTAAATCATTCTCTCTTATGGCACTAGCAGCATGAAGCCTGCAGCTACAGCACACAGCTGTTTCAACTCTGCAACACAGTGTGTGGTATTGCAAGTGCTGGGTCTAATTTTGTGGTAAAAATCTACATTAGCATTCACTGTGTGCAGCTTGGAAGCGAGGATGGGCAATCAGATCCCAAAAAACTAAATCTAGGACACATAAATGCAAAGAACTTGTCTAATATTCTTCCCCATGCCACAGCAAAAATGATGATAATAAAGACAAAAACTCTAGGAACTTCCTTCCACAGCCTTACCTTGTATGGAGTATTTCCCTCTCTTTATTGTAGCTGCATTTCCTTTTCTTTGTAGTAGTCTTCAACATTTTCCTGTCAAATGCGCAAAGCCTTTGACTTTGTGGTGACTCACAATGTCCCCTGTTGGTCATACTCTACTCTAACCTAAATGTGAGTGATGTTGACAGTCTTCTCTGCTTTCTTAGCAGCCATTGGATAAAAGTAAAGTGTCTTTACAGCAGATGCAAGTTTTCCAAACTTGAACCAATCAAAATGCGGGACACTGCCTCAGTTTGTGGGATGGGGGATGGGCAAGGGACAAATATGCAGGACAAATCCATGTAAACAGGGACACCTGCACACTCTAGGGACAGACAGCGGCTGGCAGCTTGGCTTTTACCCTACAATTGATTATCAGACTCCCAGAGGACCAATGAATATGTCTCCGTGCCTCAGGGATGTTCAGGTAGGATGATGGGAAATCTCTAATAATGGCTTTAATGTAATGGTGCATGGTCACATTCTTGGTGTATATGGGCGTTTTCAATTCAATTCAGATTTTTTTTATGTAGCACTAAATCACAACAACAGTTGCCTTAAGCTCTTTTCTACAGTAAGGCAAATAGCCTATGGTGTTCTGGAGAAAACCCCAACACTCAAAGGTCCACTGCTGCATAACTAAAGGATGATTCAGGGTTGCCTGATCCAGCCCTTACTATAAATCTTATAGAAAAGAAACGTTTTAAGTCTAATTCGAAAAGTAAGGAGGACACCTGTCTCCCAAATCTAAATAGGGAGCTTTGTGTTGCTAGTTTCATAAGCGTGTTCTGTGAATAGACCAGTATCCCGAGTGAGAGAAGCTTGATCAGAGATTGTTATGGTTGAGCACCCAGAGAAAGGTGCAGCATATATATGCTGACAACATACAAGAACCTGCTCTATTAGGGTGCAGACCATCACTCTGATAAGCCCTCCAAGCTCTCAGAACAAGTTAAAGTTGGCTATAAAAGTCATCTTGTAGTTGCAACAGACTGACTAAGCTCAGCAAGCAACTGAAATGACCCACCCTGCAGTAGAGAGTAGGAATTGTGTCTGAGATGAAAGTGCGGTAGTTCAGAGACTCCATTTGATCCGACATGGACTACAACATACTTCAACTTAGCGTGGTCCCATATAGTCCCCGGAATTTCGCTGTCTAATTCCAGAACTCAGGTATCTTCATCCCGATATTCCAGGCAACAGGGTCTCATATAACCACGGCCGTGAAGCAGGATGGAGCAAGAATCAAGGTGAGGATCAGCTGTGGTGTCATGGAAGGACCTGGCTGTGGATGGACTGTGAGATGGTGCACAAGACCATGGAGAAACCAAGACCGTGGCATCTCTTGTGGAGCCAGGGTGACAGCCAGTGGGGTGGCAGGTTTCATTGAGGAGCCTGGTCTAGTTAAATTGCCTCCAGTGTTCTTCAATGGAGACAGAGGCTTCTCATTAGTGCAGCAAAGTCCCAGTCAACTGGATGCTAAATTTGTTGATTAGCTGGCTGTCCTGGGAGCGCGGGCTGGAATCTGGACACTTTCTCCAGTACTTGCTCTTTCAGATTGTGGTCGCAGGCTTCACTTGCTAGGCAGTACTGCTCACTCGGTCTACTTTGGTTGTGGCATCCAGTGTGCTCCAGTTACAATAGAGTCACCTTCTTGGTAGAGGGTGGCAAACCTTTGGTCCAGTTCGGTGACACAACAAAAATAAAACTGAGTTAAATGCCTGATTCTGTCTAGATCAGGACGCAGAACCTAATTTCCTGATTTAAAAACAACGATTGAAAAAGAAATGCTAAATTATTTATCTAGATTTAGAAAATAGAGTCCTACAAGACCCACTGTTAGACTAAAAGTACACCAACAGAACAACACACAAGCGCAGTAGTGAGACACACAATCTCTTTTTAAATTAACTTTGTGTAGGTTTGTAATACAACCTACACAAAGTTAAATTCATGCAACACCTTTCTCCATTCGTTTTTTATTAGAACTACTGGTAAACATGTGTCAGGTTTCCTGCGAAATTGAACCGTCATGCCTAATATCCCCTTTGTCAGTGCACATTGTTAAAGTTATAAAGAAAACAGTCAGATCATACTTGAGAGGAGCTCACTTTGGAAGGAGAACAGCCTGCAGCTGATGAATGTTGATTTCTTTCAGCCTTGTGATTAATTTATCAGCTCACTGCGAGCAGAGAGACACCACAGTGTTTCAGTGATTTAGAATTCGGAGCACTGTTCAAACACTGGCCTCATTTCAAAACACCTTTTTTTTTTCCTACGTAGGAATTGTTAATACCGGGAATAAACGCATGTACTCTCAGGGGAAATATTGAAATAGTATCCAGCTTATTATGATATTAAAAATAAAATGATAAACTGATAAACATCAGTTTATCATTTTATCATTATCATTTCATTTGAATCCTTCCGATTAAATATCCTCTTTTTAATCTTTTTCTTTTCATTTTGGTGTTAATGACCGTTTTGTTACAGAAAGATCTTTTGACGTTTCCTGCAGTGATGAATAAACTCATTGTCTCACTGCTTTCCATTAAAAAAAAATTGAGAGAACATTTCCTCCGTGTGAAGCTCTCCGCTGTGTGCAAGCGCGTGTGTGTTGTAAAAGCCAGTTTCCTAGGTAACCAGGAGGTTGATTCTGCTCGTGTCTTCAGCTGCAGGGAAGCAAACAGTTTCATCAACAGAGGGGTCAGATATAATGCAACATCCACAATATCTACAGTGTGTTTCTTTTACTTCGCCTCTGCACACACACACACACACACACACGCACACACACACACTATCCTTTACAAACACACTTCTCTCTCTCTCTCTCTCTCACACACACACACACACACACGTACAAAAATTAGAGAAACAAGACAGGCGAGTCATCTTCTGCAGAAGAGTGACGGGCTATGACTGATGATGCCGACATCCTGTGTGATTAATGAGCTGCTGACGGAGGTCGGTCCAGTTTACGAGAGAGAGCAGTATGAGAAATCAGGCTCTCTTTCCAGTTCCAGTTCCGGGGGGGCATGACTACTGTTATACTAAAAAGACAAACGCCTTCCCTCCTCCCTTCTGACCATTTCAAATTTTATGCACCAGCAAAGCCCACAACGCTGATATAATTTTTTTTTGCAGCCCATTCATACTGCTCCTGCCTTTCGTGTCCTGTTATGACAAACATGATGATCGAGTGTGTTTTTAACAAGTGATTACATGTATTTTTCATAGGATTAGCTTCTTCGCCGGCATCATTAGTAGCTGAAGCAGCAGCAGCAGCACAGCACGCCAACGCGCAAAACTCCGGAGCAGGGAACCGATACAGCGGGAGCGCGCACCACAGGCGCGCATGCACAGCTGTCAGGACCAAGGACAGCAGCAGCAGCAGCAGCCGCTCAGCCCGGAGCAACCAGCGCGCCACGCATCGGTGCTGAGTTCGGAGAAAGCGCACGGGAACAGAGGCTGGAGAGAGCGATACTCGCCCCGGAGAGGAAGCCGTAAAAGCGTGGGCTATGGTTTAAGTCTTTGTGGCTGCCACTAGAAGGTTTTGCAGCTCCTCAAAGGAGAGCAAAGAAGGTGGACAATGCGGGTTAGATGTCCCCGGTTGACAGCCTGTCTCTAACATGATCATGCACATTCCTCCGCATTGCATATAACCAAACCACCTTTTTTTGGACAAAGTCTTCCTCTTCCTTTTTTGGCCTCCCTCCCTCGCTATCACCGCCCACCTGGATTGTGCCTGCAGTCGCGCATTCAACTGGCTGAGCTGTCCAGAAGCTGGTCGAGCCGACCCGCCACCGGGGAGAAAAGCGACCGGGCTGCGCTGTGCTGTTTGGTGGTCCACACGATGCGTCTGTTTCTGCTGGCGGTGCTCTTCTCGTGCTCCTGCGCGCGGGCCGGCTGCGAGCCGAAGATCGTGAACATCGGGGCCGTCCTGAGCCAGAAGAGATACGAACAGGTCTTCAAAGATGCCGTGACCCAGGCCAACCAAGTCTATGGCAGGGACAAATTCAAGCTGACCGCCATCTCCGTAACGCATAAATCCAACGCGATCCAGATGGCTCTCTCCGTCTGCGAGGACCTCATCTCCAGTCAGGTACAGTTTACTGCCAATGGGCTCTAGTTGCCTTATTCATATCTTTTAGTATATTTGCCACGAGCTAAATGCCAAGTCCACCTACCTAAAGATAGTTGCATCCGGGTGTCTTTGAGGGACTGCTTCTTAACAGAGAAAGTTTGTGCTTTCGGTGAAATTGCTTACATTTCAGAAGCATCTTTGTTTTTTCACCTTTGCACCGTTGAAGGGATTGGTTGTCATAACTAGCTTATTAGTCTCAAATTCTGAATTAAACCTAGACAGACTATTTTATTAGATCTTCAGCTGCAGAATATCTATCAAGCAGGAACATGTTAATGTAGGGGCAGGAAGTTAGACTACATATTATGCTGGCCTTCTGTTGTTCCATTTGGCACTATTCCACACTTTAACTCACATTTTAGTTCACTTTGTATAATACACTGATCCCTCTACAGCTTCATCTGTTTTCCAGAAATCCAAAAATAGGCTGTGGTTTGGGGCAATAACTCGGATGAGAGGGCAATTGTACTTTATAGGACACCCAGCTGCAGAACAACTCAACTGCAAAGGAACCAGTCAGGAGTGAAAATGTGCAATATGTAATTTGTGATTAATGGCTTGGCTCTGACCGTGCGTGTTGCATGATGAGTGAACATTTTGGAAAAAGGAGGCTGGAATGGTTTGAGGTAACAGTTTAGTATGTTTGGTGGATAATGACCTCAGTTCCTCTGATAGTGATCCGAAGCATGGGTGGCATGAGAAACTGTCTTTGTAAGGTATACTAGGAGGAGGCGCATGTTAAGAATGACCTGAAATGTGAATTATCTTGGAGATTCACGCCATTTGTGCTGCAGATGTAGCCAGCAAAACATATGTCATAAGTAATACATGATTAGAGAGTGTGTGCCTTTGAGAGTTGAAGCATGCTGACAAATGCACCGACCATCCTCTCGTGGTGATGCTCAACACAGCTTTTAAAAAGCGCCAACATTATGTCACAGCATGTTGAGGCGTGAAGTCCCTCTTGCTCTCACTCTTCTTTCTCCCACACACATAATTAAGCTTTATAAAAAAAAAGAAAAAAAACACCCACAGCTTCAGTGTTGCTTTCATGTCCCTGGTCCTCTGCTTAATACAACGAGTCTAAGAGACACAGGCTTGTAGGAATAAAACCATCATATTCTGTCTCTGTCATACAAAGTAAGAGTGTACAATCCACCCACACGAGATTCTAAAGACAACACCAACAATGTTCTCTGTGTCCCCCGTGAACTTAAGGGACATTAAACTGATTTACAGTGATTTATTGGGGATATTGTTTACCTTAACTACCTGCCTAGCCCCTTAAAAGACCGCATTATGTTAAAAATTTCAGGTTCACACTTGTTCACCATACACATCCTCACAATGTGAATGTGTATGAAGAGCAATAGTCACACACACACACACACACACACACACACACACACACACACACACACACCTCTTGTGAATGAGACTAAATCACACTTGAATTGGACAGAAAGTCTATCGAAGGTGTAATCTGATGAGATCAGTAGGTGCTAGCAGTCACAGAGGAGGGAAGACTGTGGCAGATGGAAGAGTAGATGCCTGGGAGCAGTCCTTGGAAGATAGACCTCATTTTTGACCCAACCATACGGACTCCTCATATCCAATAATCCATTCCCGCACAGCCATGCCAACTTTATTCCCCTTCATCCACATCTCCGGGGCATTTCTCAAATCGATTCTCACATAAATTCATCCTTTTACTTGAGTAGTTGATCAGCTTGGGCTCACTTTTTGCAGGAATAAGACAGCAAAAATTAATATTAGTCTGCCAGCCCACACAGTGAGCATCATCTCAAGGAGAAGTTTCTTTTTTGTTTTTTTGCTTCTCTCTATTTTTTGTTATAGATGTGGTTGCCCCTGGCTACAATTTATGTCTAGATTCAAGGTTCACTGAATGAATAATGAGTATATTGTATGTTAGGCACACAGAAGTTTCATTCAAGCTAAAAAAAATAAATAAATAAATAAAAACCCTGATGTTGCCGCCAAGGCTTAATTGCTGGCTCTGTCTAGTGGACAGCTTCCCCAGGGCTATATATGCTCACTGGCCTCCAATGTCCTAGATTCTGTGAAGCAATCAGTTTGTGATCAGTGATTAATTCCAAATAAAAACTGAAATGAAAAGACTTTAACACAATTCCTGCATTTTAATCTAGTCTTAAAGGGAAACTGCACATCAAATTGCACAAGGATGGAGACATACACTTTTTCCTATTCAGTAACACACACACACACACACACACACACACACGCACACACACACACACACAAAGCCACAAACTGAAAACACTTGTGTGGAGCTGCTTAAAGTGACAAAAACTAAATTTGAAAACTGGCCTCTTTCTAAAAACTATGACCCAGTTACTCAAAAAAAGTTTGAATGTTGGAGCTTTTTTCTTTTCACTGAACTACACTGTCAACTGCATTACTATGCAAAAGAAGGACTGCATCTCTTGCATGCTGAAAGGCTCACACTTTTGATGTCATCAGTGGCTTCCACCTGCTTTCTTTAGGTGGTTGGCGCCATTATGCTCAAGAGAAGGCAGACCCAGACCCAGAGGCTGGGCAACTCACATCTAAACAAGACCTGGGAGAAGATGTGTGTGTTTGATTTTGGAGGACACTGTGTCTTTAAGGGTCTGTAAAAATAGACTGTATATCAAAGATGGATGACGCCACCTGGACATCAACTATTGATTTTTTTTTCAAGCCTAAGTATTGGTATTTTGTGCCACAAGTATGTAACTTTAAGCCTTAATGTAATTTGAACAGGTCTCTTATTAAATATTGCGACTCAACCCCCTATCCTAAAGATTTTGGTATCTCTAAAGGCAAAGACCAAAATATTTTTTATAGCAAACTGTAAAATAGTCTTTTCTCCCAGATGCACCGATTCACTTTTACTGTATAAAAAGGTGAATAAAACCATTGTGACTTCTGGCATTTGTTAGTGAAAAGATGAAGTTCATCATGAAGCTGATGGATACTGCACGCAAAAAGGAAAGACACTTACCAATCACATGATAAAACGTATCATACGTTATCCTTGTTTTTTAAACCCTTTAAGACCTAACCTAGAACCAAGTCTGCCAGAGCTTATCTTTATATTTTTACATGCTTTAGTGACATTTTTGGGAGTATTTCAAGTTACTATACATCAATACAACCATTATATCCCAAATGTTAATAATATTTATGCATTAAGTCCATAGCAACGACACAAAAAAGCAAAAAAAAAATGCAATAAACTATAAAAGAAAAATTGAAAATGTTTTTTTAACACATATTTCTAGTTAGAGACATTTCAGAGGGATATCCCTCAAAACTGTAAATGCAAAAAAGTTGCACAAAATAGTTTTCAACCACAGGAAATTTATTTTGAGTGTCTTCATAGTTTTATTTTTGAGATACACCCATTTTTATATACTGCAGGAAAAATGAAAATAAATATTGTAATGCAAATTTGCAAAAAACAAACATCATTTGCATCAAAATATACTATTTCCAACAGTGTAATTTGAGTTCTAAGCATCCCAGAAACTATAAGAAAGGCATAAACTCAAACAGGAATTTTAAAAACACCAGCATATCTTTGTAAATGCCATATAAGACAAAAACTACATTTTCCACAAAAATTACGTCACTTCCGGTTTCGGGCAGACATGCGATAGTTCTGTGACAGCTCTGACCTCTATTCCAACGTAGGAAGTGCTATAAACAGCTGATTGGATCGGCAAAGTGTGTTTCTGGAATATAATGTTTGTATTGCTGCAAGTGCTTTTTATGCAATTTTTGTAAAGCCATATGTGGAAGGAAACCGTGACCGGGGACAAGATGAGTGTATAAGATATAAGTACAACTCCTAAGGTTTTATATGCAAAAAAAATTATTGTGCTAGCTTATGGCTTATGAGGTTGCAATTCTACCAGGCTTTAAAAATAGCTGCGCAAAACGGAGGCTGTCCACTCTGACCAGCCATAAAGGGTTACCTGGAACCATGTTTTAAATAATTTTTTCATTGAGATATATTTAGCTTGGCTTCTTTGTACAACAGGAAGCATCACTCCCTCTTGGCCATTAAAAGATTGGAAATTTAAGACACCTGGTGTGTCTTCACTTTTCGGACCTGAAAGCTACTTCCATCTTTAATATACAGCTTCTAAAGAAAGAAACAAAGATAGAAACTGCTGCCCCCAACATCTATCGGAGTAGGATGAGTGGTCTTAACATTTTATCTTAATGGCAGTGTCAAAATGACAAAGGGTCCTTCTTCTGTATCTCTGCAGGTCTATGCTATCCTGGTGAGTCACCCTCCCCAGTCCAATGACCACCTAACCCCGACGCCTGTCTCTTACACGGCAGGCTTCTACCGCATCCCTGTGGTGGGGCTCACCACCCGCATGTCCATCTACTCAGACAAGGTGAGTGATGGATGTGAGAGATGTAAAAGGAGACAGAGAGAAAGAGGGAAACAGGAAAAACAGGAAGAGCGTGAACACAGAGTGGAGGAATAAGAAGCTCCCCTGGGGCATCTTCAGAGGCTTCCTAGATTAAACGTCCCATCAGTGTCCATTAGGGGAGCTGTGATTAAATGGGTTTCCAGCTGAAATTTGAAAGAGCATCATTAATAATGCCTCCGACCTGACTTGTGTTTTTAAGAAGCACAAGCAACCAAAATGAAACTAAAGCAATCACATAAATGCCAAAGACATGAATTGAGTGTTTAAAGTGACACAGTCCATAATCTCCCAAAATAAGGGAAATGAGAGGCATTCAATTCAGAGATTTAGATAGGCCTGGGGGAGATGTGAGGAAGGAAGATCAAGGAAAGGGATTCCATATTGTTGTACATGATATTTATCCATTGTGTTTGCTTTTGTTCACTGCCACAAAACATCTTAAATATGTGGTGCATGATTTGTCTAGAACAGATTGAGCAGCTAAAATGAACAGCATACAAAACCATATCCCAGATCACCAAAAGTATGTGGACACTCAATTAAAGCTATCCAGATGTAGAGACTTGCAGCATCTTCAAATAATCCTGTTTTTGCATTCAAGTCTTTATTTTGATGGCTAAGGCTCTTCACTTTTATTTGTGCCCCTACTTTAAAAAAAAAGTATTTATTTGTTTAAAACTCCTGGTGCAGACTCTGGACTCTCAGCCAGAACATAGTAGTAACTTCAGACTCCACTCAGTCTCAGAGATCCTCTTTTTCCCAAGTGGCTAATTACTTCCTTTATTGATATTCTTCAAAAGAGGAGAATTTTGGGGATGCAGCGCATGTCCACTGCATACTGGATTACTTTTGGGTACACTGTGTATACTTACAGTCTTAGGTTGCAATCAATGAGACCATTGGAAATTTAGCTGTTATGTAGTTCTACATGATACATTTTTTTTTATCTTGTGCACACGGGATAATTATCATGTTGTCAGAATATGATTTAATATTATTTCCACTTGATAACAAACAGATTTTAAAAAACTAATCATGCATCTTTGCTGATCACCTTATTTTCTGCTCAATGCTCCTCAGAGTATCCACCTGTCCTTTCTGCGGACAGTCCCTCCCTACTCTCACCAGGCGCACGTGTGGTTCGACCTAATGCGCGAGTTCAACTGGAACCACATCATCCTGATAGTGAGCGACGACCACGAGGGCCGGGCTGCTCAAAAGAGGCTCGAGACCCTCTTGGAGGAAAGAGAAACAAAGGTGAGATGCTCTGGCTCCCGGCCTCCTAGCCTCCTCCCCCGTCCCCTCGAGTGTATGAGCATGAGCGTGCGAGTGTTTAAGGCTTTTAAACCTCAAAGGTCTTCTATGTATGTGACTGTTTTCCTTTCTGTTGTGTGGCCACATCTCTTTCTCACCATTGTGTAAACATTGGCTAACATTCCTAGAGACATTACCAGCGTTTAATGTGGTCTAATCTTACAAAAGTTTGTATGTTTATTTGCTCATCTTCACTTTGCTTTTCTCCATAGTCCAAATTATCCAGTGTCTTTCCACATTGGGAGCCAAATAGTGGAATTTAACATGGGGCTTTGCAAACCATCACAGATTTAACTGTTTCACTGGAGTCAGGTGTTTCTTTGCAGGCTTTGTTACTGCACACAGAGGGCTTTCCTTTATTGCAACCTGCTACTTCATGTTTGGAAGATAAGAGGATTTATTTTTTTCTTTTTAGCGCTGATGCTTCCATTTTAAGTACTGCTCTGGGCTGTGTATATGGGTCAGTGAAATGCTGATCTTTGAGCCAAAACAGACTTGAGACTGTGATGATGTGTGCCCTTTGGGGCAAAGAGAGTTAGATGGCTAGAAAGATGAAGAAAAAAACAAAACAACTGCATCTATTTCATCCATTTAATAAGATGAAATCACGTTGCGATGCATTTTCTCTTTGTACTCTGCGTTGCTTGTCCCTCTCTGGGGCTCTTTTGCTGTAATTGTGTGGCAGAGTGAAATGAGTCCTGATTCGGAGACTTAATTAAATCAGAAGATGAAGAGACACTGGGTATGACACACACCCGAGGCAATTTTGCAGAAGGCAGCTACGGTTAAAGCAAAGCGGCTTAAATGAAGCGACCGGGATCGGCGTCAGACACCAATCGGAAAAAAAACACTCTCGATTGTGAAACTGCAGCTGCGCACTTTGAACCATAACCAGTGACAGTCAGATGGTGGAGATGTGACTCACATCCTGCACTGGAAAAGATAAATTTGTATATTAAAAGCCTGTGCAAGTGCAAAGTCTTCGTTTGGATCTCAGAATGAACCCATCTGTGCATTCAGCTCATTCAGTCCCATAAAGCTGAGCGAAGTGGCAGCGACTCTCTCTGCTGATGAGAGCCTCTACCGGTAATTATGAATATATTTAGTCCTCACTGCAGTGCCAGTTTGAGAGTTTCTGGGCCCTGAGAAGGATTTGTTTGAGAATCTTTCCAAAAACATGCAGAGATAATTACACTGAAACCAGTGCAGAGCAGCATAAGACAAGTCCTGTATACTGCTAATGACTGTTTTCGCCATATCCAAAGGCTGATGTATGTCTTTCAGCTGTGCCGTAGCACTCAGCTGCTGTCGATAAACCATAAAAAATTAACGAATCCTGCTGTCACACTGGCATCATCCTTCATTACCACGAGCAAATCCTCTATAGTTTGTTTTGAGTCAGTCCAACATACACTCATCTATACACTACTGGGTAATGCCTGTTAATCCATAGCTGAAAATAGCCGTGAACAAATAGTTAATCTGGACTAACATTTTCTCAACACTACAGATTCCAGCTCTTCCACTAAATTACTGCAGCTTTTCTTTCTTAAATGAAGCATTAAATAGGAAGAAATATGCAAGAGGCTTAGAGCCACACGCATGTGGAGAAGTTGGAAAGCTTTAAAAGGCACGCTGATGTAGTTCTGGCTATGCTGAGAAAATATTAAACAACAGAAGCCTTAATATCTTAAAATGCAACATGATTTTCATAAAATGTCACAAAAGAAGAATCACAACTTGGTCCCCAGCTGACAGGACAGTTGGGGTTTTACGCTTGGCAGTGTGACAAAATCCGGGAGTGTAACCTTCATACTCTTAAATGACGAGAAAAGAAATGTCAGAGAGCAGCTGCTCAGCTCACTTTCCCCTCGGCTCTGACATCCCGTGTGTCACTTAACAAAATAATCATGATAAAAAAATCTTTTTCACTACCAAACCAGCTTTTTCTTTATAGATTTGTCTGGATGTCATATCTCCAAATGCTTTAGGTGATGCTGAAGGATTTCATTTTGTCTCAGGTAGACCACGCTCTAATTAAAACTGAGAAATGTTGCTCTTGCTAATCACCTTGTTGTGCTGCATAAACTCAGTGACAGGCAAGATGGAGTATTTTTAGCTCCGTGGTAAGTGTTTAGCGAGGTCACACAGTCACAGGGGGGCTGTCACCACCAGTGAAAAGGCGCTGGACACAGTGGACTTAGCCAGAGAGCAAATGTGGCCAACACAAAGTGAAATATTAATGCCTGGCTGCAGATACAAAAATAGAGTGCTCAGAAAAACTCAGGGGATAAAGACAAAGTCCTTTTTTTCTGGAAGGCTTCAGAGAGGGTTTCTACTTGAATTAGATGCAAAAAATTCTCAGTTTATGATAAATTTCCAACTCGATTTTTGCCTTTATAGTTGATAGGATACAGAGAGAAATGCCACTGCCAGGAGCTGAAGATCAAACACCATTACCGTAAGGTTTCTGGGACACTTTTGTAACATTACTTTGAAATAAATTTAGTGATCTGTCACCACTGATGATAATTCCAGATATTCCAAATATTAGGTAGAAGATCCTTTTGCAAAAATACAATTTATATACACTCACTGGCCACTTTATCACATAGAACCTAACAAAGTGGCCAGTGAATACCACAATTCACCTTGATGCTGATTGTTGCAGGCAGCTCCTTTGAGTTTTTTATAAGGAACAACTTACTAGTAATGGTTTGAACCCCTTTTGTTCTTCAGAACTGCCTAAATTCTTCATGACATAGATTCAACAAGGTGTTGGAAATATGCCCAAATCATTATACCACCACTGTCAGTCTGAGCCTTTGACACAAGGCAGGATGGATCCATGCTTCCATGTTCTTTATGCCAAATTCAGACCCTACCACCTGAATGTAGCAGCAGAAATCGAGACTCCAGACCAGGCAACACATTTGATTCGCTTTCTTGATGCTCGTCTGTATAGCTTGGTTGTAATAAGCGATTGTTTGAGTTACTGTTTCCTTCTTATTAGCTTGAAGCAGTCTGGCCATTCCTCTCTGACCTCAGACATTAAAAAGGCATAAGCCCCCAGAAAACTGCTGCTCACTGGATATTTGCTCTTTGTTAGAAATGGTTGGGCGGTAAAATCTCAGTAGGTCAGCACTTTCTGAAACACTCATTTCTTCCTCGTTCTGATGCTCAGTTTGAACTTCAGTGGGTCATCTTGACCATGTTTAGATGCCTAAATGGAGTTTCTTGATGACTGGCTGGGTAAATATTTGCTGTTGAACAGGTCTATGCAATGAAGTGGCTGGAGAAACATCTATGTGTTGTTTTTATAAAATAGAAACATTCTTTTCCTTTGTTTTTTGTTCTTATTCTCCCATTAGCATCCAACAGTTCTCATATCTATATCATATATGATAATTTTTTTATGGGCTTTTTATTCTTTTGGAACACAACAGCATCCACACAGAGGTGTTTAACATTTGTTTGTTTGTTTGTTTATGTGAATAAAAGATTTACTAGGCAGCATCTGTTGTCAGTTTGCTGAATAGTGCATTGATGCACAGTCAGCCTGAACTTTGCAAACGGGGGAGTGCGGACCAGAGTGCACTGAGGTGTGAGCTCTGAATCCAGGCAGCTGTGAAAGAAACCCTGTGATGCAGAAACACGCAGTTTGCTATTTTACTGCAAAATGGCTTCTAAACTCAGCCTGGACTCCCAAGTGGCTCCTCTCGCAGGATACAGAACAGGACCAGAGTCTGAAATGGTGACACCTCAAGTGTTAGATAGCCTGAATGTAATTAAACGTGCATAGGAATCCCCTATCGGATTGCTCTGTCTCGCTTTCACAACACATTATTTTTGTTAGTACTGTGCTACATGCTTTAGGTGTCAATCAAGCTGAAAATGCCACAAAAACCAAAATGCTGCAGATGGAATGTGAATGTTTTTTGTGAAGATTTATTACTTAATTTGTAGACCAAGAGCTTTCTGGACCTGCCCTACAGCACCACCACTCACACTTTATTAACTCTGATTCAGCTCTGTGGGAAACCTTTGTTTCCTTTGTGCAATAAATTTTGAAAACAAGAGCTTGCTACAAAGTCAGACACTTTTATTGAGTGCTATATTTTTATTTTTCTAACATTCCCAGTTTAGACAGTCACCCTCAAAGACTGCCGAGAATTAGTCTGTATAGTGCCAAGTTGGGACAGAAGTTTTCCGGATTTGCTGGATTTTTACGGGGTAAAAAATGACTGCGTGTTAGCAGTTGATGTTGAATTACTGCTGTTACTGCTTGCAAACTGCAGCCAAGCTTTTAATGATTGTGTCTGAGGATGCTAAGTATAGAACGAGCTTCTGAAGATGATGTTGAATGAGCAGATGGTTTTGTGGAGTAGCAGTTTCTTTTGCAAGTGCGCCATACTGCGAAAAATTTAATGAGCTCTTTGTGTTTTTGTTAAGAGGCCAAAAAAGTGATCACATAGAGCTGATTTTTAAGGCGTGCTGGAAATCTGATCACTCTCCTTGACACTTATGTTTGCCTATGCGGCTGGATTATCACTAATAATTGATGCATCACATGCACAGTACATGTAAATGCTGTATATACTTAATATCTGTTTTTAATAAGAGGACATAATCTCAGCATGATTGCAAGTGGTCATCTCTGATGTTTTTGCAAGCCCCACTGTTAAAGATCCCAATTTGAAGCAGAAAAGTGGAGATTTGTTGGAATGCTTTACTGCCCTCCATTTTCAACTGTTTATAATATTTTTCTGTGTCTGCATATTTTCTCTGTGCACATTACTCATCAGAATAAAAAAAGGAACTATGAAAACCTCGACCAACTGTCCTATGACAACAAGCGAGGACCTAAGGTATATTTGCATGGTCAATGCACGCCGCCCACCAACTTTCCAAACGTAGCAACTAGAAACCAGACCAAACCAGTCACCAGCCGACCCAGAAATGTCCCTCTCTTGGTAGCACGTGTTTTCTTTAATTTTTACTTTGAGACATTTCCCTATGATTTAAATGAAGAATGATTTTGTTGTGAAAAAAAATCTATAATTTTTTAACATAAAAAAAAAATCAGTGGCCAGCGCCTCGCTTTTATCATTTTTCATTTTTTCCTTCAGTAAAGGAATGCATGTACTCAGAACACACACACTCACACACACAAAAAAAGTTTGCAACTCCATTCCTTTGTGGAGAACCGGTAGTGTGGGACAAAACCGTTTCCCAGATGCTACTTCCTCCTGTTCTGTAGCACTTCCCCAGTTTTCAGCAGTTTTTTTGTTGGGGGAAAACGTCCCTCTCACCCCCCTTCACCTGTTTTTAGTTACTGGTTGCATTGACCTTCTTCTTTCCCCCTACCTAACACATGCACGTCCTTCTTTGGAGCCTTGATAACCCTCAGTTTGCATGCGAACAAATGCAAAAGTTTTTTTTCCCTTCAAGCTTTTTTTATTTTTTTAGTTCAGCCGGTTCCCCTGGATCGCTTTCCTTTTTATATCTCTGTCTCTCGTTTTCAAACAAAATCGGCCAAGCTCAAACCAACAAGGTAAAGAGGCAGCATGGTGTCTGAGGTAGGGGAAAGTAGCTGGCTTGACCTTCCTTATGCCCCAATCACAGGCAGAGAAAGTCCTCCAGTTCAGCCAGGAGACTAACTTAACTGCTCTGCTGCTGGAGGCGAAAGAGCTGGAGGCCCGAGTCATCATCCTGTCCGCCAGGTGAGGTGTTATATTTATTTATTTTTTAAATAAATAACATACATATATTTATAGACCTTCTGGAGAGTGCTTCAAAGGTTTCGGCTGCACTAATATGGAAAGTTGTAGAAGTCCTGCAGCTCTATATTGAGCTTTGTATTTACTTGTACTTACATTTCTGCATTTCAGAGGAAAATAATTCAAATGTATTGTATTTTCATAGAAATGTGTCTATGAATAGAATATACACTTAGATTTCTTTTTGATGTAAGTAATCATACACGATTGATAGTGATGGATTCTGACACAGGGCATCAATGTGTCCAAAGCCTGACATCAGTTTTTGTCATTTCACTCAGTATAAGAATAATATAGCTTGAAGTAAATATTGTAAAAGTGAATGCAATATCTAAAATATGAGTGGGTTTTTTCTTTTAAATTAAAATGTGGGTAAAGTCAGCCTTAGGGTTTTTTGTCATCAAGTTACAAATATGTAAAGATCTTGTGTGTTTAGCAACTTTATGATAAACGTGTCTCCCTTATATGAAATTATGTTTTGGGGATTTTAAGAATATAAAGCAGAGGATTCTCTGCAGTACAGAGTTGTGTGTTTTGGGGCCTTTTTTAGCTTTCATAATTGGCTGCCCGGGATGATATGATGATTTCTGAAAAAATCTGGGATACCAGTTTAGCTCACGTGGTTGAACAGGTGACCATGGTTTCAAGTGTGACTCCAGGTCTTTTGCTTTCACCATTTTCCTCTCTAACTCTTCACTATTCTATCAAATAAAGACGTAAATATCCCCCCGAAAATGACAAAAAACTGAAATGATAAACCTTCATCAATAGAAAGCCATTTCTTCAGACTAAATCATAAAATGCTGTGCAGACTAGAGAGCTTCATACTGTTTTCAAGGAAAATGAACTTGCATAAGTGTCCATCCATCCATTTTCTTCCACTTATTCAATTCAGGGTTGTGAGGGAACTGGAGCCTATTGCAGCTGTCATGGAGCATGAAGTGGGGTTCACCCTTCACAGGTTGCCAGTCTGTCGCAGGGCTACAGCTAAATGTATCGTAACAATTTACTATGCGACATGTACACGATTGGAAGACAGTTATTGGCTAGATTAAGGGGGAAATGACCTAAAGATATTTATTACAAACCAGAATTACAAACTTTGTCTAAACCCTTAAAATTTAAAAGCAACAATTACATTTTCTTCGGTTTTGTCCTATAATGACTCACGATGATCTATTTTTAATGAAAAGTTTTTAATTAAAAATCCATGAGTGTCAAAACTTTAAATTATTAATCTTTTATATCATCATGGCTGACTTTGTTTCTAATGCTCGGAAAAGCCGTCAGGTTGGATTTTGTTTAGTATTTTTTGTGATTCATGTCACTGCTCCTGTTTTGGTTACTTGAAAGCCTCGACAGACTCGCATATCAGATCAGCATCATCTGCTGGTTAAAACAATCAATTGTCTTTTATTGATTTAATTTTAACAAATTCCAGTGAGGAGGACGCTGCCGCAGTGTACAGGGCTGCCCGTTTCCTCAACATGACGGGCTCCGGCTACGTGTGGCTGGTGGGCGAGCGTGAGATGTCGGGTAAAGCCCTGAGTGAGGCGCCAGACGGTACGTTCATCCAGCTTAGATCACTGGGAATGCACCAGTTTACCTCGGCTTTACTAAGAGGCCGAGCATAACACACACAGGATTAGAAAGATTAACCATTTATCGATGGGTTTATTACATGATTATTTGTATTACTGCTTGTTTCGTGTTGAGCATTTAAACGTTTAAGCATTCTTTGTTTAAAGGTTTAAATGTGGTGTGTACACTCAGTTTTTATTTTAAATGTGTGTGTATCCTGGCTCATCCAAGGCTAAATTCACTGTGCTAATCTGCCATATTAACATCCTGGTCTCTAATGAATTATAAAGGGAGAGTTTTGCAACAGATAACTGATAGAATGGTAAGCCACAACAGTCTTTTTGTATGTATTCGTGGATATTTTTGCACATGTCTCACAGGTCACGGTATTTTATCACTTTCTGGTCACAAATGTCGACCGTTTCTCCCCCAGGCACTCAAACACAAGCAATCCCCGCAGAGCATTTGTTGTCCTGTCCGTGTCCAGTCTCTTCCACCTGCACTGCAGCTTCTTTTAGGAGCCTGCAAGACTGATGGACCTGGTTGCAATCAGAAAACTTAGCTGAAGTTGGATTGTTGCTTGGTTTAAAAGTAGGCCTGGTGGTATTTTTGTTTAGCGAGAACACAAATAATATGTGTGCCTGTGCTGAGTCCTCAAACTTTTGCCAGAAGGGCTGAAAAATATAAATCCAACTTCAAGGGACTCCTTGCACATGCTGCGAAAAGGTCATCGGTGACAACATCAGAAAAATGATCCACTTATTTCTGCTGTCTTTTATGAGACACTCTTATTGAACTTACCCCTCCCAGTGGATCAGAGCTGGATCAAGCAGCTGATGTCTGACCTTTTTTCAGGATGTTTAAACTGGAGGCCCTATAAGTTTTTTTCCACTTTGCGCATTGCAAAAGGCTCCTGAGAGAGTGTGCCTTGCTCAGGAAGGTGATTATCTTTATGTTGTTGGAATGCTCTCAGGTCTAATCGGCCTCCAGCTCATCAACGGGAAGAATGAGTCTGCCCACATCAATGACGCAGTGGCTGTGGTAGCTCAGTCCATACAGGAGCTATTTGAGAAGGAGAATATCACAGAGCCTCCAAGGGGATGTGTGGGCAACACTAACATTTGGAAAACAGGACCCCTTTTTAAACGGTAAGCTTGGCACAGAAGCTTTGCATGTTTCATGGTTTTAAAATAATCCTTTTTTTAATCTTATACAATATATGGCCCAAATGTTTCGGCTCCTCTACCACTTCCATCTAAAGCAAATTACAACTGATTGGCTTTCCCTTTGTAAACAAAAGGTTTGAACAGCAGGTGGTGGGGCTTTTAGGATACCATACAAACCTATTTAGTTAAAAAAAACTTTTTTTTAAACTAAATAGGTTTTAATCATAAATACTGTGGCTTCTTCATTAGAAATCTTTAATATGAGCAGCTATTATTACAACAGTGTAGACATATGACAGAAAATGTCATATAAAAAATGTCTCAATTAAAAATAATTGGAAAATTAAGATATGTTAGAATTTCCATTATTGTGATAAAGGGCAAAAACATATTAGACATGCTCAGGTTTAATTACTGAAACAGGCCTGCAATATAAATAAGTTGTATGCTGCATTGCAGTCATTTCCCCCCCATTGTTGACAGTTTTAACAGATTCATCAGATTTATCAGGTTTTCCTGAATGTACCATAAACCTTGTATTTGTTATTTCCAAACGAAGCCAGTGAGTTTCAGCTGACCCACTTAGAGCAGCTTCGAGGCAGCATAACAAAATATAAAGCGCTGCTTCCAAACAAATGCAACAGCAAGTATTGTCAGCACTCAGCAACCACAGCTCTGCCTTTCGTTAACAAGAGATGTGGTGAATCAATTTTATTTATTTTTTGCTTCGTGCACTGAATTAAGAGCCCTACACTGAGCAATTTACAATAAAATACACTGTTACACTAACATGAGATGATGCACAATGGCCTTACATGGGCACATTTGCACTGATTCACACAGATAACAGTTTTCATGTGCTTGCCACAGGGTGCTGATGTCATCTAAATATCCCGAGGGTCTCACAGGGCGTGTGGAGTTCAATGACGACGGAGATAGAAAATACGCCCACTACAGTATACTGAACTATCAGAAGTCCAGACTCATCCAAGTTGGCATATACAATGGGACGCAGGTACACAAAGGCACCTACAGTTGTCCATTCCCTGTTTTATACTCACAAACCATGTGTGGATTTTGTCTTGCCCACATACAGAATCATCTGTTTTTTATTTATTGTGGGTGGGTGGGAGTCAGTTTTCTATCTATACCACATACCAGGTAATGTACATCTACTCCGCATATCTGTGAGCCTTTGCATAAAAAAGGCAGTTCAACAAATGCTCTTTTCTATTAGAGGGATATTTCAGATTCTTTTACTCATCATATGATGACAATATTGGTAAATGTAGCACAAATGTCATTCAGAACTCCTGGATGCAATGAGGGCAAGAAGAGAAAGTGGCAAGATTATAAAATCAGTCTTTCTTTTTTTCAATCCTGCTTGCATTGCATGAAATGGGAAATACAACCAATCATGAACCCCAAGTATGCAACAGAAACCGATAAAGAGGAAATATTTCACTCATTTACCATTTTGCAAAGCACACAATAAACTTCCAAGTACATTTTTTAGCGCTGGCTGCTCATTTACTCACCATGAAAATAAAGGTTTTAGTACATTTTATTAAACTTTAGTGAGGAAACTAAACAAACACAGCCCTTGTTTTGGCTCTAAATGTACTCTTCAATCTTCCACTGATCCAGTTCGGGTTCACGGGTGAGCAGGAGCCTACACCAGCTGTCACAGGGCAACAGGCAGGTTACCAGTCTATTGCAGGGCTAACACAGAGAGACAGGCAACCATTCACATTTTTGGCAATATTAGAGTTGTCAATTAACCGAACATGGATGTCTCTGGACTATAGGAAGAAGCCAAGTACCCATAGAGAACAATCTCCATTTAGAAAGGCACTAGGCGGCACATTCAAGCTCAGGACCTTCATGCTGTGAGTCAATGGTGCTAACCACCAAACCACCATCCTGCTCTGGTCCACTAACGATGTATCCATCTGCGAGAGTGCCAGCCTCACTAATATCACCAGAATAGAGCTGTTGTGCAGTTTTAATCAAATCCAAGCCCAATCAGAGTGTACTAAATGTAACAAATTCAGTTTCTGATTCTAATTTTACTGCTTGTTCTTTGAAAATCCCTGCAGTTTGTAGCAAGTAGACTAAGGTGTAGCATGTGACTTACTTCCCATTACCGCTAATCCAACCCTTCTGTAAAATGGAAGCTGTTTTATAAGCCTTGTTTCCATCCCACTCTATTTTAGCTAATGGTGGATATTCAACTCAGCCAGGCAGCCGATAAAGGCTGCAAGGATCAGCTCTTCTAAGCTCTTCAGGCGACAGGTGGAAAAGTAATAATTTCATGAAACCCTGTATCATACAAAAGTCAGAGGTTGATGCAATAAATAAACTGCTGAGCTGTGGTTATGTAAAGCTGACTCATTAGTGATGCTCACCCACAGTGCTGAAGCCTCATCAGCAGCAGGCCTTCTGTCAGCACTCACCTATAATACTGTATATGTGTGTGTGGCATCGCTACAGGTGGTAATGAACAATCAGCGGAAGATTATCTGGCCCGGAGGAGAGACTGAGAAACCACAGGGCTTCCAGATGTCCACTCGACTAAAAGTAAGACACCTTCACTTTGCTGCTGCAATGTGGCACTCATGTCTACACGGATAGACTGCGGACCTGAGCCGAAATACTCGTGTTGGACAGTGTGCTAACATCTCTCTCTTGCAGGGAAGCTAATCTGTGTTCTTAAAGCAGAACTGACATATTTGCTGTGACTTTTATCTCTTCACTTCTGTCTTAGGCCTCGAGAGAAGCTCATCTGTATCCTTGTTTATTATTTTTACTTTCACCTGTCCATCCTTGCACATCTATATGTTTTGGTGATGTGTAATGTATGTTTTTCTCCTAAAGCAGATGCATCTCCAACTCCGTGATAAACAGCTTTCTGTCCCGTCTGTTGTAGATAGTGACAATACACCAGGAGCCATTTGTGTATGTGAAACCCACTCTGCCTGACGGTACTTGCAAGGAGGAAATGACATTAAATGGAGTCTTAATTAAAAAGGTTATCTGCACTGGGCCCAATGAGACCATCCCAGGTAACACATCAGGGACGTTTACATTATCACTGTGCTTCTAGCGCACCCGCCAAACATCCACCGGAGATGCATACATATATATGCAGCAGGTATCTATATATGTATGCATGTAGCCATTCAGACTGAGTGATTGTTGGGATGCTGGCACACACCTGGTCTGTGTGCAATGAGGCTGTGTGAGGTTGTCTGCAGTGTATCAGTGTGTCATGCATTCTGTGCAGTCTACATGCGCCGCCTTTGGATTCAAAAAAGCAAAAACAAAAAGAAACCAACAACAAATGAACCAGTTTCCACCAGGTTGTGCATAACTTCCAAATGTTGCTGTTTTCGTTACAGGACGCCCAATCGTACCCCAGTGTTGTTATGGATTTTGTATTGACCTCCTGATAAAGCTGGCTATGACCATGAACTTCACCTATGAGGTGCATCTGGTGGCTGATGGAAAATTTGGAACTCAGGAGCGGGTGAGTTTCACATTAAGATCCATGGTTGGTGTATTTTGGCTCACAAGAAGAATATATTTTCCATCTGCAGTCATTTAAATCTGGTGGCATGCCTTTATTTTGGGACTTTCCTGTAGTTCCACATGAATGTGTTTAAAAATCACTCAGATCTAAAAAGGAGATCATTAGCTCAAGGCAGCAAAATTATACAAATTTCCAGTTGTCAACTACCGATGAGTAGTTGCCTACCAGTTGCAGAGTGGCCTGCAAGCCACCAAGCACTTCCAAGGTCACCAGGTTCAATATGGTTTTGAGTATTTGTCTTTTTGGATGGCGTTTAATGCTTTTGTTAATCGTTTTTTATGAGTCACACTTACTTCACAGGCTCAGAGAACTTGACTCACATTGTCTGTCCTGTCTTCTAAATAATTCAGAAGACAAAGGGAGTAGAGTGCCATTTAAATTTAATCATGTTTATTCTTGACTCGAGTCCAGCTGTTTTACTGCGATCCAGCCTTCTGCTGCACATCCTTCAGCTTTCCAGCTGCTTTTTTTTCTTATTGATTGCCATCTTTGGATCAGATCACTTATATATGAGTCGTAGCTGTCTTGTTGCCAGATTGTGTTTTTACTGCACCGCTGCCAAATCTGTTCTGTGATCCATGAAAATGGAACACATACAAACTGTACATACCACCACTTGTGTGCTGAAGATTTTTTTTTGTGGTTGTTGTTTTGGCAAGGTTTGTTCATTTTTTATGAACCCCTCCTGGGAAAGAGTTGGGTTTTGTGCAGATAAAATAGGACACATGCCCTGCTAGGATCAGCTATATATAACCTAACCTTGTATTGCTCAAGCAGCACACCGTCATGAGTGCACAGAAACTAGCCTGTGACTTATCTTTGTAACCAGTCCAGTCTTTGGTTTCTCTGTTTACATTCTCAACAGATTGCATTACTTTTCCGGGAATCTGCTAATCATCAACTACAATACTATAGAAATATGTTAACAATGAGCTATCAGCAAATATTATTGTATAATATAAAAAAATGTAAGCTATCTTATTTAATAATAGCGACAATGTTACTATTAAACTGCACTGGCTTATTTAAGATGAAGCTACTACAGGCCTACATGAGGTGCGACTTATGTGTCTATTAATTCTGATGTGCAATAGAAAATGTAATCATTACATTTTTATAACCCAAGGGCATCTTCTTTTGTTCCTGTTAAATGCTTGTACTGTTAAATGACGCTCAATTTTACTTCCATCTAGGAATCTTTTTTTTTCAGTTCAACAAGGAAATAAATTAGTGTGCTAATAACACTTTATAGCCTGAGGACATTTTGAATGGAATCACACCATTTTGAGTCAAATCATGCATCATTTGGAAGAACAGAGCCTCAAAATATACAATAATAAACCATTTGAGAATCACAACAATTATAAATGTATACTACAGTGCATAGCACTTGGTAAAACAGTAGTTTCTTGCCTTTTTCAGGCATCTCTCTGAGCATATGTTTGTTCATTAAGTATGTACTGTAATGCACATTGTTTTTAAAGGCAATAGTCAATCATACAACATATTCCTAAGCTTTTAATAACTGTAGTGAAATGCATTGCTATGAATTGTAAAATTATGCTCTAATATTAAGAAGTCTAAAAATGGCCAACACATTTTATACCAACACAAAAGTCATATTATGTCCTTCATGCCTGTCCGTATTATTTTTGTGACAAAAGAAATTGGTGCAAAGATTTTCAGGTGTCCCTGTGAAAATATTCACCCTTCTAATGGGTCTTTAGCCCCAAAATCTCAAGAGCACAATCCACTGTATATAGGTGACCTGAATTAGAAAGGACATAAAACAGATTTAATCACCTCCTATTACCATTCTAGTATGTTCAGTGCAGATTTCATGTATCATTGCATGTTTATTTTTAGAGCATTAATTCTTATTTGTCACATATTAAACAAGGATGATCTCTTGAAATTGAGTCCTTCCCAAAACGGGAGCGTGAGGCTGTAACATGTCGCAGAAGCCGTAAGAACTGCAAGAAAGCAAAAAGAGAAGAAACTAGATACGCTGAACTGAAAACCTGCAACCTTCTGAAACCTGAAACTCTGTTCTTTAGGCAAAGCAAGAACACGCTGTTCTATATTTTTGACGTTTACTTGGTTTAACCCAAATCCTTAAATCCTGAGGCAAATCTGTGGTCTAGACAACAGCAGGGCTAAAGCTGATTCAGATTCTCAACTTTCTCAACTCCTTCCATTTTGGGACTCCAGGTCAACAACAGTAACAAGAAGGAGTGGAACGGCATGATGGGCGAGCTCCTGGGAGGCCTGGCTGACATGATTGTAGCTCCGCTGACTATAAACAATGAGCGAGCCCAGTACATCGAGTTCTCCAAACCCTTTAAATATCAAGGCCTCACTATCCTCGTTAAAAAGGTAAGCAGGATATTTGGTACTTAGACCTATGACTAGGGGAGATGCATCTATTGCTTACTTGTGCATCTGTTCATTTATGTAAAAATATAATGAAGCAGAGACAGAGATTGTATGGCTTCAAGAGAGATACATTTTAATACAATTTGCTCAGCTGTGGCAGAAAAAGGTAGTAGAGGTGGTTTCAAGATACCATCTATATTATTTGTATACCAGGTTAATGACAACACGACAAAGAACTACGTAGCTGCAATTTAAAGTGGTGGATGGGGATCAAATCACCCCTGACAGTTTGGAAAAATATTGATTTGATCCGTTAACTTTAATTTCCATAGGTTATTAAAATCTCTAAGTGGACAAAGACCTAGAGGGAATATGAGGTGATGCAGTATCAGTTAGCCATTGCCTCTACCATCTTTCTTTGAAAGAAATGAATGCCATCTGGGAAGGATTAGCCATGGATTACACATCTCAAACAAGTGTTAAGATAATGCGTTCTCATTTTCTGTCCTTGCAGATTTTCGCAGACACAGAAATGAGCCTGAAACAGTAAAAAAGACACAACTGTGTTCAGATATAAATAACACTGGTTAAAATGTTAAAGGCATGGAAACAGTCAAACTTATTTTATCTCATTTGCCAGGTTTAAACCTATTTGATGTATGTGAGTGCATAATAACCTGCACTGTTGTGTAAAAGACACCCTTTATTTTTGATCTTGCATTTTGCACTCTGCATTTTAGTCAGAGGTGTTGGGGATTTTGCCAAAGATGGAATCGAATTATGAATGCAGAAAAATACCATCAGGTTTTGACTCATCATGCATTAGCATGTCGAAAGTGTGTCTTCATTTTCCCAAACACACTGCCAATGCATCAAAAGTATATCCACTGAAGCAGTGTAGGATCATTTTGACAGAGAATAGAACAAAAGGCAGCCAACATCTAAAGAAAAGCGTTGAATGTCCTTCAATAACCCTGAAGAACTATTCCTGAAGACTACTTAAAGAAAGTACAAGAAAGTTATCAAAGCAGTCATGCAAATATTGACTTGAAGTTTACAATATTTGTACAGTTTCTGATTTTGCTTCTGTTTTTATCTGTACATGTTTCCCATTTTCCTAGCTGAATATAAAGAAATGAGGGATGGCTCAAGACTTTTGCACATTACTCATAAAAAGACCTAAATTTTTTTTACCCATAGTACATTTTGAAAAAATTTACATTTAACAGACCACACAGTTACAGAACATATGAGCATATAAGTTTTTTCTTGCTAGAATCCTACTTCAGTGCAATATGGAAGGTCATGGGTCTTTGTCAGTAAAAAGACTGTAAAACCTGACAATGAGCCAGACCAATGGTTCCATAAAATTCTAAAAGAATTCATTATCAATCGATAATCAACTGCCTGTATCTGTTTTCAGGAAATTCCTCGCAGTACACTGGACTCGTTTATGCAGCCGTTCCAAAGCACGCTGTGGCTGCTGGTGGGTCTTTCGGTGCATGTGGTGGCGGTGATGCTTTACCTACTAGACCGGTTCAGGTACAAGGGGGGCCTGTATGTGTATTCATGTATCCATATGTGTATGAACGACTGTGTGTGTGAAGTACATGCTTGTGTGTGTGTGTACATGGACTCCTGAGCACTGCAGATCTTCCCTCGATGTGGACAGCAAGGCAGACAGAGGTGAAGATTGGTTCCAGTCATCCCACAGCTCTGTGCCACCGTCTTCACCCTGTTTTCTTTCTGAGGACTTTGTCTTGCTTCGCCCACTCATGTTCAGTTTTCCTCCCTTTTTTGGGGAATCACTGGGTTTTTCACATTCAGCAAGTTGTTGGACATTTCTCATTTTATATCTTCTGCAACCCTCCCAATTTCTTCCCATAGCCCGTTTGGAAGATTTAAAGTAAATAGTGAAGAAGAAGAAGAAGATGCCCTCACCTTATCATCTGCCATGTGGTTCTCCTGGGGAGTATTGTTGAACTCTGGTATAGGAGAAGGTGAGTCATACCCAGTTGTTGAATTTTCTCTTTCCCACAGAGCTCCTGGATGATGTCTTCTAGTCTTTGAACAGTTTTGCATTTGTAAAAGGATTGATATCAAGTGTCTGTGTGGCTCCAGATATCCAGCTGCTACTGTCATATTTTTCTTTGAAAACGACAAAGAAAAAAGAAAAAAAAGAAAAGCTGGTACAGCTTGTAACAGTTTTGTTATCTTATTTGATTTTCTGTCAAGTGTTTCCTTTTCATGATATTTTATGAGTTTTATATATGTATATAAAAAAGCTACTTTTGCAAGGCTCCCTTTAGGAGAGCCCTCTCTTTAAGATTTTGTACTCATAAACAAACTGATCTATCCTCATAAACTTAAAATGAAACCATTAAAAATCTATAGGACTGGGTGCCAGTTTGTAGAAACCATGTCGCTGCGCCATCTTGAATACAGTGGAAATAAATACTGTCCCCGATGTTGTTCTAATTGCTTATTGTCAGCAGGTTAGTTACTGAGATGAAAACTCAAAACTTGGACTCACCACACAGGTGCACCACGTAGCTTCTCAGCGAGAATCCTGGGCATGGTGTGGGCTGGTTTTGCCATGATCATTGTGGCTTCCTATACTGCCAATCTGGCTGCCTTCCTGGTGTTGGACCGGCCTGAGGAGCGCATCACCGGTATCAATGACCCACGGGTATGTGAAACAAGGAGCTTATTACTACACATTACCTTTTTTCAATCATATTATCAGATTGTGCTTTTCCTTGTCTCTTTATGCAGCTGAGAAACCCATCAGACAAGTTCATCTACGCCACAGTGAAACAAAGCTCAGTGGATATCTACTTCCGGCGGCAGGTGGAGCTTAGCACCATGTACCGCCACATGGAGAAGCACAACTATGAGAGTGCCGCCGAGGCTATCCAGGCCGTGCGTGACAAGTGAGTCTCGGCCAGGCCGGGCCGACCAGAGTACGTGTCGGCCGGCTGTTCGACCTATCAAGCACGTAGACCAGGGCTATTCCAGTTAACTCTAGGGGAGGGACATGGACCTCCGGATCAGGTGGAAGTGGTAGGCTTTACTGCGACATTCGCCCTGATTCAGGCCCATCGCCCAGCCAAGGCAGGTTTCCAGGGACAGCAGCAGGAGTGGACGTGTCAACAGCACTGACAACAGTGTGAGGTTGAGCTAACATTGAGTCGAAGAGCCCCCTTTTTCAGGTTGTACCCAGACGAACATCTTTGAGATTGGGGGAATCCAATGGGGGACGCGCCCTCACCCATCTGGCATTGGATTTCATTTGGGACATAAGCAGCGGTAGAGATTGCTGGTAAACGCTGACTGACACACACGATGTGGTGTGAGAGAGAGAGAAGGGTGGGAGCCGTAAATGTGTATGTAAATCATTGTACTGTTGCACCGTAACCCCCTCCTTCCCCTCCTTCCCCTTCCTCCCCACTTCCTCCTCCTCCTCCCTCCCCCTGCCCCCACAGCAAGCTGCATGCTTTCATCTGGGACTCTGCGGTGCTGGAGTTTGAAGCCTCGCAGAAGTGCGACCTGGTGACCACGGGAGAGCTGTTTTTCCGTTCGGGCTTTGGCATAGGCATGCGCAAGGACAGCCCCTGGAAACAGAATGTGTCCCTGGCCATTCTCAGGTCTGTCCCAGCCGAAGCTGCATTACTCGTATGACCTTTTTTTTTCTTTTTTTTTTTCTTATCAATATGATTTCATGGTCACATATTGACCCTTTATAGCCATCCAATACATTGCCTTATGTCACATCTTTGTATCTCCCCTTTCCTGCCCTGTTTGTCTGGTTGTCTCTTGTCAAGTGTATCACTGTTTGTCAGTACACGTGTCTGTACAGCTGTCTGTGCTTCATCTGTGTTGCTAGCTGGGAGTAAGCGGCTCAAACATTCGGTCATTTGCGGCATTCATTAACTCTGTTACCTCTCTCCCCACTACCCCCAACCCCCTGCAGTTCTCATGAGAACGGCTTCATGGAAGACCTAGATAAAACCTGGGTGAGATACCAGGAGTGTGACTCAAGGAGCAATGCCCCAGCCACACTCACCTTTGAAAACATGGCAGGTATGGTCCTTATGGCGTAGAGAAAGCGTTAAAAGTGATTGGACAAAAACTGCAGTGGTAAGGTACTGTAGCCCTTTTTTGTCCAATACCTTTACAAAATCGTTGTTTTAGTGTCAGCGTGGTGCTCTGTGGGTAGTGTGCCGTACAGTATCTTGTCCTGTGATTTCGTGCGGTTGTGGTTCTCTATTAATATTGTGTAGTTTGCAGCAGTCGTCGTCAGTAGGAGCTGGTTGAGAAAGGAGGGCGACCACTGAGCATGACAGTCAGACCATGCGTTCATGCTTAGTGGGAGCGGGGGAGATGTAGACAGGAAACTCACGCATCCCTGTGTCTGCTCTGTTTCTGTTCATGTGTCCCTCCTTCACAGGGGTATTCATGCTGGTGGCTGGAGGAATAGCAGCAGGGATCTTCCTCATCTTCATTGAAATTGCCTATAAGCGCCATAAAGACGCCCGCAGGAAGCAGATGCAGCTGGCCTTTGCGGCCGTCAATGTCTGGAGGAAGAACTTGCAGGTAGGATTGATACCCTGCATCCACTGAAGGTGGAAGGGTCAAAACTGGGGTGGAAGAGAGCCAGAAAAACCTCCCTCGAATGAGGGTTGATTTCTGTTTCTCAACCCATCTGAGAACTTTGGGGGTTTTTTTAAGTAGTGATCAAACCAGCAGATCACCATACAAGAAACAGTGATCTCTGATGCCTACATATAATGTAAGGCATGCTGAGTGGCCACCCTGTGGGTTTACACAGTTCCCTGAGGCCAAATGCACCCGTGTCTCTTGTGTGTGTGCCTGCAGGATAGTAAGGAGACTTCTGGAAGTCAAGCGGTGGCTGGAACTCCCTCTTTAGTATGTAGTAGAGCCATTTCCACCGTCATGTCACCTCTCGTTCTTGGCGTAACAATAAGATAATTAGAGATTCTCTCACACAATAAATCTCCAAATGAAAACTCTCCACTACCCACGTCCATGGCATGAACCAGTAGTTCTAAGCTGCTGCTGTGGCGCTATATTCTTCATAAGGTCATATGATTTGTACATGGAAATCCAGCAGAAAAAACAAATTCCCTGCCAGAAACATTGAAAAAACATTATTGACAATGAATACTCTAAGGTTGATGCATTTTGCTCGCGACCCCATTGATTTCCTTCTCTCTGGCAGCAAAACTAACAGCAGCCAAAAGCTGATAAGACAAATAGAGCATAAAGAGTCAAATCAATGCCCTGGCACAATCATACGGCAGTGACCGTTCCACAATTGTCAGCATAAGTGAAATGTGCAATGCTGCAGCGCACAGTGTGTCTCCTTATCCACCGCAGTGTTCATGATGCAGACACCAAGCAAGAACTTAAAATCTCGCATGGCAAAGGCTTCGTGCAACATTGCCTGAACAGGCATCAATCTAAAGGCTCAGTTCACTCAAATATAATTTTATAAGTCCTTATTTTCATACTTGCTCTAGTGGTATCTAACTATACAGCTAACTTAGATTCATTTTCAGGGGTTTTCAGAAACATTCACGTAATTAAAAAAAAACAATAAATGGAACTTCTTTGCAGTTTAAAGTCATTTTCATGGCCAGATACCACTATGAACATTTTTGTTTTTTGTTTTTTTTGAATGAACTGACCATCTGAGCTATAATCAAGCGATAAGTTCCTTTGCTCAGCCAGTGAAGAACATGATTTCCCCTGCACTCTGATGCAATCAGTGCTGCTTTGAAGGTACAGGGTTTCCACATTTGATGGCCAATCACAGCCTGAGTCTGTGATGTGGCTGTGGCAGTTTGTCTGCTGTGTCTCTCTTGAACCAAGTGAAATGAGACAGCAGGGCTGGAGGAAGGTACAGTATAATTATCACAAGTGCCTGTCAGCAAATCAATGTCCTTCTAAAAGTGTCTACCATCAAACTGATAGCTGTATGTAACTGTCGTATGTGTCCTCATATAGCTGTACATATAGATGTAGGCGCATACAGCAGATGAATGCATGCAGGGGGGCGTCACTGAGAAAGGAGAGGGACACACTAAACTGCCCGCAGACTAATGTAATTTATATCCATGTCAGTGATGATCATGCCAATTTCTCTGCATCACTAAACAAAGATGGCTCATGCTTGCTCAGCTTGCTCATTCACCATCACTCTGGGCCCAAAAGCTAAAATTGCTAGACACACATTGCTCTAACTATAGCTATTACAATGGCGCCTTACGCAAGAAGCGCTGAGAGGACCCATGAAGTAAGGCTAATCAAATCTGCTTTGCATGAAAATTATTCAGGATCTTATTCACACTGTTTAGGTACGCTGATTTGATTACTCACAGTGATCTAAATTTCTGAAATTAAAAATGATAGCTTGGTTTTCCAGGGTACAAACTCAATCTAAGATCACAGTTTATGTGGCCTCTTCCTTCTCTAGTACAGCAATCACTAAAACCTCGATACCCATTACTGGCATCGTTTCGACTGCTTCCATGTGTGTTTTTTGTTATTATGTGCTTTTAAATGCCTCAGGTTGTATTATGCAAAGCAATGTGCAGGACTGTGCACCCAAATGCCTTCAAACAGAGGTTTAACTTCAGAGAAAGTGCACTTCTGAGTAAATCTGTTCACAAAGTAAAATCCTCACTAGTTGCCACCTTTGCATTATCTCTGCACCCAGTTATTTTTAAAAGCTAAAAGCTCTCAAACAAGAAGTTCATTAGGTGTCACGCCACCATGGCATTGGTTTTGCAGACTTTTACTAAGAAAGAAAAGTGCATGTGTGTAGGTTGCCCAGGATTGTAAAACTTTAAAAGCTGTAGCAACATACATGATGAGTGAGTAAAGGGTCTTTGGAGTAAAATTTATTTTTAGTTTTTTGAGTTCTATAATGAGAAATGCTAGTTTACTGGGGCATTTCCTACTTTTACCTAATTTAGCTAATGCACATGCATTTTTGTGTGTGAGAGCTTTTTATTTGGTTGCCGATGGTGCCTAAATGATATTAAGGCTTAACTGTCCCTTTTAAATAAAGGCATGATATATAGTAATGGGCCGAAGTGTCCGCTTATTCCATTATTCAATTTATAGAAAGAAAATCTTAGTATAAACAGAACCAGTATGACTTTAAAGTAAAAGTAGTTGTGCCTTTCAAAGTATGTTGGTTGGAGGGGAAAAGAATTAAGCCAAACCGATAAAGAAATAACCTAAATAGCAAACACAATTAATAAGTATACGTGTTACACAGTCATCTATCTGTCACTTTACCATAGCTGACTGTGAATAAATCGCCTAAGGGTGCGACCACTCGAGTGCAACGATTGCTATAATTTATGTAGGGTGTGTAAGTAATAACTCATCTTCATCTTTAATAAAAGCTGTCAGTTACATTAGGACTGGGGCAGGGTTAGGGTTAGTGAAAGGCTGCTGCTGATCCACTCTCTCTGTTCTCTTTTTTAGAGGTGGACAATGTAGCTACAATGTGAACATTTATATTATAAAAAAGTTACATTGTGTTCCATTACTAAGAGACTACACATGTGGCTTCTACATCTGTCTTTTCAAACAGATGTTACTTAGAAGTGCACTGTCTGAACCAGATTGAACCTGATGATAGTTTGGGATGAAAACAAAGCGTCAGAAAGTCTGCTGCGTGACGATAACAGTGATGTTGTATAATGATGCTGGACTATGACAGCTCACATCTGTTTCCAACGGGAAACACGCAGCCGATGTACACGGTGCAATTCCCATGCCACTCTTCATCTGATGGTCCAGCATGCCCTGCATGGCCGGGACTGTGCACACGCAGCGCCTCATCAGGGCTCTGGATGGCCGGGCTTCACTCCTGCAGTCTAACATGTGTAAGAAAAGGGGAAAGTAAAGATTAAACGAACACCTGACGTCACTTGGGCATTGATTTTTCTGAACCAAGACCAATACGCACGCTGACTTTAACCATTTACTAATACGAGATGTCATCTTCCAACAGGAAAAAGATATTTTTTGCACTAAAATCGAACGGTGCCGTGCACCAATCACTCTTCTGCCAGCTTTCATCTATCCTGCACATGAGATAATACCTGCTCGCCACCTGATATTATGTCATCAGGGGGTTGAAAGAGTGCTGGTTGGCGGGGTGATGGTGGAACAAATGTGCCCTGAAAGAGCCTAGTCATGTGACCTGATGAAAAAGGATGAACTGCGGGGCCAGTGCTGGCCAGGATTGATTTGTCGTGCTATTTGTTTTGTGTTACTTAATCTATGTTCCCCCTTTTATTCCTTCCCTCCATCCATAAAACGATTTGGCATGTTGAAATTCACACCACACTGCCCCGCCCACCCCAAGGGCCTCCCTTGCTGCTACTAATCTGTCATCCTCCACTTATACTATACTCTTTTTTTTTTATTAGAAGTAGCATCTTTTAGCTTTCATTTGCTCAGTTAATTATGAATTTATCATTTAAACACTGACTTTTGTTTTTGCACTTTAATTTCAGTAGAAAACAGGCTTTTTCGTTGCTCTAGTAGACAACCATTCCTTCTTATTTTTACCTTTATGCTCTCCATCTCATCCCATTCCCTGGTGTGTGGGGTGAATTTCCATTATACCCCTTAAAGGTATAATGACGTTAAATGGGCTTTAATTACTGACTTATGTCGCTGTTGTTTTCCTTCTATGCATCCAATACTGTAGCTTTTTTATTATTATTATTATTATTTTTAACTTTTTATACCTGCCTGGCTTTGGATGTGAATGTTTGCTTTGCTAGTTTTGGGATTTTTTTATCTGCCATTTTTGGTTCCCTTGGCTTTTGCTTAAGGATATTCTTTAAAGTAATAACAATCCAAGTGGATGGACATTTATTTTATTTTTCTTTTCTCCCCCTATGCAGCCCTCTTCCTCTGTAGAGACTCAGGATGTAAGAATACCTTAATATGAGTTCTTAATATGAGTTCTTTTTTTATTGTTGCACACAGACATCCAGTAATTGTGCTGAGAATAGCTGTGGGGCACTCTGATGGTATGAGGGAGCGAGGGCACCAAATTGGCTCACCATGTTGTAAGAATACGGTTAATAGTGCTTCTTTTTCTTTATGTTTTTATTTTATTTTGACAGGTACGCATTTGAAGATGTTACCTGTGTGTTACTGAGTAAGAGTAGATTGAAGATTAATCATGTGCTGAGATAAAGAAGTGGCAGCTTTAAAGTGTGTGTGCACTCACACAATAGCGAGTGTACGGGTAGACTATTTTAGATGGTTTAAAACCTAGGTATCACACCCACTGACATCTTTACTAGTCATCACTCATTCCAGTGCATTTCTAGGGCCAACTGAGTGTGTTTCTAGAGGACTACTGTGCCATCTTGTGCAGTCCAAGTGTGATTATGTTGCATAAAATGTAGACAAATGCCCTCATATCAGGCTGAACAGACTTTGTTCACTCTCACATCTAACAAGCTTTATCCCCTTCTTTCTCCCTCTTTTACATTTCCAAATGGTGTAGTGTTTTTCACAAGGACCCTCCCAGTAATTAGTCTATTAAAAACATAAGGTAATCTATTGGGGTGGCAGTGGTTTTGGTGGTGGTGGGTAGAGAGAAAACGGGTGAGACTGAAACCACGGTTATCACCCCAGCCATAGGACATGAATAATGTTTCTACATATATTTATTTTAGGATAGGAAAAGTGGTAGAGCAGAGCCCGACCCCAAAAAGAAAGCCTCTTTTAGGTCCATCAGTACCACCCTGGCCTCCAGCATCAAGAGACGTAGGTCCTCCAAAGACACGGTAAGGAGACGGAAGAAGCGACACCTTCCCTTGTTTATTCTTTCCTCTCTTTCCTCTTCTCCTCCTCTGTCTCTGCTTCCATCTCTTTGTCTTTCGCTGTCCTCTCTGCCCCCATCCCCATATCTGACCTCAAAAGAGTCCCATGTTCCACTCACTCATTTCCACACGGCTCCGCTGGCCTCTGCCACGTGTCTGTCCCTTCACCATCGATCAACCATTACCATTTAGCTCTTATGGTTCCTCTACAGCATAGAGGGCATCAGTGCAGGATCTCAGGTCAGGCCAGGCCAGGAGCTGGGCTCTGAATTTGGAAAGGGAGCGTCCCAAGTGTCCAGGATTTGGGGGAAAAGGGGGGAAGGATTTAATGGGATTAGTGTCTTCTGGAGGAAGGGGCGCGACAAAAGCAAGCAGTCTGCCAGTGGTGTTTTGTCTTGGGCTGCTCTTCCTCCCTGCCTCTGGTTTGGACGTGGATTCTGTCCGTATTTGGTGGTGATGGTGGTGGTGGCACTGTGGTACGTGTGTGCGTGAGTGTACCGTATGCGAGCGTGTCTGTTTATACGTTTCTGTTCATGTCCTGTCGTTTTGACTGCCTGATCCTTCGTATATCCATTGTTTCTTTGCACCAATCCTGCACTTCCTCTGTTTGGGTTTCAGCCGCTGTTGGTTTGCTTATGGTTTGAAAAGCATGCGCTGGTGTTCTGTCATTTTTTTATTCCCAAAACCCTTTTTTAAAATTTAAGGTGACGTCCAGCCCTCCCGAGAAGAAAACTAATGTGTTGTCATATTTTTCGGTGTGTCTATTTCAGGATTCCACTCATGGATTTCTATTAATCAATTTACTTTTTTGCATTATCATATTTTGTTTGTCATAATTCTTGTTTTATTTCCAGTGTCCTTGTGGTCCGAACTGTGCATGCCTTTTGCAGGGTATATTTTCAGGTCGTGAAGACAGTCGACGTTTTACATATTGTTTTTATTGTGCTAAAAACTCTGTGAAGCCTTAGACTCTCACTGTGTTGTGATGCAAGAATAAATACAAGCTACTGCCCCCCCCCCCCCCATTCTTTTTATATCACTCCTTTGCTGCAGCACAATGAGAGTGTCAGGTTTTCTGCATTCCTTCACAGTTCGGTTGAAAGGCCCTGCTCATTGCGGTTTGGAGATTGCACTACACAAGCTTGGATCGCGCTGACAAACCGGTGACCCACGGTCATTTGTGCCCAGCTGATCTGCCAGGCATAGCTGGTTGTTAACCAAATCTGGGCTTTATAAAAGAATGGCAATAATTTGTGGAGATAGCCTTCATAGCCTTTTGCACTAACACTATGCTTTGAATGTGTTTCTCTGGAGAAATGTAGCCTATGGCAGCAAAGATAACAGCTTGCAACATTTAAAAAAAAGTTACGATTTGATTTTCTGTTTCTCCTTTCTTTCTCTTCTGTTAACTATCTGTTGTTGTTTTTTTGTTTTGTTTTGTTTTTTTAACGGATGTTTCAGCAATGAAGCCAAGCACCTTTACTCTTCCCCGGCGTTTTTCCAATAGAATTTCTTTCATTTTATGAGAAGAAGAGCGGGATCGCCACTGCCACTTTGTCTGTATGAGGTTTCGGATGCTGGTTTGGGAGCCCTATTGGGGGAAGAAAATGTCTCAAAGTGTAAAATGAAACAGGATTTAGTGTAATTACAAAAGATGCTCCAACTGAAAGACCTACCATCTTCAGTCTTTGACCATTATTTTTGATTTTATATAAATGTTCTTCTTTTCTATTAATGGATATCAATGGACTTGAGTGTCAGTGTCCCTCACCCACATGCCACACTGCTCCTCTCTCCCTCTACAAGCATGCTAATTACTTTAACTGTCATAGATGTAGTAACCGTAGAAGTAGTAATACTCTTTGTAGCTGTTCCATATATGACAAAAAACCCCAACAAAAAAACGTCATCTTAGTTGTGCTGAATAAGTAGTTTTTAACTGTGGTTGTGATGTCAGTGAAGTGTTTCTCTTTTGCTGGTCCACTTGACCCCAGTAGGGTGCGCTGTTAGCAGGCCCTCAAGGTACAAGACATGTGGAGACCCAAATGGGGGCTGTAAGCTATGTGATGATGCAACTTGCGGGTCAAGGAGATGAGGGACATCCACTCTGACTCCTATTTATTACCTTAAAATAAAAAGCAACAATTTTCCCATTCAGTCTGGATGCCCCCACATCTGTCAGCATGTTAGTTGCATCATACCAACTTCTGAAACTCACATGCTTGAATGTATCGGCTCTATCGGCTTAAAACGAGAGGTGCTTAAATCAAAAAAAGTGACAAATGAGACGGGTACACCTTCCCTGTTTTGGTTCTGAATGTCATTAATGTGCAGTAGTAATGTGCTTAATGTAAAAAGAAAAGATGCTTTCCTGCATGCTTTGCAACACAGCACTGTGAGTCAGAATTTTGATTGGCATGTTGGAAATTAGCTGAATTATAAAGGACATAATGCAGTTACTCCACCCAATCTCACTGTGTTTCAAAACATGAAGCAATTCTACAAAAACAACATGTTCTGCAAACTCGATTTATGATGTATAAAGCGGATTCTGTAATGTAGGATTTCTGTGTTTCTATGTAAAAGATAACATTTTAAAAAATGGCTTACTGCTGCCAAAAGCACTAAAAACAACCCACTCAAACGAAGCATATGCATGGATATGGGATCTTGCCTCCCCTCTCAGCATTGTAGAAGCCTATAATTCAACATATTCTGCTCTTAAAGAAGCACAGTGATGCAGGGATTGGACGTAAGAGTCGAACACAGCAGCACTTGTGCAATCAGCCCAAAATTCATGTTCTCCTCTTGAGCTAAATATAGAGAAGCTGCCTGTCTGCATGCACACAGATGACTGTGGGGGTGATAAATGAGCTGCCCATTTTATCCATGGCAGGAAGTTATCACCCAGTCATGTTGCTGAGGCAAAAAAAAAAAAAAAAAAATAAATGACTGCTGTTGTCAAGACTCTCGGGATCTTACGTCAGCTCCAAAACTAGCCCACCCCAGGCACAAACTGTTCTACAAAAATTCAGACTTTAAAGAAAATGACACAAAATTAAAGTCTGCCTGAGAGGGGTTAGAGCAACATCCAGCTTCTGCAGAACACAGTTGTTCCCTAAATTAAAATTAATATTTAGACAATGCTAGGACAACAACAACATCGGCAACAAAAGGGACACTAAATTTTGTCAAGAAATGACACCCTGTTATGTGTCTCTCTTCCTCCGCCCTGTTTTTCTTCACCTCTGCAGCAGTACCCACCCACTGACGTCACGGGCCAACTCAACTTGTCTGACCCGTCTGTCAGCACAGTGGTGTAAACGGAGAGGGCGACAATGAGGTTCACTCCCCAAGGAGAGGAGGAGAGGAAGCCAAAACCGAAGCTTTTATTTCACCGCCTGCCAGCGGAGCTTTTGAGGAAACTGCTTGCTGAGGAACTGGCTGAAAACACTCAACTTGCACCTTTCTTTTTCTTTTATCTTTTTTTTTTTAAAGACGAAATGACTTTAATGTTCGTAGGGTCCCTGAGCATGCACAGAAGAACCCATCCGACATATACAATCTTTTCCTTCTGTATATTATTACCTAACTTATTTAACGTTGTTTTGTCCCTTTAATTGCACACATTTACTTAATGTTTGATGTTTTCCAATTTCCCAAGCAGCTTTATAGCTTTTAGCAAGCCAGGTTAGTTCGGCTAAGTTTATGGATGAACCAGTTTGGCTGCGAGTATTGTACTGGACATTTCACTTCCACTTAGGGCCTAGAAGTCACAATATTTAATATTTCTTAACAACATATACTGCAATACAAAATGGTCTGTAAGCTCCGATGGAGGTCAAGTATTTTTTAATAGGACATACCTGTGTTTTTATCCACACTAATAATGGCACTACAGAAGGCAGTTGGCTAACCATGTCAACCAGAGAAGATGATGAAGGCATGGGTGTGCTTGGGCAAGGGTATACATCAGCTTCTGGAGATGAACAAATTGAACCTTTCCCCACTTTTATTTTGCACTAACCTCAAAATTTGCATGTGTTTCTATTTTTAACAACAATTCAAGTTTGAAGTATTTAGCTTTACTACTATTTATAGCACGACATATGCAGGTGATATAAGAAATCACATCCTACTTAATTAGTTAAATACTAGTGGTGTCTTTCATATTCAGCCATATTTGAGACAGTTGGCTGTGAGCCATGCTGCTGTTTTGGGACGCCCTCTCTCTTCCTCTCTCCTGCCGCCGCCACTGCAGTCTTTCTCATTTCCAGTCTCCAAGGGGTTGCATCAAAGGGCCAGGTTTTTCACCCAACCAGCACTCGGTCTTTCATGCAAAACCTCCTCCCCTGTGCAGCGCCGGAGAACTTTTACACGAAGGAAGCCGAGTGAATTTGAAAGCTTCGCTCAGCTTGCAAGCACATGTGCAGGTTTGGTTAGATGCAAAAACAGGCCGTTTCCCAATTTCTGGAGATGAGAAACCACTGCTCTGAAGAAAACTGTAACATTCTTTCTGGTGTATGGCACTGCATAGCACTTTATGATGAGGAGTCTCCCCAAACTGTATTTAAACAAAACACCGATTCCCAAAACAGAACGACAGTCATACTGTAAAGTATCTTACCGGTTTCCTTTTTAATTTGCTTTATTGAGAAAAAACAGAGCAGGATCTACAAAGTCTTTATAGGATTAAATGATTTTAATTTGAGCAAAGAGGTTGCTTCTGATCTCATTCAGACCTGTGCATGCTTATGTGTTATTATTAAGCTGAGCCGTGAGGAGCACTTAAAGTTGAATGAAATGTAAATAGAGTCTGGCTCTGTGTAGATGAGGTTCATGAGCTCGTACAATGACTGCAGCTGGGAATGTCTTATACTATAGTTACACAAACACAAAACAGGTGTGATACACAGGCATGCATCAACACACACATATACACATGCATATACGCGCACACACACACACACACACACGCACACAAACATTAAGGGAAGGTTCACTTGTTTTTCTTACCTTTTCCAGTGACGATCTTGCATTGAATCATGTTGTTTATACACCTGTAAATAAAATACACTTACATTGTCATGTCTAATGAATCCTTTGCTTTAATATGCTAAATATAGGGCTCCAACTAACAACTATTTCTCTCGTCAATGTCAAGTAATTCTTTCAGTTAATTGATGACATCTACACAATGTCATATAATCAAGGCAAGCAAAAAAAGTACAAATAGGGCTACAGCCACTCCATGCAGGTCTGTGAAAAACTTAGTGTATCATTACTGCAGCCATAGAAATTAAGAGTGAAAGTAGGAGACATATGCTGCTAATCAAATTCACTTGATTAACTGATTGTCAGAAAATTTTGGCAGTTCTATAAACGCAGATGTTTTGGCAATTTGATGGTTTTAAGCATCCAGATGTGTAAACACAATACTACAGTCTTCTCAGGAGTGGGCCTCCCAACAAATTCACTTCAAGGTCTGACCGTGCGATGCTCAGAGAAACCGCAAAACATCCAAGAGCTACATCTCAGACTCTACAGGTCTCATTTAGTATGATAAATGTTAACATTCACAAGTGCAAAGGTAGAAAAAAGACTAAACAAATTTAAAATGGTAGCATAACCCAGGTTCACACAGTTCCATCTGAACTATCCACAAGATTCCTGGAACTATGTCCTCCAGACAGATGAGACTACAGTAGAAATGTTTGGCCATAATGCACAGAACCACATTTGCAGTAAACAAAACACAGCATATCAGCACACACACTTCATATTAAATGCCAAGCACGGTGGTGGAGGGGTGATGATTTGGGCTTCTTTTTCATACACACCCATCTGAGCTTCTTGCACATGACTGCAAGAATCTAATAACTCCTCTGTATACCACAGTGATCTAGAGTCAAACCTGAGGCCACCTGTCCAACTAGCCAAGTCTAGTGATATAGGTTAAAGTTTGTGAATCCCCATAGCTTTGTTTCTGTTGTCTACATTTAGACTGTATAGTTGTCTGCTGCTTTTACTCATTGTTATAAAAGTATAATGCAAAGCAAAGGTGTGTCTGAAGTACTTTTTACATGTTCTCCTCAGCTGCTTCTCAGTTTGGTCCCAACTGAAATATCTCAAAAAACAGCCATAAAATCTTTGTAGATATTAACCATAGTACATTTCTGCATTGTAACATGGATCTCATTCGCAGGTCAACATGACAGCAGTATTGCTGTGAGTATATTAGCATGATTAGTAACATTATCGATTAGTTCAGAAGGAGTCTGCTAGCCAACTTGTTTTAGTTGCATCTGTTAGTTGACATATTTAGTTATTTTGGTTAATAAGATAAGATAACCTTTATTAGTCCCACACGTGGGAAATTTGTTAAATTTGTTAAATATCCACAAGGGTTATGAAACCAGCTTTTAGCTTTTCCTCTAAAACTCTCAGTAGAGTTACTCATATAAAATAGCTGATTTAAACTTGTATTTCACAGCAGCTTTCCTAATGTAAGGGTTAATAATTTGACATTTCAGCAGCTGTAATTATACCACTGTTTTCTTGGATGAAGCATAGCGCTAACATCAAAATCACATTAAGTGTAATCTGAAATTTAATTATGAGCGTCATCTTTGGTCATATCTCAGCTGTCACTATTAATTAATGCAAATGTTGCAGAAGCAGGAGGTGAGATATTTGTCTTGGTGCACTGACTTTCTGTCCTAATCACAGCAGACAGTCTGTCAGAGTCGTTATAATGCTCAGCCATCAACCAACAAGCAGATTTCAAGTCCTGAGATGAGACCACTGTATGTACACAATATGTTTTGGGATTTGTGCTCAGGACATTTGCAGGTTTGCTTTTAATATGCAGTGCAGTCATGCAGTTTTATAAAGGTATGTAAGTCAATTATTTCACACATACATACAAAGTGTTGAAATTGTATTTTATACTTTTCTCAGCGTAATTTTAAATATAAGGTCCAAATTAATGTCAGTGGAAGTGAGGCTGAAAAAGCAAAATAGCCTTGTAAGACAGACCAAAACCTTTAAGATCTGCCAAATCAACAATCTAATATATATACTCTTAAAAACTTTGGATACACTGGCCACGTCAGCAACACTGAGGGGCCTGAACGACCACAGAAGACAACCTAAGTGCATGATGACCGATTTTTTCCGATGGTTAAGAAAAACACCATCAAAACATCAACCAAGTCAAGAACACACTCAAGGAGGTAGGAGTTTTTTTGTCAAGGGCTACAAGCAAAAGATGCCTCATGTGAATATAAAAGCATTTATAATAAGGTGAAACCCAACAGTTACATTAAAGAACAGGAAGGCAGATTAGACTTTACCAAAAAGAAACATCTAAAAGAGCCTGCATAGCCCTAAAACTAAGTCTTTGGATGGATGGAAGGAGGAATGAATATATCTACACTGAACAAAAATATAAACGCAACACTTTTGTTTTTGCTCCCATTTTTCACGAGCTGAACTTAAAGAAAGATCTGAAACATTTTCTACAAACACAAAGGACCCATTACTATCAAATACTGTTCACAAATCTGTGTTAGTGAGAACTTCAGGTTTGCCGAGATAATCCATCCTACCTCACAGGTGTGGCATGTCGAGGTGCTGATTAGACAGCATGAACATTGCACAGGTGTGCCTTAGACTGCCCACAATAAAAGGCCACTCTGAAATATGCAGCTTGATCACACAGCACAATGCTACAGATGCCGCAAAACCAGTCAGTATCTGCTGTGGCCACCATTTGCCTCACACAGTGCAACACATAGATGTGTTGCACTGTGTGAGGCAAATGGTGTGCAATGGGCATAGAGTTGATCAGGTTGTTGATTGTGGGCAGTGGAATGTTGGTCCACTCCTCTTCAATACTTGTGCAAAGTTGCTGAATATTGGCAGGAAGTGGAACACGCTGTCATATACGCCGAGCCGAGTGTCCCAAACATGCTCAATGGGTGACATGTCTGGTGAGTATGCTGGCCATGCAAGAACTGGGATGTTTTCAGCTTCCAAGGAATTGTGTACAGATCCTTGCAATATGGGGGAGGCCCATATTATCATGCTGTAACAGGAGGTTATGGTCATGAATAAAACGCACAACCATGGTCCTCAGGATCTCAACACGGTATCTCTGTGCATTCAAAATGCCAACAATAAAATGCACTCGTGTTCATTGTCCATAACCCCACCGGCACCATGGGCCACTCAGTCCACAACATTGACGTCAGCAAACTGCTCATCCACATGACGCAACACAAGCTGTCTGCCATCTGCCCTGAACAGTAAAAACATCTGTCAACAGAACACCTCTCCAACGTGCCAGATGCCATTGAATGTGAGCATTTGTCCACTCAAGTTGGTTAAAGTGATGAACTGCAGTCAGGTCTAGACCCTGATGAGGACCACGAGCATGCAGATGAGCTTCCCTGACACGGTTTCTGACAGTTTTTGCAGAAATTCTTTTATGCAAACCGATTGTTGCTGCAGCTGTCTGGGTGGCTGGCCTCCACCTGGTCGACCATCCTGGAGGTGAACATGCTGGATGTGGAGGTCCTGGGCTGGTGTGGTTACATGTGGTCTGCAATTGTGAGGCTGGTTGGATGTACAGCCAAATTCTCTTAAACGCCTTTGAAGATGGCTTATGGCAGAGAAATGAACATTCATTTCACAGGCAACTGTTCTGGTAGACATTCCTGCAGTCAGCATGCCAATTGCATGCTCCCTCAAAAGCTGTGACATCTGTAGCATTGTGCTGTGTGATCAAACTGCATATTTCAGAGTGGCCTTTTATTGTGGGCAGTCTAAGGCACACCTGTGCAATGTTCATGCTGTCTAATCAGCACCTCGACATGCCACACCTGTGAGGTAGGATGGATTATCTCGGCAAACCTGAAGTTCTCACTAACACAGATTTAGACAGATTTGTGAACAGTATTTGATAGTAATGGGTCCTTTGTGTTTGTAGAAAATGTTTCAGATCTTTAAGTTCAGCTCATGAAAAATGGGAGCAAAAACAAAAGTGTTGCGTTTATATTTTTGTTCAGTGTACTTAAAGTAGTAATTATTTTGTTATACATAATAATAATGATAGCTGACTTCCAGATGCTGTTCGTGCTGGCTCACTGTCACACTGCCCTGCTTTACTGAGACATCTGAATAGAACAGACCCATTGTTGTCATTATTGGCGACACTAGTGCTTTTTCGACTGCAGCAAATTATACTGACTGCTGTAAAAAGGCCTGTGACACAAGGTTTAGATGAACAGCAATAACCTTTTAGTTTATGGGAGACAAAAACTCTAACAAGGATTCAAGCAAACAGACAACAGGGCATGCAAAAACAAGCCTAAGTTTCCAGAAAATTGGAAAGAAATGACTTATACGCACAAAACATGCTATGGCCTGCTGTCATGTGTGTGAAAAGAACTGGCTCCAGAAGGAGATGTCTGGAAAGTCACGCCATCTGGATTATTTATGCTTAGGCCCAGAGGTTAATAAAGTTTTGTCGTACAACCTATGCTACAACCTGGAGTTGTGAAATAAGGAAATCTTGGAAATGACCCAGGTAAGCTTTGACAACAGATATATCATGGGAACTATAAAGGATTTTGAAAAGTCTAAAATCCTCTCCTTAGAGTGCCATTTAGTGTAACCAAATGCTGAATAAGAAAAAATTGTATCTTCCTGTCACTTGAAGCACAATGTCTTATTGTTATTCACTTTAATTCTTTTTCCACCTTGTATAGGCCAATATCACATACAGAGGGTCAAAGAGTCTCTGTATGTGATATAGAGAAAAAAAAACATAGTAAAACACAAGGTGATGGTACTTGTCACATGTCCTGGTCATATCGTTTTGTTGCCACCTCCTCCTTCAGCAGGAACTTGATACATGGTTAAGGTTACCATGTGAATCTCTTTTTCTGTTTTTGTTTTCTTTTTACCTTCTCTAGTCTGACTTCTCCCAGTATCTCCGAACCTTTGCTGGTTACAAAGAAGGTCAAGGTCAAACGCTTAGACAACCTAGGTACCCACGTCCCCTGAGGTTTAGTATATTGCTGTGAAGTTTGAAGACATTCCATAAAAATATTAATAATAATATTGTAAAAATTTTCCTGAGTTGCACATTTGGTGTGACCTTGACGTGATTTCTACCAAAATTAAATCAGTTTGAGATGTTACTGGTATCTACCAACACACAAAATTTGAAAACAATATTTTACAAACTGTGAGTCTGTTGGGTCTGTGTTTCCACAAGCCCCGCTAGTTTAGAAACTTATTCTCGTTAATGACAAAAACAAGACGAACATCTTTTACTTGCTAGCAAGGGAAGTCTTTGCTCAAGAACCAGCTCTTGGAGCTCACGCTCCTAACCTGACTCCAGCCCAAAGTCCTTCAAAAGAGCAGCTGTCCCCGTAGCTATTTATTAACAAACTGTTACAATACACATCACAGCAAAAGCACCTCCCCTCGTAAGACCCCTCTTGATTACAAAGACCAAGAGGGGTATGTGTATGTATGAGTAAGCACCTATATGCATGTGCAAGAACGTGTGTGTGTGTGTGTGTATGTGTGTGTGACCTCCTGCTGACCAAAAGGGTCATAAAAGCAGGAAGAAACATCACAAGAAACAGATCTTTCAGATAGGATGTTTCTGCAATAAAACCTCCCCCAGCACAGAGTGGCTGGAGAGGTGTTCGGGATCAAAGGTGTGTCTTGATCCTACTGCTTGAACCAAGACTGGACAAATTTAATAACATAATGACAAGATTCAACAATTAGACTTAACAGAGTCCCAGACTGCTAACAAACAGACAGAGAGACAAATGGACAGAACTGATTACATACCCTTTGAGGGAAGAAAACCAATATCTGTTCATTTTCTCATATCTGTCATTTAGGCCTCGATGGTCTTGGCTCATTATCGACGTTAGACAGGCATACATTTATTACCAGCGGCTTAATCACTCTATTTGTGAATGTGTTGGGAAAGCAAGGAATCAAGGCTGGACTGGGACAAAAAATCGGCCCGGGCATTTTGACTAGAGACTGGCCCACCAGGATAAAGATTGAAAATGTGACGTCATTCAGGGATAAAACCGCAAAGGATTCTGGGAACTTGTGGCAAGAGGTACTAGCGCACGCAGGCTTTCAATTGAACTCAGTTACACAGCGATAAAAAGAAACCCAAAAAATGGCAAGAAGCTGTTGTATTATTATTAACTGCAATAGCCGGTCGCATGACAGCCACAGGAAGTCGACGGGTAAAGAGATCGTTTTTTTTTTTATCGGATTTCGTCGTTGAAGTGAAATTTTTTAAGCCATGTTTCCGAAGTAAGAGCCGACGGATGGTCTGGATATACCAAATATAACGTCTCAGAACACTCCAGCTCACATGTTAGTCTGTTCCAGGCATTCCCACAAAGGTCAGAGTTTTGTAGTAGTTAATACGTCATGTTTCTTAACATAATTGGTGATATAGGTTACATGCAAGTCTGGCGCTGAACAGAAATTGTCGCGCTATGCTCCTTTATTTATTGTGCATAAATAGTGAATTGTTCTGACACAATATTGCGTTTCGCTTCTGTTATAACCATGGTACACTGACAAAAACATATACTTTTATTCACAGGATAAAACAGTTGTTTTGTATCACTAATTGTCCATTGCGATTACAGCATACAATATTACTGTCACTGCTACATTTCTGTAATGCTACTGTAACCGGTTTCTGCTTCATCCCGCTGCAACAGTTCGGCCCAAACAGACTCCTCGACTCTGCGTTGTGTAGTGTTTTTAAAAAGACAAGGAGTCTCTGATCGATCGTTGCCACTTTATTTCCTGAATGGAAACAACGGTGTATTATCAGTGCACAGGCTCGCCACACACCACTCCGCACAGCACACTCTCGTATGGCTACGGCAGACTGGCAGCGATTACTGCAGCAATATTACAATTTCTAATATACAATAAAATAACAGCAACAACAAATGATGTACCTGAATGGAAACAACGGTGTATTATCAGTGCACAGGCTCGCCACACACCACTCCGCACAGCACACTACGGCAGAACATCTCATTAGCATTCCGCTTTAGCATACAGTTTCACACATTAATAAACAAATGAAAAGTACATAAAACTGGTGTTGGACATGTGTCCACTAAGCACTTATTACACTCGGTGCTCGTCAGCTAATCAAACATGTTTTATGTGTCTGTACTACTTAGCTATATTGTGTGCGGAACAATACAACTCACCTCTCGTATGGCTCGTACGGCAGACTGGCAGCGATTACTGCAGCCAGCCACACCGAGAGGGGGGCGCTGTTTCCCCATTACACTGATATTTGTGGCAAGTGGAATAATACCACATAAACACTGTTACACTACCAGAAATTATTTCCACTACTAATTAATTACCGTTGAGCTTAAAGGTCCTATTAATAAACTGTTAATGGATGTGTATTTATGAAGACGATTTGTGAGACTGGTAAACTTATGATATGTACAATAGTCTTTCGTTCTACACGGTGCATTTCAAGGTCCTGTACCCATCCGTCGGTCAAGGCTGGACTGGGACAAAAAATCGGCCCGGGCATTTTGACTAGAGACTGGCCCACCAGGATAAAGATTGAAAATGTGACGTCATTCAGGGATAAAACCGCAAAGGATTCTGGGAACTTGTGGCAAGAGGTACTAGCGCACGCAGGCTTTCAATTGAACTCAGTTACACAGCGATAAAAAGAAACCCAAAAAATGGCAAGAAGCTGTTGTATTATTATTAACTGCAATAGCCGGTCGCATGACAGCCACAGGAAGTCGACGGGTAAAGAGATCGTTTTTTTTTTTATCGGATTTCGTCGTTGAAGTGAAATTTTTTAAGCCATGTTTCCGAAGTAAGAGCCGACGGATGGTCTGGATATACCAAATATAACGTCTCAGAACACTCCAGCTCACATGTTAGTCTGTTCCAGGCATTCCCACAAAGGTCAGAGTTTTGTAGTAGTTAATACGTCATGTTTCTTAACATAATTGGTGATATAGGTTACATGCAAGTCTGGCGCTGAACAGAAATTGTCGCGCTATGCTCCTTTATTTATTGTGCATAAATAGTGAATTGTTCTGACACAATATTGCGTTTCGCTTCTGTTATAACCATGGTACACTGACAAAAACATAAACTTTTATTCACAGGATAAAACAGTTGTTTTGTATCACTAATTGTCCATTGCGATTACAGCATACAATATTACTGTCACTGCTACATTTCTGTAATGCTACTGTAACCGGTTTCTGCTTCATCCCGCTGCAACAGTTCGGCCCAAACAGACTCCTCGACTCTGCGTTGTGTAGTGTTTTTAAAAAGACAAGGAGTCTCTGATCGATCGTTGCCACTTTATTTCCTGAATGGAAACAACGGTGTATTATCAGTGCACAGGCTCGCCACACACCACTCCGCACAGCACACTCTCGTATGGCTACGGCAGACTGGCAGCGATTACTGCAGCAATATTACAATTTCTAATATACAATAAAATAACAGCAACAACAAATGATGTACCTGAATGGAAACAACGGTGTATTATCAGTGCACAGGCTCGCCACACACCACTCCGCACAGCACACTACGGCAGAACATCTCATTAGCATTCCGCTTTAGCATACAGTTTCACACATTAATAAACAAATGAAAAGTACATAAAACTGGTGTTGGACATGTGTCCACTAAGCACTTATTACACTCGGTGCTCGTCAGCTAATCAAACATGTTTTATGTGTCTGTACTACTTAGCTATATTGTGTGCGGAACAATACAACTCACCTCTCGTATGGCTCGTACGGCAGACTGGCAGCGATTACTGCAGCCAGCCACACCGAGAGGGGGGCGCTGTTTCCCCATTACACTGATATTTGTGGCAAGTGGAATAATACCACATAAACACTGTTACACTACCAGAAATTATTTCCACTACTAATTAATTACCGTTGAGCTTAAAGGTCCTATTAATAAACTGTTAATGGATGTGTATTTATGAAGACGATTTGTGAGACTGGTAAACTTATGATATGTACAATAGTCTTTCGTTCTACACGGTGCATTTCAAGGTCCTGTACCCATCCGTCGGTAAACTGTACCTGGGCTTGTTGCAGTGACCTGAAGTTACTAAAGTTCATGAGTGTATGCACTCACTCCAAGAAGCGTATAATTATAAATCTGAGCGTGGTGAAAGTTGGGCAGCACGCTGACGTCTTTTGTCCACTCTTTCACTCCTTTGATTTTTTCCTCGTATCTTTTCTTTGTCTTTTCGTCGAGTCTGTCTTTGTACGGACCGGCATTGTTCTCCTTTTGTTTTGTACATTCCTTTTTTGTGCGGCAAAGAAAAAAAAAGAAGGTATTGGAACCGGAGAATGAACGTTTTGCGGTGCTGCAAATGTTTGCATTTGATGCGGTACTTGGATTGTTTTGCCACGAGTTCCCGGCATGCAATGCGCGAAAATCACGTGATTGCTAAAGAAGGGGGAGGGTGCAGCCAGCCTCCTCGGCTGTAATTGGTCCAGCCCAGAGTCGATCATGACCAATTGGCCAATCCAACACCTTTCATTATATATACCCTTCCTAAAAAAAAACAAAAAAAAAAAAACCATCGGCCCATAAAAACAAAAAATCGCCAGCGGCCCACCGGGCAAATGCCCGGTATGCCCGATGGCCAGTCCAGCTATGCCGTCGGTAAACTGTACCTGGGCTTGTTGCAGTGACCTGAAGTTACTAAAGTTCATGAGTGTATGCACTCACTCCAAGAAGCGTATAATTATAAATCTGAGCGTGGTGAAAGTTGGGCAGCACGCTGACGTCTTTTGTCCACTCTTTCACTCCTTTGATTTTTTCCTCGTATCTTTTCTTTGTCTTTTCGTCGAGTCTGTCTTTGTACGGACCGGCATTGTTCTCCTTTTGTTTTGTACATTCCTTTTTTGTGCGGCAAAGAAAAAAAAAGAAGGTATTGGAACCGGAGAATGAACGTTTTGCGGTGCTGCAAATGTTTGCATTTGATGCGGTACTTGGATTGTTTTGCCACGAGTTCCCGGCATGCAATGCGCGAAAATCACGTGATTGCTAAAGAAGGGGGAGGGTGCAGCCAGCCTCCTCGGCTGTAATTGGTCCAGCCCAGAGTCGATCATGACCAATTGGCCAATCCAACACCTTTCATTATATATACCCTTCCTAAAAAAAAACAAAAAAAAAAAAACCATCGGCCCATAAAAACAAAAAATCGCCAGCGGCCCACCGGGCAAATGCCCGGTATGCCCGATGGCCAGTCCAGCTATGCAAGGAATGGAAAGATAATGGTATTTTATTATTTGTCACAATGGCAATAAATGTGCCATGTCTATTGATGTGAAGTCACTAGGAGGGAATGATTTAGCTTTGTGATACATTATATGCATTAAAGTGCTGCATTTATTCCATGTGCCATTTACATCTCACGTCGTCCTGAAGACAGATAAACTCATATGGAATATTGACAGTGAATGATGCAGCAATAACAATTTGTGCTATGAGTGATAATGTGGAGAGATGATATTCAGAAACTCTTTCAAAATAACTCATTATGTATTCTGCTAAATTTAGAGCTTGTCAAAAAAAAAAGGATTTCAGCAAAAAATAGACTTTAAAAAAGCACTTGTACAAACAAAGTATAGGCCTCTGGTGAAAAGACATCATTCAGCAGAGAACAATTTGCAAGTCGGGTTTAAGGCTGCACCTATTCAAATGCAAATACTAGTTGAAAACAACCAGCTCTGCAGCTCTTCAGTCCAGAAACTAGGATTTCTGTCAGTTTAAACCACCCAGTTCCATTCATGATTAAATAATTATGAATCATATGTTTTCCTTTCTGTGTTGAATTAACAATAAAGTGCCTGAGCAGCAATTAGTCATTAGCTCCACCCAAGCTAACTGCTGAATATAAATGAACAGCAGGCCACTCCATTCTCTGCAGCTCTGGCCATGGCAAAACATTTTTCCTTCCATGGTTCGAGTAGCCTTGGAGCCATTCCCATTCAGTAGAGGCACATTGAAAAGGACTTGGCTGGCATTTAAATTCAGGTCTGACTTTGCTTTCTCAAGTAAAATACAATACAGGACACAAGGCAATGTAGCAGATGAAGAATATAGTGGACTTATTTGCATCTAATCTGGGCTCATTTTGGCATTTATGGCAGTTGTGGAACTGGTAAATATGTGTCTTGAGCCAGATTTGATATGAGCTACAGCAGGCGCAAGTGTTGACATCTGGCTTTGGTAAGGTGGACCTTTGGCTGAGCTGCAGCGGCGAGACTCACCTTGAGTCAACATGATCGGTCAAGATATCTGTCTGGTGGTAAAGACATAAGAGACCTATCGAGGCAAAATCGTGGAGTTATACAGATTCTTGGATTGAGACAGGATATAATAGATGCTGACGTAGTGACGTTTGAGAAGGTTTAAAAGTGTGATAAATGCAGATAAAAATAGACAGTACAACTTCCACTCCACTTCTTCTTTGTGACGATATACACTCACAGGACACTTTATTAGGTACACCTGGCTTGTACTGGGTTGGCTCCTTTTTGCCTTCAGAATGGCTTAATTCTAGAAATGGAATTCATAGATTGCATAGGTAGAAACATAGAAACATTCCTCAGAGATTTGGGACCATTTGACAGAGTATCACACAGTTGCTGCCGATTTATTAGTGGCTCATCCACTTTGCATTTTTCATTATGACAAATATCCACATGACTGACATGATACCTAAGGTGTTTTGCATTCACTGATCTAAATACAGGTGACAAAGGGAAAACTAAGATATCTTTACTTTGCGTTCCTTTGATAACGAGCTCCCAGTCTCTTGATCCAATATTCTTCCACACAGTATTCCTTTTTTTGTTCTTTTGTTGGTGGTGGTACGAAGCACTACTCACTGATTTTAAGTTGGGTTGACATCTGGTGAAAGGCAAATCTGGAGCTCTATCAGCAGTGAAGAAATGTTTGATTGTACACTAAGACAGGTGAATTTTATCTACATATATTTGGACAGACATGCTATTTTTCTGATATATTTACCAAAACATATTCATGTTGCAAATTCATGTTGATAAATCACAGAGAGGCGAAACTAAAAACAGACTGCAACTTAAGACAAAAGCAACATTTTTCAAATTTACATACATTTGGAAACTTCATAGGTTTGACACTGCAGCTTTATTATTATGATAAGAATAAAATGCCTTATTGGAAAAAAAACGCATAAATAACTTTTTTCAATAACTAACCTTTTCACATATTACGTAATATACTTCCTTATAAGCTTGCACTTGTAGCTGTTGCTCTCTTGGTGTGACGTATACCGGGTTGCGTGTTCTCAATTAATCATCAGTAAATCATTCGAATGATTTACACATGGGCACACCGCCTGATCTGGAAACAAATCCAGCATGCACTGTTCGGATTGGGTAGCTAAAGACTCCTTTTCTCCTGGATGTCTCACTTCTGTAGTGTTTTTTAACTACTCCTCCGGTTATCTGGCAGCCAGCCATTTCTCCCAGTTGGACGCTATTACAGTAGGTAGGCGCTTGAGTGTCCTGCAGGCGCAGAGAGGAGTTGCGTTTCACGCTTTCGCTTCATGGCTCAGCGGTCTGCTCACCTTGTCCCGATCGCGCTGCTGGTGTTTGGACTTGCCGGAATCCTCCTCCTTACTATTTCCACCGAGAATGTTCAGGAGGAACCTGAGCTCAGGGTAAGGTCGGATCGGTGCGCGTCAGTGTGTTGTGCGAAGGGTGTGAAACAGGTGGTACATTAAAAAAAATAAATTCAATAAATAAAATTTAAAAAAAATTAAATGTGGGACCAGGGAATTCGAGGACATTAGCCTTGATACCTGGATGTAACAGCCAGTGACTACTCTTGTTTATTGTCCGGATTAAGCTCTGTTTTATGTTTAATTATGGCCCCATATTTTGAATTTACATTTTATATTATGCTTAATTTTTCTAGCCCAATAGGGCCGTGTCAGTAGCAAGTGGCTTGCTGCAGAGCCATTCAACACCAAATTCTGTTACTGCTGATCCCTCATTTTTGTGTCACCAGCTTAATATCCCATGGTTCCCTTTTATAATGTAGCTCCCCTTCCACCCAGCAATAACGTGGGAATCCAGTCTGAGAAAGCAAGTACAAAGGTTTTCTTCTACTTTTTTTCCGAGGAGACAAATGCAACAGTGTGTTGAAAGGACTGAACAGACAATTAGAGCGTCTCGTGTTTTGTTTGCCATGTGTTGGGATTCCTCACAGCCGAGTGCACAGCAGTAATGAAGAATTATTATTAGGGGTGATTAGGAACATGTCTGTACATTGTTGCCGTTCACCTGCAGCACTGATATGAGACGCGTGTGGTCCCTTCCCTTTGCATTGTCGGTCACATGGGTTCCCGGGTGGGCAGATTTCAGCACACTCTCCAGATTCCTTTATTTTCAGAAGGCATTGAAGCTGTAATGATTTGATATTTATTGATCCACAGCAGCACAACGCAGACCTGCAACTGAGCTCAGAATTGAAATCTGTCTGGCTGCATAAACTTTTCCTTTAAATGTCTATACTACAAAGCATTTTACAAACAGCTGTGAGCATATACTGTAGCATAAAGCATGATCCTAAAATTATGATGAAGCACAGCTGAATCTGTGTTAATGTTACAAGTTCAGGATAACTTGTAGCACCCACACTGTTTAAAAAAAAAAAAAAAAAAAAAAAATTCCAAATATAATTTGACTCCATTGTTTTGGCTTCTTAGAATTACAAATTATAGGCATTTTTTTTTCCAGAATTTCATACTTAAGCCTCTTATTACTCCGTTTCCAAAAAGCTGGGATGCTGTTTGCTTGTCTTCAAATCACTCTAACCATATATTGAAATGTCATACCACGTATGCAGTTGTGAAACATTTATGCGTCGCAAAGATCATTTCATTAAAGTAACCCGTGATGGGTCTTGGTCTTGTGACATGCAGGCATATAAGATGATGTCTGAAGTTCTGTTTCTGCAGATACTAATTGTTTGGCTTGCACAAACAAGTAGAGTAAAAACAATTGTAACACAGCAGTTTATATGGCAGGCAGCACAACTGGAGTGTATGAAGTGCATTTAACTAAAAGTAAGGAAAATGATTAAAATGTATTTTAGTTGATGCTTTATGCTATTAAAGTCTTACTCCTCAATTTATGGATTTTACACTCAGGTCATTCCATTTGAAATCTGCAAATTTTTACAACTTTTTCTGTTCATCTCTTATTTTCCCTAAAAATACAAATCCAGAATAAAAACTGGCTGAAAAAAGTATTTAAAAACAAAAACGTAAGCATTTTATCTCATCTCGTTTTTTGTGTGCAGGCCTGTTGTTGTTGTTGTTGTTGTTGTTGTTTGTTTTTTACTCTTGTTTTTGTGTTGAAGTGTGTAGCTCAAATTGTAGCTCCTGATTCATTTAAAAACCAGTTAAAATTCAGGTTTATCTTTCATAGTATGTGTGACATTAATTTTCAACCATTACCTCAGATTTCAGTGTGAAATAAAACAACCTGAAAGTGGGGCAACAGGATGCCTTTTAAGTTAATATATAAAAGTATTTAAGAGCTGAAGCTAAACTTTTACAGAAATTATTCTGTGTCCAAACTTTGGTTTGTTGTTCGGAGAGGGTCAAGCAGATGGTCCATGTTGATTTTTAGATGAAATGACTCATTTAAAATAATGATTTTCATTAGCCTTGAACTTGTTCATTTTTTTCTCATAGGGCCAAAACTTTGTATTATTTAAGCAGTGTGGATTGATGTAGTATTTGCATTGCACAACTCCATTAAGAGGACTCCACAGACAAACACAAAACTGATTTAAAATAAAATAAAAATGTATTATGGATACTGAGATATTTTATACATGTGCAGGGGGAGAGAGAGGATACTTAAAGGAGCTGCCAGGTAGGAAAACAGATGCAGAAATCAGAGGCAGTTCATGGATGAAGGACATGCAGAGAGTTAGTGTGACCGGGGAGGGTGCTACAGATGGGGTGAGATGGAGGCAGATGTGGCAACCCCCTAAAGGAAGCAGCTAAAAGAAGACGAAAACATGTTAGGACATCAAAGTCCTATTTTATAAAGATCTTATACTGCTGGATTAGTAGTTGAATCACTGTTTTCAAAGCAAACATGTGATCTTGTACAATATAAAATCCATAAGGCTCTTTTGATTGCCAGTTGACCTCATTTCTAGCCAGATGGTGAAGGTCACATCGCCACGATCCTTAAAGTCATTTTTGCTACTCTGCTATATTAACTTGAGGTCTGTTTCAAAGCGGTTGCCACAAAAATCTTTGTAAAGGGTGGAAAAAATGTATTTTCACTGCTTTTTCTCCTGAATTTCCCTTCTCTGTAGTATGGGATTGTCCTGGATGCTGGATCCTCACACACATCTTTATACATATACAAGTGGCCAGCAAATAAGCAAAATGGCACAGCCGTGGTCACCCAGCATAGCAAATGTCATGCTGAGGGTAGGTATCATAAGTAGCACTTCCCACACCAAAAACATTGGTAGAGTTTTGCTTGAAAAACAAAGGGTGCTTACAGCAACAAATATTTGCAGGAAATCGTGCAGACTTGTTTGACACATACGTTCATTTGAAGTTGGTGCAGTTCGTTTAGACAAATGGAAAAGTTATGTATATGCAAAAGTTGTATAGCATATGGACAATAGATGCTCAAAGTTTGAATGGTAATTAAAACATCAATGAAATTGAAGGCATTTTGGGGGGGGGTTCTTTCTTTCTTTCTTTCTTTCTTTCTTTCGCAATTTTTACACACAAACCTTGGAAGAAGGAGGTCAGGATATTGTTTTGTTTTTTTTGTCCGCAGCTGTTCTTTCCCACACAGCAGGAAATAGTCTGCCTAAGATTCATTCACGGTATTGAGTGATCTAATGAGAAGTAGCCTTTATTGTGCTAACAAAGAAGACTAACCAGTTTCAACATAACTTTATACATTCATTATAAATGAACTACTCTTAAGTTAAACCTATTAGGTGTAGTTCATCACATTATTTCATAACAATATACATGCAGTTTACCTTTCATCTAATGGAAGAGTACTCTCATTACACCACATAGTAATTTATATACTTGGTTGATAATTGAGAAATAGTGGAAATCTTAATGATGAGTTGGTTGTGGGAAAGTCTGCATGGAGTTTTTTTCTGAATGAGTCATTTTTATTGCATCACTGCACTGATGTCAAAGCAAATGTTTGCCTAGCAACAGTCAGGATCGAGTCAGAGTTGAGCTTTGTGGTTTGCCACTCCTGCCCTGTAAAAGGCTTTTATTCCTGTGTTAAACAACTTTTCCCCCCTTGTCATTCATGAGCACGGTGTTTATGCTGACATGTTTCATAATAAAACGATCCTAAGAAAGGATTTGTAGATGGATGTCTTGAGGAGGAAATATGCGTTCTTATTTAAATATAAAGTGTTTTTCCCAAATCATTTTTTTTCTGAGTTAATGCAGATAACTTGCTTTAATATTACTTATTCTGTGACTTTAGATAACGTTAATATTTTAAAATTTCACACACAATTCAGCAGATTTTCATACAGCTGGCTGGGAAGCTGGGATAGTAGTTGGATTCTTTTGTATTGCAGCACCACAAGGATATGGGTCACAATTGCTAACACTGATTTTTGTGAATATTACACCAAGTTGATTATGTTATCAAACAGATTTTGTTTGTTCGACATGTTCATCATTCGCTCAGGTGAAGGAATTGCAAGTTATGCAGGTCAACCGGGAGCAGCAGGGCAAAGCTTAGAAGCATGTCTGGATCACGCAGTGAAGAGCATCCCAAAAGACAAGCACCAGCTCACACCTGTGTACCTGGGAGCCACAGCCGGCATGAGGCTTCTGCAGTAAGTCATGTCTGTTTTGTTTCCATGTGTTTTAGTTATGCATCACCTTAATTTTGATCCTGTTCCAAGTAAATCTTGTAATAATGCTAAAATGGCAATCCATACTGGCCTTTTTAACCGGCTTACACATTCATTAAACAAGATGAATCTCATGGAGATGAATGTGTTGGGAATATAATTATTTCTGTGCCAACTATAGCAAGTTTCTACAGTGCAGAAGAAATCAGAGAAAAGTGAAAAAAGCTAAATGTTGTTTAAGAGTTCTCAGAGTAGCTGTTGCACTGTTTGTTGTAATGACTCCACTGGACAAACCTAACCAGCTTCATGATATTGCCACCTACAATGTGTAATTGTTGTCAGTTGTGTTGGCATGCAGTGAATAGCCCTGTTTGACTCCTGGATAATAGACTAAGAGGTCCTGCTTCAGAAAATGAGGTATCCACCAAAAATGGTCTCCCCTAGATTCAGTTTCTCTCTTGCAAATTTCTTACCATCATAACGTGTTTTCTGTAAAAGAGCTGCTTAAATGTAATCCTTCATTTAAGACTGTTTTAGCCAGATTATTTTAGCGGCAACCCTTGTTGCATTGAATGGTCTGAGGATGAAAAAATATAAACACGAGGAATAAGCAGTGATTGCAAATTTCATAGGGCTGAAGTCACGTGTTTCAGGATAATTTGGCTGTGTTATGTTATTTTAAAATAAGGAAATTACCTTAAAAGTGTTTGTAGCCACCTGCAAGCACTTAAGCCTCTCCTCCCTCTGCATTTCTTATTGGAAAGACAAACACATCTGAGGGTCTCTCAAAACCTGTAGATCCCCTCAATATCCACACACTGAAGTTCACAGAGAATTGATTGGACAGTGTAAAGTTGTTTTATGTGTTGATCTCTAGTATCCTGAGCAGGATATGTTTTACATTTGTACCAGTTCTATTGTGCCTGGTGGAGGGCATGCAGCAATGGGGTCAAACCAAAGTCTATAAAGTTAAGAGCATTGAGTGGGGATGGTGACGGGGCATTCAGACATGTAGATAAAATTGAAGGTATGAGTGTTGAAAATGCAAAGCATTATCGAGAAGAGTTTAAATGTATTCAAATATTTGGTTTAGTGGCTTAACGTTGCCTGCAGACAGGAATCCATCTTTTTATTTTCAGTTCAGCCAGCAAAACTGCCTGATTGGGTTTAGGCAGCTATCAAGTATGGATTTAAACATCTGGAAGAAGGCCTCCTGTCCTTGTATGTGTACCATAACTCAATCAAATATGCAGCGGAAAACAGCTGGACAGTCACTCAGTCTAACTTGCATGCGTGCGTAAATCATTTGATTCTTGCAAATGTGTTTTAAAAGCTGTTTTGTCACAAATGCATTTCCATACACAAATACACCACCTCATTTTATAGTTTGAGCTGTTTTGTTTGTGGGTTTTACTGACGAGTATCAGCATGAATGTTTACTAAAATGTTTTTCATGTAGCACTGACACTAAACTTTAATGTGACACACAATCTTGACTTCAGCTTATTCTAAACTCTAATAATCATAATAATCATAATCATCATCATCCTTTAATTTAAATTTACTGGGAGATCTAAAGACCTCATAAGGATGACTTATAGCTTGGAAAATATCTGGAAAAGATTTCATATAATTTAAATGTTAGTTTTGACTTTAATCTGTTCTTTAGTTCCTGTCTGCATATTTGTCTCATGCAGAGGTAATGAACAGATTAAAAATAAATAAAAAATCATAATGTTCTATAGTACTTCTAGTAACTTTATTATTTAATTTCTTCTTTGCCTTTTCTGTTATGAAGCAATTAAGTAAATGTAAATCTTTGGTGGGCATTTCTGCTCCCCTGGCCTTATGTTTGACACCCCTGATTTGCAGTTTTAAAACTTGTGCCTGAAGCTTACAGCAGAAGGTTTTTTGTTTTTTTGTTTTTTAATAATGAAGTGTTCATAATTATCATCATGATCATCATTCTTCCTAATGATTTGCTGAAAGTCTTATCACTAAAAATCTTGATTATATTTGTTTTTATTTATTTTTCCTTGTTCAGTTTATCTAGTCCAGAGCTGTCCACTCAGATTCTGAAGGAAGTGGGACAAAAAATCCAGTCCTACCCTTTCGACTACCGGGGAGCAGCCATACTGAGTGGCAAAGAAGAGGGGGCATATGGATGGGTTACAGTTAACTATCTCTCAGAGAACTTTATTAAGGTATCCAAGTGTGTAAATGTGAAAATCAGTAGGAATCTGCAATACTATTTATGAGGAGACTAGAAGTCAGTTATTGCTGTCACTGTGAAACTTCACCAGCAAATTGATAACATTATGAGAGCGTTTGTATTGCAAGTTTTCTGAAAATGGCTTTATATATTCAGTAAGGCATTAGTTTAATTTGTAAATACTTTTCCAAAACAGAGATGCAAACATTGGATGAAGCCAGGTTTTTGTGACTGTTCCTTTGCAGTATGGCTTTGAGGGGCACTGGTTCAGCCCCAGCAGACCGACAGTGGGAGCTCTCGATCTGGGTGGCGCGTCCACGCAGATAACATTTGCTACTCAGGAAAAAATTGAGAACAAAGACGATCTGATGAAGCTGCGCCTTTATGGTCATGAGTATACTCTGTACACACACAGCTTCCTGTGCTATGGGAAGGACCAGTTCCTCATGACACTGCTGGCCCATATAATGAAGGTAGTGTAACGTGACACTTAAATCACAAGAAAAGCTCAAAAGAAAAATCCTGTCCACAAAATGACTGTTTTTCAGGATTTTACATCAATTACTTTTATACATGAACTAATCAATTTATCCAAAACAAGATTCATCCCAAACCTAACCAGTCACTAGGCCTAACCAAATGTTAGATCTTGCCACAAAAACACAGAATGACTACAGGGAGCAAAGAATAGAGCTGAGATGTTGCTGCTGCCAGAACCAGACTTTCTAAGCAGCACCAGGAATGTTGCAGCGGAGCCAATCAGCAAAATGCTGAGATTTAGAGAATGTCACTTAGTTATTCTTCTAACCACAGTGTAAAAAAAAAAAAAAAAAAAAAAAAAACCCACTTGGGTAATAATGCGAACACAGACGGCCAAATACATAAATGATGAAGAAGGGGACAGGCCCAGTGATTCTGAAACTCTTTTTCTGAAATCGCCACTTCAGGTTCTCCCTGGCTTCAGTCTAATATGATGCGTAGTATTAGACTTTAGCTTTGTAACACAGAAATGTTCACTCCTATAATAGAATAACGTAAGTGTAGGTATGTGGCTTTAAAACTGGCACACATTAAAATGAGTTACTAGGAACTCTATTCAGTAAATGTCAGCTGCAAGTTAAGGTAGAAACATGCAGCTATGTAGAGAGGAACATATCTAACTATACTGATGTATTTTTAAGGTCAACTTCTCCAATAAAATCACCAGTATAATGTATATAAGATCATTGTACTCAATGTTTCCTCTTCCTCAGTCTCAGGGTTACCCTCAGTCTGTCACTCACCCCTGCTATCCTGCAGACCACAGCAGGACGGTGAAGCTCAGCAGTATACTCGACTCTCCATGTACAGTAAAGTACAAACCCAGCTCCTACGACCCTCATGCTTCTGTGACAGTACATGGCAGCGGACACTATGAATACTGTCTGGGTAACGTGTCTGAAGTCTTCTCCTTCAACAGCTGTCCCTTCTCCCAGTGCTCATTTGACAAAGTCTTCCAACCAAATGTCACCGGAGGTTTCATGGTAAGAGAAGCAGAACAAATGCTTTCTTGAACTTAAAGCTCAGCCTGTATGTCAAAGGTGCCGCCACAATCCCAGATTTCTTTTCACAAAACTTTAATGTTTTAAAGCTGCTATACTGTTTCTGAAAGTAACATCATTGCAGACCACACTATACATTCAAGATTGTTCCTGTCCATGCTGTCATAAGCACAGGTCTGTTTATCAAGGGTAGTTGAATATTAACATTTGCTTTCCTCCTGAACAGTGACACCTTTTCTCAGGTGTAGTTTGGTAATCAAATTACACCTGCCCTACATGCCAAGTCATTCTAACCTCGAACATCACCAGATGTTTTGAGTCTCATCCTCTCTCACATTAAGACGGGCCTCCCCGCTGATCAACCTACAACAATTTGCATATCAAGCAAACATGTCAACGGAGGATGCAGTCATCATAGCTCTCCACAACTAAATCTGGAAAACTCCAGTGTAAGAATGCTGCTGTAGGTTTCGTGAGTAACAGATCCCAGAATATCAGGGTGGGAGATCGCTCTTATCCTGAACACTGGCACATCACAGAGGTGTGTTGTCAAATTTACTGATCATGCCACCATAGCAGGACTAATATCAGAATGGTGAAACCGCCTACATAGAGGTGGTATGTAATCTCAGATTGGTGTTATCGCTCTCACCTGGACTGAAACGCTGCATAAACCAAGGAAACAATAGTGGACTATCTCCAGCAGACCAGCTTCTACCAGTGAGCCGTCAAGTCTTGTTTCAAAACAAAAAAAATTATATTTATATTGGTCCTTTTTTTTTTTTTTTTGCTTCAAACCTAGAGCTGCTAAACAATGTTTTATTATTTTGTGAACAATCATGGTAGAGATGTCTTCTAAAATGATTCCTATGTGACCTCCTCACAAATCTTACACATTTTGAAGGGGTTTTGATCTTTGGAAAGAGACATTGCTGCTGAGTTTTTCAAAGGCATCATTTGTGTTTGGCTTTTGCCTTTTTAGATACCCCATAGTTCTATTCAAGAGAAGGCATGTCGCACTAACGCGATCTTGAGTGGAACGCATTTATATTCTATCCAGGGTGAGCTACCATTTAACTGTACTGGTGGTAAGTACATATAAATCAAAACATATCTTGAAGTTCCATCCACACAGGATGACCCTGATGGTTGGCCACTAGTATTAATTCCAGGCTCCGGTTGCCTGGGTAACCCTCTATTGCGTTTCCTACTGTGTCAGAGGTCAATCAACTCTGCAGTTGCTTGACGTTGCTGAATATAGTTAACTTTACACGGTTGCCTTTCAACATGGCTAACTTTTATTTGATTGTTGTGCTGTAGCTGTATCACTTTTTACATACAAGCTTTTTTCTTTTCCCTTTTCTGTTTTCAGGCTTTCTCTGCTTTCTTCTATGTTCACTCATTCCTTCAACAAGTCACTGGCATAACTGCTAGCTCTCCTTCGGAACTACAGGATGTGACCAAAAAAGTGTGCAGCATGAGTTTCACCCAAGTAATCACCTTTTCTATTCATGCTTTACTTATCCAGAACATCTGTTTCTGGCAGCATGTGAAAATATTTATTGTATTTTTCCAGATGATGCTTCTCGCTCCAGAGCAAAAGTCCCGTTTGCATTACTACTGTGCTGCCTCTGTGTTTCTCAATACTCTCATGTTGAGAGGATATGGCTTCAATGACACAACATTCCCACACATTTCTTTCCAGAAGAAGGTGATTATTATCTCTTTCCAGTTAAAAACAAAACATGTCAATGCTCCATTGCAAATGGATGGGAGTTGATCCAAATATATTCACATCATTATGTTGCTGACCCTGCAGGTTGCTGACACCATGGTGGGTTGGGCTCTGGGCTACATGCTGAGTTTAAGCAATTTGTTGCCAGCAGAGCAACTGGAGCTGAGAAAGGCCCTGACCCCAGGAGTGTGGGGATCCCTCATCTTTCTTTTTGTCATGCTCCTTGCCGCAGTGCTTTCCTTCTACTTATTTAGAGTTTATAATGGACAGAATAAGAAAAGAGGCAGTGAAAGCACAATTTAGCTAAGAAATGATGTCAGGTTTTTGTTTTGTTTTTTCATTTTGCTCTGAACACTGACCCGACAAGGAAGATTTGGAGCAAGATTTAAGTTTTAATTTAAGCATATTCTCTGTTATATAATACCATAGTTTGCTTTTGAATTTTTTTTTACACCAATTGACTTATTTTTAACTAGTGCTAAATGTAAACTGTGGTTTGTTCATTGACTGCAAAAGTTTTAACATGACATATACAAAATGTTTTGACTTTAACATGTTTATACAGTTTGCTGCTTTAACCTATAATTCAGTGGTATGTATAAAATGAGTGAAACCACTGCATTAACTTGCTGTGAACGTAAACTACTTTAAAGCTGACAGTGAGTACTCTGACTTTACTTTGAAAAACAATGCCAACGTGAAAGTGCCTTAAAAGTGCATCTTTTTTAATGGCCAGCAGGTGGCAACTCGCTCAAAAACACTGGAAGTCTACTGGAAAATGGCCCTCGGCTTCCTTTACTCTGACCTCAGCGAACCCAGTTTTTGATGCAAGTTTCAAGTCATGCTGAATAAAATATTAAATGCATTTTGTGAATATCTGCTGCTATTTGACTCAGAAAGGCATTTGACCACAGATATTATCCAATGACCTACTGTAGGTGGGCAGCAGTTGTCCTTTGCTTCTCTGTCAAATCCACCCTTCACTTGGCACTAGGGCTGAAACCGAAGATGGCAGCACTGCATGTACAAGGATGCCAGCTGCCGTTAAACTCCGAAGAAGAAGAAGAAGCTGTGTCCCAGAATTCATAATGCGGCCCAGCTTAGTTTCCAACAATGGTGACAGCTAGTTCATCTTAATATTACTCTTATTATTCTTTCTGGGTCACAAAATAAATGTTTAACAGATTTTCAGGCGAGAATGTAGCTGTGTAAACCTCAAATATCTGCTCAGTTTATCAAGACACCACATATTTTCAAAAGCGCTCCAACGTTTTTGGAGACGTCTGTTACCCACCAGCTCGATAGTCAGCCGGGGGCAAGGCTCACTAGCGCCCGTGAGAACACCGGACTCCCGGCAAATAGTTTTCAAACTCACCACAGTCTTTCACTATATATATATATATATATATACAATATATATAAGTCACTTAGATAACTTAAGTGTTATTGTTTGGCTTTTTTTTTTTTTTTTTTTTTTGTATTTTATTTGTTCCTGAGTAAATCGGTTTGGCTGAGATTAAAGTTATCGTTTTTACACAGCTGAATAAACATCAAGCAGACAACTGATTATCAGAAGTGTGAGGTGCTCGAGAATATACTCCGGTGTCCCGTTATGTTTTAGATAGCAAGGAGCAGACGGCTGAGTTTATTAAACTTCACCGAAACTATCATCTTGTTTTATTTTTAGTTAGCACACACCTTAAACACTTAAAGCTGTAAGCTAATGATAGTTATATAAGAGCAGATGCATGCTGGTGCAATAAGCTGTACGTTTTACGTCCAATGGATGCATAATCTGATTAGTCGACTAATTGCAAAAATAATCGTTTGTGGCAGCCCTACGTGGCACCAACATGAACAGCAAGATTGCAACGATGAAAACATAACAGGACTTGTATACAGACTCAAATAGATTCATAGGCTCAGATCTTTTAATAAGTGCCGCTGTAGATTTTACAGTGCCAGTTGGCTTGACCAGGCCACGCCACAGCCTGTTAAGAAAATCGACGAATCGCAATATAAGCTCAACCAATTCTTGTTTTTTAAAGTCCTTAAGGATATACACTTTGCAATCATTGCGCCCTGGAAAAAAGAAGTGTAAAGAACTCTATGGTCACCAAATCACATGACATTCATGCTCATGAGTGTATGTAAACATTTGACCACAAATATATATTGATATTTGATATAACATTTGTTTATAACTAGAATTATGAAATAATTACTTTTATCATTATCTTTCACATGATATGTTTTCTACCCCAAATTTAAACCCTCTGCATTTTTGTATGTTTTTTGTTCTGATCAATGACTGTAGGAAAAAAGTCATTGCCCTTTAAAATATTCATTTGGACTGCAGATACCAAAATGCATTTCTTTTTTCCGGTATGTTTGAACTGCCTTCAGAATAAAATTAAGTTTTAAAACATTTCTAATAAGGAATTTTCACAGTTTCTTCCATAGCTTTTCCATGAACAGCAAGAAATAAAACAATGAAAAGATTACACATCATAAGACGTATGGAATATCTGTATGTTTATTATTATTATTAATGGTGGCGATAGTAAGTCGTAGTATTATTTATTTCGAAGGGTCATACCGGAAGTTAACTTGATTTTGCCGGCTAGCTGTATTATGGCGGTGCTAGAAGGAAACTAGATGATGTCTTTTATTTTGCAATGATTTATAGCTTTTGCATTCCCGTCCAGATTACAATATAGAGATATAAATGTGTTACTTCCGTATTAGTTTCTACGCATAGACACGAAGCTTGTTTGGAAAATCCGAGCGTTACGCTTGCTGCTTGCTTTGCTAGTGTGCTCCTTGAGAAGTTTAGACATGTGCACACAGACGAAGGCGGCTGCTCTCATGGCCAACATACCGCAGGCAGACATCGACCCTTCCGGAGTATTTAAGTACGTCTTGATCCGTGTTCATAGCCGAGAGGAGGGGGACGACTCGGAGGTGGATATAGTCCGAGGATACGGCTGGGCTGAGTACCACGGTGAGTAAGGACAACGCTCAGAGCGCTCTGTTTTAAGCGTAAAATACACCTCCATCTGCACCTGGACGTACCAGAGATGTACCCCCGAGATCAAACAAACAAACAAACAAACAAACAGATGACCCAGCTTTGCTTCTGTCCTAATACTGACTCATCTCGAGGACCTGTCTCCCACCTCCGTGTTGTTCTTGATTGTCCTCCTACCCTCGCCATACCTACAGACTGTATGTAAACGATGGACATAAACAGTTGCCCTCCCAGTGGCTGTTTTGTTGTGGCCATAGTCAGAATTCATCCAAAGCTTTAACAACCTGTCATTAAAAACATGGCCGCAGGTCATTGCACAACATGGATAGCATGCTGTTAATTAACACGCTTGATCAGCATCACTTGTGAGATATTTTGTTTGTTTTTAATGATGATTGGACAGTGCATTGCTCTGAATTGTAGGACAGCATTATTCCCTGTCCTTTCATGAAGGACAGTGACCAGTGTATCTCCTGCTAAATGAGATGATAAAGGGAGGGACCATGTTGCAAATAATAATATTACTTATAACCAGCTTAATTAACCCCATCTAGATGGGACTGGCAAAAGAGAGAACCCAAATAAGTTCATATAAACACAGTTATACTGTTGTCACAAGACACACTCTAACAATTGTGCCCATTGATGATGTGGTGCATTAAAAAATTAATTATTTTGAGTTTCATAATAATTTGAATCTGCCTCCCCATAGTTTCCTGTTCTACCTCCGCATATAACCAACATTAGGATGTGTCTAGGTGTCCACAGGTGTGCGCACATGATTTCTTCCCTGAACTTATGTTCACTTTGAAATCAGTGTGTGTGTGTGTGTGTGTGTGTGTGTGTGTGTGTGTGTGTGTGTGTGTGTGTGTGTGTGAGAGAGAGAGAGAGAGAGAGAATGAAGCAATGACTCTGATCCATCATAAGGAAAGATAAGTTTTTGTCAGTGCAAAACAGGGTATAGTAAATGCAAGAGAGACAGGTGAGATATTTTAAAAGGGAAAAAACAGACAAACTGGACCTGAAAATATCTTAAAAGTTTATTTTGTGACCCAGAAAGAGTAAATGGCCTGTATTTGTATAGCGCTTTTCTATTCCCTAAGAACCCCAAAGCGAGTAAGTAGAAGTAATAAGAGTAATATTAAAACTAAAAGGAGGACGCATTTGTCGGCTGCATTCGGAGTCTACGAATTTGGACAGCCTTTGGTGCATCGCTGTGACGTAATCCGTCTACACATGCGGCCTCAGGAGGATGCAGCCCATGAATTTGGACACCCCCTATATCCCTGTCCCATCCTGATCACGCCAAAAATAATCTTAACATGTTCAATTTAGCTGCTTCCAGCTAGGCCTCCCCTATTTTTTTTTTTAAGTTTTGTTTTTTCTTTTTTCTTTTTTTGCTACTTCACTCAATCCTATCAATCAATCAATTTATTTATAAGCACATTTAAAAACAACACAGGTTGACCAAAGTGCTGTACGTAGTAAAAAAAAGTAAAAAGCATCACTCTGTGTTCCACCCTCTTCTTAATGTCTACCACAGCCATCCCAGTCCTTTTTGCATATCCACCACCATCTATCGTTCAACATTTCTCTCCTTAACACCTTATCGCCTCTGTTCCTGCATGTCCACTGAAGTCTACTTTAATATCCACTCACGCCCTCCTTCAGAATCACGCCTTCAATTTCCAGCTTCAAACTCATAATCCTGTCTGACAGTCTTCACCTCCACAACATTCTTCATATACTCTTGTCAAGATTACCTCTACTCTATTTTACTTCATATCTACACCATAGTAGAACTATCTCGATCCACCTCCAATGCTTCTGGCCTCGCTTCCGTTCCAGCTGTTTTTCTGCACACACAATATATCTACTAATCTTCCCCCATTCATAAATGCTCTCTGTTTACCAGACAGTTTCTACACTTAAAGTCCCTGCTCTCTCCTTCACACTCCTAATTTTCCTTCAGTCTCGCTGCCTCCTAACATGCCTTCTCCCTTTCCTTTTCCTTTGTCTTTGGCCAACACAAGGCAAAGTTTCAGCACAGTTTCTAAGGTCAGCCTGTTGGCCAGCAGCATCATTTTTACTTCTTTTTTTTGTCAGGGTAATATCTTATCTACTACTACTCTAAATTGCTATTCTAATATAAATATGTATAATTTATATGGATTTCTTTCTATTCAACACAATTCATAATATAAATATTAAATGGAAAAAGTAAAATGTATAGACTTTGTTTCTATTACCCAGTTATTAGTAAGTACATTAAGCAAACATTACTAAGAAATGAACAAAGAATTTCTGTGTGGCTCAAGCACACGGCCACAATATGCTCAAATATCCCTCATGCCACAGATAAAGTGCGGCCTAGAGAATCCACATTTCCCCAACCAGTCAAAAGATCTGTAGACTTTATGCATGGCTCTGCCCCTATCCCCTACCCAACCTCCACCTTTCCTCCGCTTTGTCTCTTTTATATTGTGGAGGAGGAATTATCACCACCTCCAGCCTGTCGTTGATAGCTCTGTGCAGACCATACATTAAGGCCTCACCGTGCCTGCGCTTTCTCCTCAGGCTCAGCTTTTCACTTTTTCACAGTTTTGACCTTTTCTCCTCCCTATGAGCTGCACGACGAGCTTGTTGTGCTCCTTGTTTCTATAGGGGAAGCAAAGACACTGTTTTACATCTAATGTATATTTTACATGTCTGTGCACTCATTGACCGACTGCCTCATTTTGGCTTTGGAATTTTGTAATGAAGGGATGTTTATGTAATCCATTGGTGCTTATTATGTAGTATTGGTACACAATATGGAGCGGCACAAAATATTATAAACACTGTATAATAACAGGCAGCCTTCAGGATAACCGCAGACTTTATGAATGCAATACTGATGGCTTTGCATTTAGTAATGACAGGTCTGTGCTGCTCTCTGCTGGACAACACTGAAAGCACAGTACATGCAATTTTATTTAACAGCTGACCAACCTCATGAAACTCAATGAACACTGTATGGACACATCCACATACCAAGCAGGCATTTGAAATTATAAATAAAACTCCAGTTACAAACTCTAAGTCACCAAGCTATATTTTCTAAGGCAATAATTCATACTTTGATGTAGAAAATATTCCAAAAACTTTGTTTCTGAGTTGTATCCATCCTTTTCCCAGCTGACATCTATGAGAAGGTAGCAGAGGAGCTGGAAAGGGACGGGCACTTGGACTGTGAGTGTATAGGAGGAGGGAGAATCAAACATGACCCCCAGGCCAAGAAGATCCATGTCTACGGATACTCCATGGTGGGTGATTCTGATCTGTAAATACTGAGAAAGTATGAATACAATGATGGTTTTTGGGTTTTTTTAGTGGTTTAAATCAAATGTTATTTCATCTTTCTGATGAAACACTGATGTGTCTTTTTTGATCACAGGGATTCGGAAGAGCAAACCATGCAGTGACCACTGAGAAACTCAAGGTTCGGTATCCAGACTATGAGGTGACCTGGGATAATGAAGGCTACTGAAATAAACTTTAAACAGCTTCTACTTAATTCCCTGTAACCCTGGACTGATGTATTTTTTTTGTAACCCTTCGTTATCAGGCTAAACACATTTAGGATTTTTCTTTTTATTAATACAACAGCTTTAAGTTTTCACCTTCCTTCCTTGTGTAAAACATAACAGCTTTTCATAGTGTAGCTAATAATTTAATGAATTTGTCATGTGGAAACATTTAAAATAAATGACTGCCTGCGCTGGCTTTGCAGATTACTGCCTCTCCTTCACTGACTCGTTTTAGAGTCATGATCCCTCATAAATTTCTTTGGAAATTTAAGTTACAAAGCAAATCTTACAAGTTTTGATGTGGGGTTTTATTGTGAAATGTGTGCTTATATTATGTGCCTCTTTCCTGCAGAGCAGAAAAATGACAACACCCCATCTCTTTGCTTATCTTACTTTTTACAGCAGCTATGGTCCAGATTCCAGCGTGCTGTAAACTGTTGATTAAAATGGGCACAGTTGCTAGATAAAAGTAAATGAACTTGATGCTCCTGATTACTACCATTGTGCTGAAGTATTCTGAAATGATTCTGACATTCTGACATATAGGATCCAATATTTATAATATATACCCAAAAATCCAATATTCTGATATATCATCTGATATTTACCCAGTGTGCGTAGCACAGGTATTTCTCTCGATTTCTGACAGGTTTACAAAATGACTTGCATTTTTTTAAGCAATATAACTGAAAATAAGTGACTGAGATCATAAGTTCATCAGGAACATCTTCACTGAGGTCAGGTCAGATTTAACAAGCCAATTTTCCCATAGACTTCCATAAGCCTGGAAGTGTTTGCAACCAAGGCTATTGCCATCTGTTGGCTTTTTAATTATCAGATATATGCTAATTAGTGCTTGTAGAGACTAATAAAATACTAGAATTTCACTCAACAAAACTGAAGAACAAACGTCTTGGGTAAGTTGTATCACACATAAAGACACATTATTAGTCAGATTATTCCATTAAAATGCTTCAAAATGGGCCAACACCACAAACACAGTGGAGATGAGCTCAGTGACTCAGTAGGGAGGTCAGGCAGTTGGCAGTTCTCAATCAACTGCAAATTTCTCTAAATCCATGACCTAACAGAATTGAGGGTTTGTTTGTTTGTTTTGTAAATTAAGCATGTCATACTTTATGGCTTTATGGGGAAAAAATGTTTACAAAATGAACACTGAATAAGACTTAAACTAGTGACTGAGGCCATAAACTTATCAGGAATAGGTTTACTGCGTTCATAAAGCAGGTGAACTAAAGCAAGGTGGCCCCTTGCTGCCATAACAAACAATACTGGTTTAATGCTGTTCCACACTGGCTTCCATTTTCAGATTTGGAAACTATGTATAACTTTTCTATACAGCATATGATCCACAGCATATTTATGCCAGGACAGAAACCTGACAACACATTTTTTATTCTACATATGTTCAAACAGTACCTGAAACACAATTCACAATGTATAACATGTGTTAGAAAATACATATTAATAATCAGTAAAGATAACTGTGGATAAAAATGCATTCAAATGTTTAATTTAAAATAGACAGTCATGTAAAAAAAAAGAAAAAGACATTTTTCACAGGGCTCTAATGCAGTTCTGTGAAGGACTAAGTATCCTTACGGCTTCCATGGTAAGTAGCAGCTAGGTGCTCCTAATCTGATGCAATTGATTAATTGATCATCACTAAGTGTGAGCATCTCTTCCAAGAAGATTTAGCATTTTCCCGGTCGGAGCTTTCAAGTGTTAACACAGCGCCACGTTCTTCCCAAGAGTGGGCACCTCAGTAAATTCGACCCAAGGTCAGACCGTGCAACGCTCAGAGAAATATAAAACAAACCCAACAGCTACAACTTAGACTCTACAGACCTCAGTTAACATGTTAAATGTAACAACTGTAAAAAGAACATGTATGGTTTCTTTGGAAGGATTGCCCCGGCGTGCCATGGTCTCTTAAAAGAACATGGCAGCACATCTTATATTTGCAAAATTGCACGTAAACACACCACAAGTCTTCAGGACCTTACTCAACCAAAGTAGAGATGTTTGGTCATAATGTGCGGTGCCACATTTGAAGAAAACCAAACATGGCTAATGGCAAATGCCTTATACCAACTGCCACGCATGGTGGTGGAGGGGTGATGATTTGGGCTTGTTTCAGAGCCACAGGATCCGGGCACCTCTCCTGTCACTGAGTCAACCGTGAGCGCCTTTGAATACCAATGGATTCTAGAATGCAGTGTTATAAACTGCACCTATTAATAAAGACAAAGATAAATGAATCTACTGAGGTAATGATGTTGGAGTAATGCATGCGTGACTTAAAGCAGGATGCTGCCCATGTTTCTGTCTTAAATACCTATGCAGCATGACTGAGGTAAGCTAAAATCGCTTCCGTAAACTGCACTTTGCATCTGCTTTGCTCTGCATTTCTATATCCGGCAAGTAAATGAGCAATGTCCGGACATCCGCCATCGTTTGTAGGAGATTATTTTATAATTGTTGACTGCTGTTGCATGATGGGTGATTTTAAAGTCCAACTGTTATCTCTCATGCACAGAGAAGAGGTCAGAGTCAACAATAAAGTCTCTGCAGGTTGATGTGGTGCAAGAAGGGAGAAAAAGAAGATGTTTCATGTGAGGAGCTTAGCGCTCATTCTGCTGTGGGCTCTGCAGTGGGGTAAGAAAACCTTCAATTAGATTTTAATTATGTGCAGCAATAATGGTGCTAACTATTCCAAACTGAACTTGTGCAGCCCTGCTACACATAGATTGAAATAATGTCTTGACAAGTCAGTTGATTTTGGATTTTTTAATCAAGCCACAGTCAGTAAAAAACTAAAAAATTAGTATTTGATAAAGAAGCCACAAGCAGTTGAAAGATTTTCTCTTTCATCTCAGTCTCAGATGCACAACTGTTGTTGCTATGGAGGTTTTTGCTATCTTTGGGAATTTAGGCAACCTGGCATTTGTTTTCCATCTGATAATTAAAGATCCACAGACAGAACAGACATGTTGAGACAGAACATATAATTAACCTTAATATTTAATATCACAAATATAAAGGATAAAGAAATGCTCAATGGGGTTTTGAGTATTTCACAACTCTAAGAGTCCAGAGAAGACTTCAATATTTGAGGTAATTTTTGATGTCAGGTAATAACTCCTTACTAAAAATGTGAGCTTTCATGTGTGATTTATTTTCTAACAAAATGATGATGTGATGTCTTCTGGGATATTCAGACTCAAAAATCAAATGTCTGGTGTCCTGTCTATTTTCTAGCTATTAGGTTACTGAATCATAAAGTCTTGAGTCTTAGTCAGAGACGTTTGGTTGGACAGATGCCTTCAGTGGATGGTGTCACCCTGATTACCTCTCTGCGGTCTTTGAGCCTGTTGGCATTAGATGGGTTGTAAACCTTTGAGTCATGAGAGAGTTTGGGCCTGAGTCACACACCCAGAAGCAAAGATGGAAAATATTTGAGTATTTTCAATCTTTGGCTGGAAGATATTTGCATATTTACATCAGCTCTGACAGGTTAAGGCTTCTACTAATAACCTGTTGTCTTTTAATAGGAAAGGCTACAGTTATTTTTTGCAGTCCATAGTGATCATTGGTCTGATTTTTGACCATCTCATACACCCTTGATCAGCAAGTGTAATTTCACAGGACAAAAGAAAAAAAAAAGAATTTTGTGTTTCATATTCTTATCCAGCTGCTGGCTCTTCAGCTCAGTCGTGTCAAGCTCCTGGGGGGAAATGTAACTTTGTGCAAGACTGTCCAGACTGGAGTGATGAGCAAGGCTGTGGTAAGTTTTAAAAATGTAATTTAGTCCCATCTATAATCGGATTTTTATTTTATTTTTTTGCCATTTCTTGTCAGATTTGTCTCAAAAACTGGAAAATGCTTCAGTGCTGAGTATGCTGAATATTGTATTTATTGTATTTAGGACAGTGCATGATATTGAACATAAATGTAAAAAAAATTACATGAATGTAAACATACCAGATTATAGCCAAGGGCTAATTTCCATCTGTTGTCCTTAAGCATAAAATGTGATTATATGATTAGCATCACCCATAGATTTGACTTGACTATATCAATGTGATCATGTTACATGATCATTATGGTCTCATTAAGCTTCTGTGTTTTATTGACATTCTGAAAGGGGAATTTTAACTAATTTTGAGATGCTGGTCACTTATGTTCAAAAAAAATAATCATCATATTTAAGATAAAAATTAAAAGACCCTGATTTTGCATCTGTGGCATCTGCTTGCTACGGGAAAACTTAGCGGTTTCTAAGGTTTGGTCACAATTTCTAGATTTTATACCTACACAGCAGGAAAATTTTACTCCAAATTATGGTAGGGTAAATAGTTTTCTTAGTGGAAGACCTCTCCTGTAATACACAGTATTATAACAACTGAATGCTCTGTCACCCCTGTGAAAGGCTACAATGGAAAGGGGTTTGTGTGTGACTTTGAGGATGAAGGAATGTGTGGATGGGCTGACACGTCGCCCAGTGCACAATACAAATGGGAGAGACATCAGAGAGGGGAAACAGTGCCTGACAGTGGACCGTCCACCGATTACACCACCGGCACAGCCATAGGTATTGTACAGTCTTTTTTATTGTCATGTTTATAGTCAAAGCTGTATTATTGCAAGTATTTTAGAGAGTCATCCTGCATTAAACTGGAATGGTAATATCTTAAAATGTTCTAATCAATATGTCTTTTTACAAAGGTTGGTTCATGGGAATCAGTGCAGTGAATGAAGACTTGCTCCACACTGCAGTTTTAATCTCTCCAGAGATTAATCAGTCTTCAACAACGTGTCGCCTTCGCCTCAGATACTTCCTGTGGGACTCGGGTAATGATGGCAAATAACTGCATGTCATATATTTAGATAACCAGGTTTTTTCCTCTCCGTCTCTCTCTGTTAGTCCTGTTTTTGGTCATAACAAGCCCTACCTTTAAAAATGTACAATGTTTCTTTAACAATCTTTAAAGATAAAATGTATTTCCCCTGCAGCTGTCGTGCTAATGAATACTTTAATGTTTACTTTTTACTGTAGGTAACACCGGTCTGGGATCTACGCCCTTGTGGGCATCTGTCCTCTACCCAGGTGGTGAAGAGGCTGTTGTTTGGCGTCCTGAGGCCTCCAGTGTTCGTGCCTGGAGGGAAGCTCTCATCTTTCTGGGCCGGATTCCCTCAACTTTTCAAATCCGTCTTCACTCGCTGCGGTCAGTGGGACAAAGAGGAGATGTGGCCATAGACCAGCTGGAGTTTCTAGACTGTGCTCTTCCCTGTAAGCCCCTCAAAAGATCCCATTTGTCCCTGCCTTTTTTCAAGTCTTTGCAGAGTGTTTTACAATCAATTAATTCCAGTAAACTGATTCATAAGTGATAGTTTTTTATTTTCTCTTGATCATCAGCACCAGTCCCCGGGGGAAACTGTTCAGCAGGGATGGTGAAGTGTAACAACGAGGCCTGTGTGGAGGAGCGCCATCTCTGTGATGGCAGCGATGACTGTGGTGATGGATCTGATGAGCTCAACTGCAGTGAGAAATCTAATTTCACCTGAATCCCATAATAAATATGTAGGAATATTTTAGTCACAATACAAAGTAATAAAATTGGTGGGGAAAACAGACTTATTGTTCACAAAAGTTCAATCAAATTAAAAAAATGTCTGCAAATGTCACTGGAAGTACGTTCAGACACAGCTATAGTCCCAGTCGATGCGCCGGTGTGTACAAGCGTATTTTACATGGTGGTGTAGCACCACCATGTATTTTGATCAGTGTGCTAAAACCACTTTTGTAGTCCTAACCATCAGCTGACCTAACCAAAAATGTCATCATCATATCATCAGTGAATGACACGCGGCTCTTTGCTCTTGAATAGGACACCTGTGCACAGGGTCCTTTGTCCCTTTTAGCAGAAGTGACATAGAGTAATAGGCCTGTGCAATTAATACAAATTAAAACGTAATTACAATTATAATTTCAAGCATGTGTGAAAATATTGCTAAGATGCATTTGTTTTTTCTATGGCACTTCTTTGTTTATTGTTATCAAGCTAAAACTCCAAACTCAGTCTCCAACAGTGTGTGGCAGGTTTAGTTCAGATTGGAAGACAGACTGACTTTTGTCAACAGGAATAATAAAACGTGGTTAAAATAATAAAACTGACAAGGAACAACAAATCCAAATCCATTGTCAGTACGATTTAAAATAATCATGAGTGCCTTGGGTTGCAAAAAGAAGATGTGTTATTATATAAGGCAGTGGAAAAGCGGTTCTTGTGTATTTTGCTCAGTTGCCTCAGAATAAACATTCCTGTAGAAGCGACTCATATCAATATCATCTTTTAGCTTTTGTAAGAAATGCTGAAATCAGAATGAATCATCTTACATTAAATATCTTTGTCAAAAGGAGCTTTTTATTGGTAAGGACCAAACTGTCTTCATGTTAATATTTTAAGCAAAATTACTCCAACAAAGTGCTGCGGCTGGAATGGCTGCCATGTTTCCCAGTAACAAAAAACCTGATTTTGTACTCAGTACTTTGTAAAACAGAGTTTGCTTGAAGGAGGTTGCTTGTGATCGAGAGGCAACACAGGTATTGGGCAAAGATCGGTATGTATTTTTAAATTATATTTATAAACCAGGTTTAAGGCTTTAAAAAAGTTGCCACGATGACCATGTCCATCTTTTATGGACAGTACACTTCATGATGATGACTATTTGTTCCGTCTTTGTTTGTTGCGTCCCCAGCTCAATATGAGTCCTGTGACTTTGAGGAAGGCCTGTGCATTTGGGACCTAAGGTCACTTTCATCATTGAAATGGGTAAGGACAAATCAGACACAGATCACCAACACAGATCCTCTGAAAGGACCAGGCAGAGATCATTCTAGTAACTCAGCATCAGGTATGATATTCAGACAAATCAGAAGACCCTTTTGTATTTTTGATACTGAAGCTATCCTATTACTCCTTACTGCTAGTATTTGAAATGCTTTTGTATTAGAAATAAAAGGCAGATTTAAAAAAATACTATGTCATTGTTTTTATTTCAGGTCATTTTCTCTATGTTACGGTCCCTGATGAGGGTCTCAAAAGGGACTGGGCCTCCTTCCAAAGTCACTCTCTTGAACCCACCAACAGTTCACATCCTTGTAAGGTGAGTCCAAAACTGATGCCTTCGTTCTTCAGCGGCTTTTACTTTTACTGTTTCACAGTAGTCTGAAACATTCAAATGCTTTGAAAAGGTAAAGATGTGGAAAATGTTATTCACAAATTGAATTAACAGTCACATAAGGGTTATTGTTTTTTTTAAAGTATACTTTCTTATTTAAAAAAAAAAGGGGGGGGGGAGGAGGGCAGGGATAGCTCAGTAGGTAGAGTCGTGGCCCCATGATCGGAAGGTCGGTGGTTTGAATCCACTGAACGCCTACCCTGAGGTACCCCTGAGCAAGGTACCGTCCCTACACACTGCTCCTCGGGCACCCAATGGCTGCCCACTGCTTCACTGAGTGAATGGGTTAAATGCAGAGAGTAATTTCCCCATGGGGATCAATAAAGTACACTTTCTTTCTTTCTTAAATTCCTGGAGAGAAAAGCATTTTTTCATCCCTCATCTTTAAATTAACATTGTTAACAATAATTTGAATTCAATTCCTAATTTCACGAGTTTACTGCACCTGCCTGTTGTAGATGGTGATGTACACTCACCAGTTTGGGCCGAGGTCGGGGGGTTTGACGGTGTTGGTTGCAGATAAATATATCTACCCAGTGTGGGAAAGAGGTGGCTCTCTAGGTGATCTCTGGGTAAAGGCAGAGGTGGAGATTGTCACCAACGTCACTTTCCAGGTAAGTGCCTCTCACAGGTGAATTAATAACCGTAATAGGGAAGCTGGGCTTCACCCATTCCAACTCTAAAATAGGGATATTGATGGGTTACGACTACAAATCTTAAAAAAAACAAACCCTGAATAGCAAAGAAGTTATTACATAAGGTAAAGATCAGTAAAATTAGGTTTTTGTAAGTAGGTAAAGTTTACAGAATCAGTTAAGTCTGGCCACAGAAATTCATGTAGCTCGGAGGTGCGATGATTTGATAAGAGATGATTCATCCAAGCCACTACAGTAATCTATGTAATGTTTACTGCTAATACTGAGATTGGTGTTTTGGTGAGCCAATTAAGGATAGCTGGGAGTCATCGTTTAATCAAACACTTTTCCACACAGAAAACTTTAAATTCTTAATACATGAACATTATGAAATAGTTCAGAGGGAAGTTGATGTTGTGAAGGCAACAGTGGTTAAATTTTAACTTTAAGCTTAAATAATTAAAATATGAGGGAAAATATTTTTACCTTTTCACATATACTTTAATTTACTTTAACGGAAATGATGGTGATTATTCAGTTCAGTTCAATTCCATGTAATATACCAAAAGCCGCTTTATATCATAATGTAAAGACCCTGCAATACTGGGTCTCCATGTACCTATGTAATTAATGCACACAAATCCATATATATATATATTTTTTTTTTTTTCATTATTGTTCTACTAATATATATAAGAAATATATCATAATATAATATATTTAAAAAATAACATTTAAATGTAAACATTTAAAATGAATATAACATCGCCTAAAAAGCAAACAACAACATTTTATAGATCGCATTAAACCAAAGCTTCTCAGCTCTAGCGTACAGCTTCTACATGCGCATAAATAATCGAAAATCAAAAGTTTCTGACTTTAAAATAAAAAACATTTGAGATCTGAATGTAATACTCAATAGAAAGAAAAGAACAGTTTACATGCGACAAATGAAGAATAAAAGAAAAGAAAACATCTCTTTTAATTTGAGTTTACGTGACTACTAAATGTAATTTAGTATTTTTGTACTCACAAAATTCAAAAATCCAGCAGCTTGGAAATAAGCGATTTAGTTGTTGTTGGGCTTTGTTTTTTTGTTTTTTTTACCTCTTTTATAGTGTAACTGATGAGAATTTTAGTTGAAATATAAAATAGCTAATCTGCTCTTTTGAATTATTTTCTCCCTATAGATCCTGATTATGGCAGCAATCAGAAACTTTGCATATGGAGGTATCGCGATTGACAGCATTGTTTTGTCTCCCGAATGCCGCTTATCAAGCAGTAAGCTTCTTAATTGTCTTAACTTTGAGAAAAAACATCTGCAGGGAATAAGTATAAACATCTTGTGTCGTTGAATGACTCTTGCTCATCTATGGAAGTATTATCTCTTCCATAGATAATACTTCTGTTGAAACATTCCCTGGTCCCCCTAAAAATCCATGTGCTGAACCGGATAAGTTGTGTGATTTTCATATTGACTGTGAAGGAGCAGAGGATGAAGCTAAATGTGGTGAGTGTATTCATCCTGCTTATTCGGTTTGACTTTTTTAAAATGGTCTGCAAAGTTTTAAATTATTATAAGACTTTTGATTTTATGAAATGAAGTGATGCTGATTCCAGCAGGGTGTTCCTAAACTTAACCCAACTCTATTAATAATAGCTATTTTATTTCAAGAAGAAGGTTAATATACTTAAAAGAGTCTGCTGGTAAATAATTAACTTGTATTTTACACAATTTCATTGCTAATTTTCAAAAATAAATTAAGTAGGTTGTGTTTATTGCTTTGGTTGCTCCTAAACTTTACAAGTAATGTCTCATGCATGGAACATGTAATATACAAGGTTATTGCTGATTATGGTTGCATTTTTAATCACTGCTGTTAACTGCTGTTTCTTCAAAAACCTCTTCTGCAGGTGATTTCTCTTACTCTCAGGGCAGCTCTGGGTGGACTGACACCAGTCTTGGGGGTCAAGGTTGGGTACTATATCAAAATTCCACAGCCCAGGGTACAGACAGCTCTTTCTGGTATTCATTTATTTATTTGTTTAGTGCTAATTTCATAGTACAATTTATTCCCATGGGTCTATTTTCATCTGTCAGAGGAGTTTCTGTATGTAGCCAAAGCTCCAGGCCAGCAGCTGACTGAAGCCCAAACACGGACCCCCCTCCTAGGCCCCACTGGTCCCAATTGTAGCATGAGCTTTGATTATGCACTAACTGGGAAACCCAGTTATATTGGTAAGTTGTTGCCCTGCAAATCTTTTTATTCTTTCCAGAACACAAACTTGGTATGCTGTAAATAACCCCGGTTGCATCTTTCTGCTGCAGGTGATCTGTCCGTCAGAGTGATCGACAGCTCAATGGGCACGGGGCCTACATTGTGGGAGTTTAATGGGAAGACTGGACCAGAGGCAGAGAATTGGCAACACGCTGACATACTCATTGGATTCAGGAAAAATCGATTCCAGGTCAGCTTAACTTTAGTCTTGCTGCTCAGGTATTTATCATTTTGCTCAACTAAAGAGATACAACTCCTCTTCTCATTGGCTGACTCTCATAAACAGAAAATTTGAATAGTAGCTGGGTGGGGCTTCTGTGCCACTTTGATGATATCAGCTTTCAGTGAGGTCATCATACAAAGCCCGAGATTAAACATGACCTCATTATTTAAAATATTTACCTTGTTTAACATGAGTGCCCATCGCTCTAACAGTACACATGACATGAGCTATATTATTATATTTTTAACTTCAGTCTGAAAACTATAGTCAAAAGAAAAGAGAGTTTTGGGAGGTTTAAGCAACACACTCTATAGGAAATCTGCCAATGGCACATTCAGAGGAAGTATAAGCTGAACCATCTGCTCATGGATTTGAGATCAGCTGATCTGACACAATTGATGTTGAGTTTCACTTTGTGGCTTGACTAAGCTAATGCTATGCTATTTGTTTTTCTGTAACACAAAATCAAACAATGAAACAGTTAAAATATTATTTAACTCATTAGACCGCTTTGTTTTATCTTCACCAGCTTGCTTTTGAAGCTCACGCTAAGAAACTTTGTCAGTGCTCCAAGATTAAAGTGAAAAATGTCCAATTTAGTGACTGTCATGTTGACTATTATCCATGGTCTCCAACAGGTAACTTTAATATCTACTTATAATTTACATAATTTATGATGCTCAGTTTAAAGTTTTTCCAGTTAATTGTCTAGCACTTGCTTAAACCAACCAGTTTTGTGTGTGTTTGCCCAGGATTGTCATGTAACTTTGAAGAAGGACTGTGTGGATGGTATCAGGACAGCAGCGACAACTTTGACTGGACAATGCTCAGTGGGATGGACCATACTATCAGTGTTGGTAAGCTTATTTCAAATAAATTAATCTAGCATTTTATACAGGCTTTTAATCAGGGAGCATCTCAGATGTACATACTTTTAAATCCTTTCCACAGACTCACTCTCTCTATTAGAAAACCCTCAGTGTGGTTTGGTGCAGGTGTAATGCTCTTAACTGCTGTCAGTAATGATTGGTCCTTGTTAATTGATTTTTTCAGCTGACATTTAGGATGTTATTCTTGTCACAAAGCTGAGAGATGTTTCTTTGCTATAAACTCCTTTCAGTCCCTGTCGATAAATGATGGAAAGCACAGTAAAAGTACTTTGTAATAATTTAATGTAATTTCTTTTGAATAGTTGCCATAAATATAATACAAGTTTGAAAGTGAAGATACTAATTTTGCTAAGCATTATGTCATTGGTATTATACTGTGTCAGTGTCTGATGCCGACCTGTCTGTCTGTTGATGTTCAGGCAGAAGCCTTGTCGTGGACATGAGGAGTCCATACCTGCACGGTTTGTTTGGACGCTTAATTTCCTTTCCACAGTCACCGGGTCCTAAAGATTACTGCCTTTACTTCTTCTACAAAGTCTATGGGCCAAATGCAGGTGATGATAATTTGACTAAAAGAATTTAATATGTAAATTTAGAATGAAAGATTGTTTCTTCAGTAAAAAAAGAAAAACAAACCTTTAACTAGAAATCTCTGATAATTTTCTTCCAGGTACTCTGAATGTGAAGCTAATAGATAACAAAGGTTTTGAGATGGTCCTGTGGACCCACAGTGGAGCTCGTGGAAATGTTTGGCATGAAGCACAATGCCCAGTACCGCACCAGATCTCAAAATTTCATGTATGTAATGACTGCACACAGCACCAGTGAAATTACTAAAACAAGGAAATCCATCCTTTTTTCTTCAGCACTTATCCAACTGAGGGTCATGGGTACTGTAGCCTATCCCAGCTGACACAAAGTGAAACTGATTTTAAACAAATGGTTTGAGTTTTTGGAGAAACTTTGCCCACTTGTGGTAAAACAAAACATCATTGCAGCTGTAAGGGAGTAGATGCCCTTCACAGGTAGACCTATCCTGCCTGCCGCTGGTTTAAAATGCAGCACTGACGCTTTTTGCTTTTATGAAGAATAAAGACCACATCTCCCTTTAACTCATCACTGAGTACAAGTGAAGTGCAGAAATTATTTTGGTCAATTTTTTAACAGCTGAACCTCTCTTCACCTCCAAAGATCTTAAATATGTATAACGACCCACAATTTTTCTTTATCATTTTTACCATGATGCCATGCCCACTTATGCCAGCTTTCTGTCTTATGTTTGTATTTTTTGTTGCTTGTGCATGTTTTTATTAATTTACTTCTGTCTGCTTATTTATGCTTATGTTTCATCTGAAACATAGATATCAAGTTTCTGTCAATGACATTGTCCAGTATTTGTTGTTTTAAAATCCCCTGTACACATTAATTAACTTGGCTTTTTAATAGGAATAGTTAATAACATCTTCCTTCTCTTCCAATTCATCAACAGCTGATGTTTGAAGCCGTTCGCTCTGGCTATGATGGACTCATTGCCATTGACGATGTGGCATTCTTGGAGGGTCCCTGTACCAACCCAAGGATGTGTTCCTTTGAAGGCCAACAGTGTGGGTACACCAGCTCTAGTAAAGATCAGTGGCTCCACCGTAGCGGATACACATCCACATCAAATGGGCCCAAACTTGATCACACCCTGGAGACTGAACAGGGTGAGAAACACCCCTGCTGTTTAACATTAGAATATACATGCAGGAGACTGAGAAATTGAGAATTGTGTTCATGCGCTGTATGGTCTCTATCCAGGTTTCTACATGGTTGTTAACACTGGAGCAAGCATCCTTCCCTCAGGTAGCACTGCAGTCCTCACCTCATCTGTTCGCCAAGGAACTACCCGTACTGAGTGTCTAAATTTCTGGTATCACATGGGAGGAGTGAATCCAGGTGGGCCAGCTTCACAGAGGAAAACACAGACACACACATAAAGTTAAACTAATGGAGTGTGTCCCATAGGTTCTCTTACAGTGTATATGAAGCCAGTGAAGGGAGAGCGGGTCAAGCTATTTACAAACAACCTGAATCAAGGAGATGTGTGGCGTCATGGCTATGGCAACATTTCGAGCTCCCTTGAGGACTGGCAGGTAAGTGTGAAGGCAGATACAGACTTTTTAAGCCACTTTTAATGTGATTAATTTATCCTTCACATAAAATAAACTACTCATTTAATAAACTCATTTATCTAAAAATATGAACATGTGTGAATTCAATTTTCAGCAGTCTGCCTGAGTCACTCACACTCTCCGCTCTCTCTATACTGTGCAAAAATTTCGAGCCATCTCACTGTCATCCCATCAGCAAAGAACCAATTTTAGTTTGCATTTCTAGACACATCATTTGTTCCACTTTCTTTAGCTGAATAACACATAACACACATAACACAGTTTGAAAGGCATAAAACAGTCATTTTACACCAACAAAGTGATTCCCATAATGCCATTAGCTGAAAACTTTGGCATGGTGTGCACTATGCACTTAAAAAATCTGAGGAAACCAGATAAGTATCTACAGCAGGTGTATCTGTGAGCTATGAACTTAATTAATAGGGAAAAAAATCATTATCTGATTGGCAACAGCTTCATTTTTCAGCATGCTAATGATCCCAGACACACTGTCAATGCAGTAAAAGCATATCTGTGTCATGACGCTGTGTGTGGCAGGCAGGTTAGGACCCAAATGTAGGACTGAACTTAACAGCTTTATTTCTGGAAAATACAAATAACTAAATCTAAGTAACTTAACTGACCGGTTCTCCTAGAAACATACACTGCAGGCACTGAACAAACGGGGCAAACAGCAAGAGGGAGATCATCACAAGGAGCACAAAAAGACACAGACAATATATATACATGAAGGAATCAGGGCAGAGAGGAAACACCTGGGGAACACGGCTGGATTATAATCTAACTGGCAAGACAGGGGAACAAACACTGAGACGTGACTGACTAAACAGAGAGAGAGCAAGAGACACATTGAAAATATATAACTACAGAATTATGACTATACATGGGGCATGGAACAGAGGGGAGGCTTGACAACAGAAATGTAAAGACTAGATAAGAAAACTAAGGTGACCTAAGAATACAAATGTTAAACAGAAGGCTAACAACTATAATAACCAAAACAAGGAACAGAATCTTAACCTCAGAATATTAAATAAACCAAAATCAAAAGTCCAAACACAGAAACGATGGGTCACAGACCCGTGACAATGACAATCTGGATAGAAAAACACACAGTGGAACACTATCAATCATGGTTCAACCTCCCTAAATCCAGGACCTCAGCATTTCTGAAGCAATGTGGGATCATTTTGACAGAGAATTTGGAGAAAAACGAAGGCAGATCCAAGAAAGCCAAGAAATAACTTTTAATTTCCTTCAAGATGCCTGGAGAACTATCCCTGAAAACTACTTAAAGAGATTACTGAGGGTCTGTGTGGAAGAATAAAGGTGGTCATATCAAATAATGGCTTTCAATTAGAATTCTACAAATTGTGTTTTTGTGTTGTACAGTGAATCTTCATGCAACTACTTCAGGTTTTCATAGCAAAAAACAAAGAAATGAGTGGTGCCTCAAGACTTTTGCACAGTAGCTTTTGATCTAAGGACTTTGTGCCCGCTGTTCAAAGCTTATTTTGTGGTAATTTTCTTCTGCAGTTGGAATTTGAGGTTGTCGGAGCTGGAGGGAAAGACACTTGCATTGCAATCGATGACATCTTTCTTTCACATTATCCCTGTGAAAATCAAGGTTTGTACTGACATGCCTCATCAAGATTGAAATCACTACAGATTTTAAGACTGCAGTAAAAGCAGCACGCAGCTCTATGTATCTAGATACTTTTCCTCATGGGCTTTAACCAAGGATCCCGCTAAGACTTTAAGACTACAGTAAAAATGACTTAAAAATATTACATTCTTTAGACATATTTTTGTTTGTCTTCCATTTTGTGCTGCATATTTAAAATTGTGGCTTCAGTGTGTCTGTACTACTCTGTGGTTACACTATGCTGAGTTAGAACAGGTTTTTTTTAAGTCTGAGGCTGGATGATGCTCTTAAAGGCTAGAGAAGTCTTTTACTCACCACTGGCCACAGGCCAAAGAAAATAATGCACTTAGTGTTGCACTCCTGCGGTGAGTGAAACCACAATTGCCTACAGTACCACCTAGAGAAGGTGTAAGCCAATTTGCACTGGTGTATTTTTATGTCTTTAACCCACTAAAATAAAGGCCTTATATTAGTTTTCAAAAACTACTCCGAGTACATGACTACCTCCTCTATAATATTTTATCCTACTCAATATTGCACAATTATAGCGTAATATTTATTTTGTTAGATTCCCCAGGTTCCAAGTGTAGTATGGAGAGAGGCATGTGCAGCTGGAGCAACACTCAGAACATGACCATAGACAAACTGGACTGGGAGCTGACGAGTGCAGAGATGGAACGTCACTACCCAATCCCACTTGACGACCACACTTTGGGCACAGAAAAAGGTAAAACCAGAGAGAAACAAACAACTAGATAGCTGGCGGATGCTGCAAAGTCACACTTCTTATCTTCTTTTTCAAAACACCCTTCTTTTCTTTTCTGCAAGGTCACTTCCTGTTCTTTCCAAGCAGCAATCGGACAGAAGTGAGTCAAAACGCTCTACTGCTGAGCCCTCACCTGCCCCCTACTAAGGGCACCTGCCTGAAGTTCTGGGTCTATAAAAGCCAGTCATGTAAGAAAGAAAAAACATATTCAATTTATGTCAGTTTTGAATGCATTTACCTGTAAATATTTTTAACCTTTTTTATGAATGACTTCAGCGGACTGCCAGCTAAAAGTATGGAGACTCTCCGAAGGTCGTTTCAACCCGCTGGCTGAGACCGAACTTGTTGGACTGTGGAAACGTTTTGACATCGACATCACATCTACTGAGAAATACCAGGTCAGGCTCACTTTTATAACAAATGGCTGAATACACTTAGTGACTTGCTGTTGTATGTAAGCATGTACGACCTACTGCAATCTCTGCTGTCATCTTACTTTTCCTGTAAACAGATTGTTTTTGAAGGCGTCAAAGGTACAGCAGGTGTGGTAGCTCTGGATGACATCGAATACACCATCGGGATCAACTGTGCTAACAAAGTCACAGATCCAATAAAACGTATGAGCAGAACTCCCAGATTTCTATTCAAACTATTGCAGACTGTATTAGAGGTTTTTAATGTTTCTGCACAATGTGCATGCTCAGATTCAGTGCTGAGAAATTTAAAAAGCAGCAGTCACTGCTAAGATGGTTTTTTTTTAAAAAAAAAATAAAATTTCCTAACTGACAAAGTGAATTTAGAACTAATATGCTTTTAATAATATTCAGTTTTTCAGCACTTTTTTTTAACCATTCAACCATTTGACTGAATTTCTAACTACAATGTAAAGTTTGGCTTCACTACATTAATGAGACAAATACTAAATGTTTCCCATCTGTGCTGCAGCCTCCCCAAACCGAAACAATGCAGGAGGGATCGCGGCGTCTGTGATTGTGGTCCTTCTGCTCATCGGCACGTTGGTCGGCCTGCTGGTTTTCTACCTGCGAACACGACAGACATCACCTTCCTCATTTGTTGCTGGTTTCACTAATGAGTCTTATGACACAGACCTCACAGTGAGTAAATCTGACATTCAGACCCTTAAGAACACTTGTCAGAAAGCAAAAGGACAAAAGCATTGCCCATATGATCAAAAATGCTGATTTTTACCTTAATGTGTCTTAATTAATCACTAATAATTAATTAGAGTTCACTTCAGCAGGACCATGTTACAGTTCCGCAGACCCAAAACCCAGATGGCAGCTGGTTTCAATAATGTCTCTGTGAGTATTTAATATGACATTTGCTGTTTGATTTCCAATCCCTATAAGAGGCAGCTTTATAGACTTTTCTGCCACCAGATGGTAGAAATAAACTCCAGAATACTTCATATAAACTAGCACTTAAACACCAGAGACAAAGTAACATGGTACCTGCTGAAGTCCTATCTGTCGCCACCTGTTAAATCTCTCATTCATACATTTTCTTACCAAAGTGCTGATTCACTGGGTTTTGGCTTCAGAGGCTGTACATGAACATAAAAAATTTTTTATAGGCTTCTTTATTTCATGTTTGAATTTCATAAATATGTTAATAAATCATGAAATTAATGGTCAAAATAACGGAAAATAGAAGTTATCTTTCATGTAGCAGTTTATCCAAAATTGACATTTTCACTTCACAACAGTCTGACCTTTTTATGTTTTTGCAGGTCTCTTGTAACACCAGAGAAATGGAGGTGGAATGAGACTCAAGGTACAAAGGTTCTGCCACCCAAAGGTGGTTTGTTGAAAAAAGGTGATATCACAGCAGGAGAACTACTTATGTCACCCATACATCACACACACAATATGCAAGCATAGCTCACACACTGACCAACCAAGCTAAGCCTAATTGGTGAAGATACCTCAGATCAGATGTGACTCTGGCTGTGGATGGAAAGAAGACAAAAGGAGGTCTAATGTGTTTTGGATGAAAATGAACTTTCTCTAAATCAAGACTGGGCACAGCCCATGAATGACAGAAATGGCTGTAAGTAGATCCTTTTAGGTGTCTCAGAAACCTCGAACAGTTATAAGTTAATTTTAAGTGCAAGCAGCAGAAAGATTTCAGTAGTTTAAGCCCCCTTTTTATCTTCTAAAATGGGCACTCCTATTTTAGATAAAATAATTTGCTAGTTGTGGGAATAAATACTCAGCATATGGAAAAGTAATATAACTTTGTCTGTTCATATGTTTTTTTTTCCCAGCTTCAACCTAGAGACTACATGTTTATAACAGAATAAATGGGCCACTGGAGTTTGAAACTATTAGAGTTTATCAGAACCCTTGAGTTGCAATATGTAAGTGGAGTCCAATTCATATTAGGGACATAAACTCTTAATTTGTTGTTCAAAAAGAAGGAAAGTTGTGGACAAAAGAGAAAAGACTGTAAACACGCAGGTTATAGCCTTGAGAAAGTTGCATTTAAGTGGACGCTGAGGTGCGCTAGTGTTTGTAAAGATTGTTAGAGTAATGCAATGTTTTAGATGTACTGAAGGGTTAATTTTACTCTGTTTTAAAACAAGCTGTGATTGAGCTCTGGTAATAAATAATGATGACTACTGCAAGACCAGTGTTTTTTTCTCTGATCTCAGATAGTACTTCTGGTGTATGCAGGAAGTAGGTCTAAAGATTTTTTCTGAAATCATATTAAAAAAAAACCTATAATTTATTTAAAGATTTGAGTAGTGAATTACCTGTTAATTATAAATTAATCAATAAGCAGTAGAAAATATAAAAGAGTAAATCGGTCATCTGAATAGCTAGCCAAAAGTACGGCTAACTGACAACATTGTTAGCTTCTAAAAGTATAGGTAAATAGTTGTTGGCAGGTTGTATGTAGAAGCTAATGAAATAGCTTGCTAAACAACTGAAAAAGACTGTGAAACCTAGCTAAAATTATGAGTAAAACATATCTAAAACAAAAATGTCTACCTTGATATGTGCAGCTAAATATTAGCAGCTGAATTGTTAGCGAACAGAGTAACAGTTGAAATACAAGTTTTAATGAACACAATTTTTGATAACAGTATATTTATTACTTGAAATAGAAAGGTGAAAGTAGCTAGCAGTGAAGTTGTTAGCTAACAGTGTTGATTAATAGTGAAACTGCATGGATATACACTTTGTTTGGTACACCTGTTGAACTGCTTGTTGACACAAAAATCTTATCAGCCAGCCGCTGCACCAACTTGAGGCATTTAGGTATGGAGATGGCAACCTGCTGAAGTCCAGACCAAGCATCACAATCAGGAAGAAAGGTGATTTAAGTGACTTTGAATGTTGCATGGTCATTGGTACGAGATGGGCCTCCTGCTGATCTGCTAGGATTTTCCCACACAAGCATCTCAGTGGTTTAGAGATAATGGTTATATATATATATATATATATATATATATATATATATATATATATATATATATATATATATATATGCATATGTATATATATATATATATATATATATATATATATATATATGCATATATATATATATATATATACATATGCGTATATATATATATATATACATATGCGTATATATATATATATACACATATGCGTATATATATATATATATACATATGCATATATATATATATATACATATGCATATATATATATATACATATGCATATATATATATATATATATATATATATATATGCATATATATATATATACATAGAGAGAGAGAAGGGAATTCTCTTGGTGAAATTCTGTTGTTAATGTCAAGGGTCAGAGGAAAATAACCATACTGCTTCAAGCTAATAGGAAGGCAACCAAGGTATGCAGTAAAGCATCTCTGAACACACAACACATCAAACCTTAGGGCAGATGGGCTACGGCGGCAGGAGATCACACCAGGTGGCACATCTGACAGCTAAAGACAGGAGACAGAGGCTACAGTTTACATGGGCTTACCAAAATTGAACAACAAAAGATTGGAAAAATGTTGCCTGAGTGATGAGTCTTGCTGTTTATTTGTTTATTTATAAGGAACCCCATTAGCTTCCACAACAGTGGTTGCTGGTCTTCCTGGGGCCCAAACCGTCAAATACTACCGAATAAAATGTTACACAATGAGTTGGATGCAAAATATCCACATAATTTGGCTCTTACATCCACAATAAGGTTTTACAATTCTGAAAATATAAGCATGTAAATATTAAAAAATATAAAAAACACTCAAACAAAATACACAATTTCCATTACAAGTGACATTACCCTCTTACAATATTTACAAATAAATTAAAAACTGCCTAAATAGGCTTTTAGGTGATTTTTAAAATTATGAATAGAAGCCAATTCTCTAATTGCACAAGGCAACTTATTCCAGTAAGTTTTTCAAAAAGTTACTTTTAACTCGAGGAGTTACTAAATTGTGGTTAGTTGAGAATCGTGTAGCATGATTATGTATTTCATCTGGATACTGCAACTGAGCATAAAAAAGTGCGGTGTGTTTACCAGTATTGCTTTCTTTAAAAATACAAGTAAGCCATAGTATAATTTAGCTTGTACAGAAAGCCAAGAAAGTTTATCGTGCATTTATCAATATTTGTATAATATGAACACCTTCAGCTGTCTGCTGAAATACTGGAATGGTAGGGTGAGAATTTGGTGTAAACATGTGAAAGCATGGATCCAACCTGCCTTGTATTAATGGTTCAGCATGATGTGGGAGATATATTCTTCCACACTTTGAGCAGTTTAGTATCAACTGAGCATTGTTTAAAAACCTGAGTATTCTTGTTGACCATGTCCATGCCTTAATGACCACAGTGTACTTGATGACTGCATTCACAGGACAACACACCACGTCACAAAATTAAAAATATCTCTTTTTTTTTGAAGATGACAATGAGTTTACTGTATTCAAATGGTATCCAGAGACATCAGATCTCAATCTAATAAAGCAGTTGGAGAATGGGAGGTTTTGCATTATGTGCAGCCCAAAAATCTGCAACAACCGTTGATGCCATAATGTCAATATGGGCCCAAATCTCTCAGAAATGTTTTCATAACCTTGTTGAAACTATGCCATAAAGAACAAAGGCAAAAGGGAGTTCAACATGATACTCCCAAAGTGTACCTAATAAAGTGGCCAGGGAGTGTATAGCCCTTTTATGTGGGAGATTATGAAACTGTTTATGTGGTGTTTGAAATAAAAACCTATTTGCTGAAAATTATTGCAGAAATTACTCTGAGGTCAAGTTGCCAATTTTTATAATTTTTTTTAATCCTTTGTGTACACTGTAATTACCTGGTGGGTTCTTATAATGTGCTCACCACATAAAAACTTCTCACGGGGTAAATATTTTTTGTGCACAAGATACAGAATGTGGCACTTCAGAGACTCGTCATTCATTTAATTTCAAAGTAACAAATATTTTATGGTTTCTATATTCAGATTGCTTACTGTTGAAGTGAAAGCAAGCAAATTACACATACTTGTGTGGCTTAAATATTTATATAAGGTGAATAATATACTACTAACATATAAAAATAAAAAAAGACTTAATTGCTGCATGACCCGTGTGTCAAAGGATAAATAACAGCCTAAGCAATAATGTGTTCTTGGGTGCAGATGCTTCGTTCAGATGGGATGACGACAGCATGCCCTTAGCAACGGTCGCGTCTCTACGGCAACATCCTCCGAGGTCCCCTCTTTGCAGTTGTCACCGCGGCTTTCAGATGTTGCCCGTGAGACGCACAGAAACCACCGCTTCACTCGGATGTTCGGGGTGGTTCTGGAGGATGTTGTGCTATCATGGATGTAATCCGAGGGACCACTGCGGTAGCCGTTCGTGTCTTGCGATTTGAGTGCCTAAAGTGGGCACAGGGCAACTTGGGCACCAGCCCCCTTCTGGATCTTAGTCATCCATCTCTCAGTTGCCATCCTGCACAAGATCATACACCCGCAGCCTCGTGCGGTCCCCGCTTCTCGTTTACCCCGGCTTCATTCGCGCCAGCCGCGTGTCATACGGCGGCTGAATGGATCCCGCCGTGCTCATCTTCCTGCTGTACGTGATGATCGCGCACGACCTGGTCTGCGGCTGGATGCAGTACCGGAGACAGAGCGCCAAGCCTCGCAAACGAGCTGACCGACCTCTGCTGAGTTCCAGGTATGTGTGAGTGTGTTTAAGTGTATGAATGGCGGTAATCAATCAGTAGTGTTAACCACCTGCAGCCTCTGATAGTTTTTAGTAAATGGCTGTTGAGGGGCGGGGGGAGATCAGAGAAAAGAAAGGTTTTGCAGAACTTGTAAATGACTTACCAAACTAAAGCTATAATGTGTTAAATGTTCACACACACAGCAGCTGGTGAAACATTCACAACCACCAGTCTTGGTTGACTGTAATCTGTCGACCATATCTGTAACGAATGATGAAAAGTCATTTTGGGTCAGAAAGAACATTTCTGTCACCATTTCGAACCTGCAATAGATAGACAATCAATCACAATAAAAAAAAACACATACAAGATCATTAAAAACCCCTTTGTTTTTAATGATATTTTTAAATCTGTTACTTAAATCAATCACATGCTTGCACATGTGGGTCATATGATTATTGGGGTTTTCTTTGTTTCTTTTTAATATTAGAGCATTTATCTTTTAAAATTAAGTGCCTTCAAGCAACTGTTGTTGTATATATAAAATTTAACTGAACAGAATTGAAGTGTTGTGCGGCATGTTGTAGATGCCCCACAACACCCGTTTTTCTTGGATTGTCTAAGTTTAATGAGGTTTCCATTCAAACTCTCTGTATTTCCTTTCAGTGCTCGTGTTTGTCAGGGAGCCTGGAGGGCAAGCATCCAATCGGTCAGGACAAATAGAGGAATGAGGGACCTGAGGAAGTGCGGCCGCATTGTGAGAAAGGCCTAAGAAAAGAGACAAGTTTGACATATAAGGACACTTATTGAAGAGTAGGGACTTCTGAGCGTGACCTGGCCCGCAAGCCTGATCTGGGGCTTCTCGCTTTTAATTTTACTGGGCATTTCAACCATGTCTTACCATTTGGAAGAGCAGCTGGCAGCGTCTTTCTGATGCAAGTCAAGAAGCAAAAGTCCCAACTGCTAAGAGATTTAAAGGTCAAACTTAAGGTATTGCCAGTATTAGTTTCCTCTATCATTCATTTGTACTTGAGCTATGCCTTTCAAGGTGCTTTGAATACCATTTTTGTTTGTTTGTTTGTTTTGGTTATAATATTTGTATTTTTATGTGTGTAAGATTAACTGTTTAAATGTGTATTTTTCCTAGTTTCCTGAAGCATGAATTGTCTCCTACAGTACTGTCAAATACCAAATCAAGGCTAAGAAGCTATGATCTTTATACTAAAAGCTGCACAAAAGTAAACTTACCTTAGACAAAGTGATTTAGTGTAAAAGTGTAAATGTAACCTTGCAAAGAATCATTTAGTAATTAGATATAACTCAGAAAAGAAATGGATGTAACTGGTTGCATCATTTTCACAGATCCACGTGTTCTATGTTCTGTTACACATTAATTCGTCTATAGCCCCAAACTCTAACCCATATCATAAAAAGTGAATACAGCACCCATGTGCTGTAGCACCTAAGAAACAGGGAAAATATTGTCATTTTGTATTATAGGCTATTCCTTTAAATCTGGGGAACAACTTATTACCCTGGAAAGTCTCCATGTAAACAACAACTTTATTGGTTGTTGGAGGCAGTAAATCTAGTTCTTGCATATCCTGTGCAATAAGTGTTTCCAGTGAAGTCAAGGTACTTTCATTTTAATTCAAACAAGACAAACCATTTCAGGTTTGTGTGCACTGTGTGTCAAATAAAATGAAATGTGTGTTACCTAAGAGGCATTCAAAGCTGCTGCTTGTTAAAGAGTATAAATGCACTATAGATGGCAAAGTGTTGAATAAACTGAGTGTTGATTTAAAGTCAAGATTTGACTTTCAAACTATAATGTCAGTTTGACTGTGGAGACAGGATAGATTTTATTTTATTCAAATCCTAAATGAGATATTTCAGCCTGAAAGCATTGGCTCCATTATTTCCTTTTGTTAATTTAATTATTAGGCAGCTATTTAGCATTAAGTTAGTGTCCTTTGTTGAAATTGATGTCATTATTTTGCGGCTACACCTTATTTATTAAGGACTTACTCATAATGTCACATTAAAAGCTAACTCCACACCTTTCTGAAAGTGGGCACATTTGAGCCTACTGTTACTGTTGCTACTTATGGATAATTTACAGATGTTTGGTGATTGAGATATGGCCAAAATTCATGAGATGGGATTGGTAAGTGTTAGGTGTCACTGAAATACCACGAGACACATGACATCTGGCTAATATACTGTAGACCTGTGGCTGAGCCATAGAAAGACACTTTTTAAAAACAGGGTGTAGCGTTTTTGTCTTTTGCACATCATCTCTGGTTCCTGAAAGGTTGGTACTCCAATTGTAAAGCTGCAGTTTTCCTACAACAAAGAACAAAACCATGCAAACGAATGCTGCACATCAAGTTTGTTCTTTGAGTCTGAGCCCAAAAGTTCTTTTGTGTAGTTTAATAGTATCAGCTCAACCTGTCTGTAAGTAGAGTGTTGTCATTAAAGGAAACGACTGGCTGTACAGGTGGCTTCATCTTCATTTTCACGGCCTGACGAGTTTACCTGGTTTGTTTGGGTTCATGTTGGCTGCAGTTTGCTTCATGTTCAGCCTTAAAAATGTTTTTGGTTGTCTATGTTTAATGGGGCTCAACAAATACTGGACAAAAACAAGATAACATCATAATGTTTATGCTCGGAGCTTCATTATGTTCAATTTTAATTCTCAATTATATATTTGAATATTGAAACTCGACAATAAATAAAGATTTTTTTAAATATCAAACTTCATTCCTAATCTAATTTTTACTCCTAATCTAAAAACTCAAGAATGATGTTATTGTATTCTTTAAGGTAAAGTAAATGCTGGAATAATAATAGTTAGTTACACTAACGAATAGTTAATTAAAGTAATAGCCTGCGAATAACGAAATCATAATAATAGAAATAAATAAATATACGTATTTTTAGGCATTATGGTATACTTTTGTATATAAGTCATCAGGGAATCCTGAGGGAATTTCTTCAGATTTTAGGTTTAACTGGCCAAAGGTCAACAGCACAGCAGACTGTTACCCAAATTATTAAATCATTATTTAGTATTGTTTTGTATCTAAAAAGGTCAAACATCAAACATGTTAGGAACAAAAAGGAGAGATGAATATAAGTAGGAAGGTCCTAAGCAGTGGCGTGTCTAGCGGGGTGGCCACCCCCCAACCAGACTGGCCACCCCAGGTGCCACCTGGGGTGGCACCTGGGGTGGCTAAAACAATAAAAAAGATTTGTGTGTGGATCAAAAAAAACCCTGCAAGTTACAAATACGAATTTTGACCCTATTTTTCTTCCTTTAAGCTGATTGGTCAATGTCATGTCAATCACAAATTAAACAATCCAATCAGAGAACAGATGGGTTTGGCTGTCGGAGGGGCGCTTTTTTGAACTGCAGGTCCTTGAAGGGTAATCTCTATATAAATATCCGATAGCAGGTAGGTCCCCTAACTTTCAGCAGCTGTTGAAAGGAAAAAGTTGTGGTATATCAGTGGTTAGAAATAACATTATTACTTTAGGATTAGTTTAACACAACGTCAGGGCTGACCCGGGACCATTGCTGTGAGTCACAGCGCGCAGCATAAAAGTCCCTTCACATCGGACACAGGATGTGCTGCTAATGCTAACTGCTAACTAAAACCAAAGGATCCAGAATTTGTTGCTGGCTGCTGGGCTCTGTGGGTTTTTGCAGCAGCTCTACCTGTACTAGATGCACCTGCTCCTTGTCTTTTCTATCTCTGACTTTATGTCCTCTACAAGAGTTTGGGTTTTTTTGCTGGTTCTTCAAATGTTCAATAAAAACATGTATGCTAATTCATAACGAAGAAAGCTTTGTAATGAAGACTGTCATTTCCAAAACACTGCCCGCCCCCACCCCGCGGTCCGCAGCGCTGTTGAAAAGGCTGTGGAAGTCCCTGTATTAAACACGTAGTCCTGTGACACAAAAATCACCAAACTCGGACGACCACAGACTGTTTTCCTTCGTGGTGATGAAGGAAAACGCTGGGTTGGCATGTAAAAGGGCATTTATTCCCTTCAAAGACCTGCAGTTCAAAAAAAGCGCCCCTCCGACAGCCAAACCCATCTGTTCTCTGATTGGATTGTTACATTTGTGATTGACATGACATTCACCAATCAGATGAAAGGAAGAAAAATAGGGTCAAAATTCGTACTTGTAACTTGCAGGGGTTTTTTTGCTAAGTCCACACACAAATCTTTTTTACGCATACGAATCTTTTTTACGCACGCAGAAATCTTTTTTACACACACACAAATCTTTTTTACGCACGCGCAAATCTTTTTTACACACACAAATTTTTTTTACACACACACAAATCTTTTTTACGCACGCACAAATCTTTTTTACACACACAAATTTTTTTTACACACACACAAATCTTTTTTACGCACGCACAAATCTTTTTTACACACACAAATCTTTTTTACGCACGCACAAATCTTTTTTACACACACAAATCTTTTTTACACACACACAAATCTTTTTTACGCACGCACAAATCTTTTTTACACACACAAATCTTTTTTACGCACACACAAATCTTTTTTACGCACGCACAAATCTTTTTTTACACACACACAAATCTTTTTTACGCACGCACAAATCTTTTTTACATACACAAATCTTTTTTACGCACGCACAAATCTTTTTTACACACACACAAATCTTTTTTTACACACGCACAAATCTTTTTTACGCACGCACAAATCTTTTTTACACACACAAATCTTTTTTACGCACGCACAAATCTTTTTTACACACACAAATCTTTTTTACACACACAAATCTTTTTTACGCACGCACAAATCTTTTTTTCCACACACACAAATCTTTTTTACGCACGCACAAATCTTTTTTACACACACAAATCTTTTTTACACACACAAATCTTTTTTACGCACGCACAAATCTTTTTTACACACACAAATTTTTTTTACACACACACAAATCTTTTTTACACACACAAATTTTTTTTACACATACAAATCTTTTTTACAAGTACAAAACCGATTTACAAGTACAAAATATTTATGACCACATTTTGAGCCCATAGGGAGGCAGGAGGAGGAGAGACCCGAGGCAGCCGCCGGTCCGAGTGTCAGGTGAACTGAACTTCAGGTAAGAAGTTATGACCTGCAGTCTATCTGGGTCAGATATAAACCAAGTTTAGGTAGAGTTTATTTTCGTTGTACTGACTTTTTACAGCCAGTTACAATAACTCGTACTGCGTACTAGCTAGCATGACGAAGTTTCTATACAGCTGTTCGGTTGCTATGATGTTACTGATAGTGAACTTTATTTTATTCATAAGGTTAGTTAGTAGAGTTGCCAACGGCTCCTTAAAAATGGAATGGTCCCTCATTCAGAGAAAATATTAAGCTGAGAAGAGACGCAGTTTGACCCGGACTTTAGCTAGAATGGAAAAAGACACAAAGCTGGAGTTATTCTGTCTTTACGCTGCACAGCTGCCTCTTCTCTCACCCCCCCCCCCCTCCCTCTTCTGTTTCTACTTCAATCATGAAACTGATCAATGATCAGCTGATCGGCTTTTCTCTCTTGTTTATTTATCGCCCACTTTGCGCCAGAAACAGGAAACCAGCGGATGTCGCGCTAAACAACAGCAGCACATTTAAGCTTGATCAGCTGTTGTTAGAATTTATTTAATATTAATTTCTAGTATCAGCTGATGTTTGCTGGAGCCACAGCTGTAAAAGCTGCTGGTCATGATATCGGTTTGGATATGTGGTGAGAGGGAAACATGAGGATGAATCCAGGAGATGTCCTGGAGATGGAGAAACAAGTTTACCTTTTAGGTGACATGGATAAGTTGAAGGGAAGTTATGAACTGTTGCTGAGAGACAAATAACACCAATATCATTTTAAAGAAGCTCCTCCCCTTTGTGAGTGTGGACGCTTCATCTCTTTGCTCTTGAATGCTTTGCTTCTTATATTGATTTTTATTGATTTTTATGCTGATTTTTTCCCTTTTTTCCGTGTGAGCTTACCTGCGATAACTTCTGGACACTTGTAGATCATTAGGACTAGAGTGTTCTTAACAGAAACAGCAACATTTTATGGTTACCTTGTCCTCAGCGCTCCGTGTGTCTGTGGCCTAGACACAGCTGAAGCCTGATTACAGCGTCTGGGCACCGAGCAGCCTCAATAGCCTGGAAAGGTGCTAACCGCTAGGCTAACTAGCAACAAGATGCCTTCCCTCTCCACAGATGACTACCACAGCCTCCTGCAGAAGATTGCAGTACTGGAGACAAAAATTCATCGCTTAGAAGTAAACGTGGAGGTAAATGGACTGTGTGGAAATGAAACAACCTTGCCTTTGATTCAAAACAATGGCGATGAGCAAGCTAGTACACAGCTAAGGAGCACAGATAACATGACCAAGAAAGTAGACTCTGTGCATTATTATAAATCCTCAAGTGATAATCCCCCCTTAGACTGTCTTGGTGCAAAACCAAGACATAAATCATGTCTCCTGGAAGGGGGAGGACGTATCACAGGCAGGGCACAGCGAGCTGAAATCTCTGAAACCGACTGGCCTTCACTTCCTACGAGACAGAGAAGCTCTTCTACCCCTATATACGGGAGGAAACAGGACTGGACAACCGTGAATAGGAAGGTTAACAACAAACCTCCAAAACAACTGAATGTGAAACTGCAGAACAGATTTGCTCCACTATCAAAGGACCCTGGATCTATATCGGACAACCATCCATCTAAAAGCAGCGAAATAAGGTCTGAAAATCTGTTGAAAAGTGAAAGGCCACAGGGAAAGCTAAAGGCTAGGCCTGAAACTCTGATTGTGGGTGACTCTGCCGTAAAGGATGTACAAAGGATGTGCGGTAAGAACACTAAAGTCCTCTGCTTTCCTAACGATATGGTCAACAACCTGAAGGAGAGAATTCTTCAAATTGCAGATGAATATCCAACTGTGACAAACATTGTTCTGCATACAGGGTCAAACGATGTGTCCAAACAACAGTCGGAGGTTCTGAAACGGGACTTTACTGGATTATTAAATACTGTAAACTCTCTGAATGCAGCTGTATTCATCAGTGGACCTGTACCGCCGGTCAGAGGAGGAGACGAGAGATTCAGCAGGTTGTTTACACTGAATAAATGGCTTATATCAGCATGTGCTGACCACTCAGTGCACTTTATCGACAACTTTAATATTTTTTGGGAACGCAGGCATCTGTTCAAAGCAAATGGATTTAATTTTAACAAGTCAGGGGTGAAACTGTTCACCTCCAACTTGTTTTATTCCATACGTCATCCATCCGTGCTTGGTGCCAAGGCTGAGATAAACGAGGAGTTATCTCATAAAGAGGAACAAACAGTACTCCAAGAACAGACAAAGCCCAGCAGAAACCTTGAGGAGGAGCTCCATTTGCCCCCACCCGGGAAGAGCCTCAGAAAGGAGAGACATCCATGGCATCTGAGGAAGAGCCTCAGAAAGGAGAGACATCTAAGGCAAGAAGAGGGGTCCCTATTTGCCTCCAACTCTCTCAACAACACCAACGACCAGGACAAGGGACCACGACCTTCCCCAGTCCCCCAAACCCCTGACAGGCCATCACCCTCCTCCCCCTCCCTTTCTCCCTCCTCCCCACACCTGAAATTCACTGAGGAGATGATGGAGCGGGTCAATGCTGGGCTCAGATCTACCCCCCGTCCCAATCCCTTTTTGTCCCCCATAAACCCCCCACCAGAGTGGCCAAAGGTTCGCCATCGAGCCCCACCCTCAACAGAGCAATCGAAGTCACATTGCCCAGCCTCGCCCCCCTTAGTTCCTCTTCATGCCCTGTCTCCGCAGTCTGATGCGTGATGTGTGAAGGGTCCGGGCTGTGAGGATTATGGCAGTGATGACTTTTCCCAGGAGAAGCTGGGACCCTGTTTACTAGAAGGTTTTAAAATTTCTGTACTTTTAGGTGACAGGAGACATGTGGCCTGGTCAAAACACAGAGAGCTGCACTCTAAAAGATCTTTAAATATAGTAAACATACCTTGTGTGCCACAGACTGCTCCCAAACACGAGGGGACAAGTAATGCCTCTAAAACACTTAAGTTGGCTTTATTAAACATTAGATCTCTAGCTGGGAAAACATTTTTAATTAATGATTTAATCACTGAGCACAGCCTTGATTTTATGTTTTTAACTGAAACTTGGTTGGACCAAAGTAACAGTGGAGCTGTTCTCATCGAGACGACCCCTCCTAACTACAGTTTTATCAGTGAGGTCAGGGCGAGCAGGAGAGGAGGAGGGGTTGCTGTCTTATTTAATGAATCATTTCAATGTAAGCAGCTATCTCCTGGAAGTTTTCAGTCTTTTGAATATGTGGCTTTACAGCTGAAGGCCCCATCCAAAGTTGTGTTTCTTAATGTTTACAGGCCTCCCAAATACTGCACAGACTTTTTTAATGACCTCAGTGAACTGCTGTCTGTGATCTGTGTTGATTTTGACTGTGTAATTATTGCTGGGGATTTTAACATTCATGTGGACAACCCTCAGGACAAAGGGACTAAAGACCTGAGTAACACTCTGGGCAACTTTGGGCTGACTCAGCATGTAACAGAGGCCACACATAATAGAGGACACACTCTTGACCTACTGATCTCCAAAGGCCTGAGCATTTCAAAGGTTACTGTGTCTGATGTGGGCCTGTCTGATCATTACTGTGTTTTCTTTGAAAGTAAAATCTCAGCCCACACAAATATATCAACAACAGTGATCACAAAACGGTGTATAACTGAACACAGTAGTGCAATTTTTAACCAGGTCTTCCCATTAACACCTGACCTGTCCAGAGGGTCAGTCAATGAGCTCGTCAATAGCTTCAATGCTAACATGTTAAATGTAATGGACACTATTGCTCCCATTAAGGTGAAGGTTATCTCTGGAAGGAAAAAGTCTCCATGGAGAAACTCCACACTGGTGAAAAAAGAAAAAAGAGAGTGTACACAGCAAATTCAAAAGTGTTAAATGTTTTGGTGTTAATAGTCTTCTTGCAAAAGTAGAGTTAATTTTACTCTAAGCAGAGTCACCTTCTTTTAATGTAACTCTGAGGTGTAAAATGATAGTAGTTAAAATCGAGTGTTAAAAATGAGTGTTTCTCTGTCAAATCTGGAGGTGTTACAATGGAAACATTAACTCTTGACCTCTTAACTCTGAACTCCTAGAGGGGCTATGACACCAACAGAGTAAATTCACAGACTCCGCCCCCAGCACGGCTCCAATCGAAGCTGAAGTGAAGCCGTTTCAGAACATTTTGCTCTACATATTTGAGTTGTTTGCCATGCTTGGTAAGTCATTTTTTCAAAGATTGTTTCAATTATTATTATGAGCTTTTACTTCTGTGGCTCTTTGGAGTTGAGACAAAGCTGTGTGAAAGGCATTAGCCATGTTGCTCGCTGATAGCATAATATTCTGTTTTAGCTAGCTGAAAGGTATTGTTTGCGGGCAAATACCACAGCCTTGAAAAAAAGCTTGCATGTGAATTTTCAGTCAAACTTTTGGTCAAATACACCTAAAACAATGTCTAGATTGTGAAATGTTGGTATAATGGTGCTACTTGAAGCCTGAAAACGATCGCCCATAAAAAAAAAACGAGCAAACAGCAGTAGCAGACGTCCTGACTGGATTCTACGTTAGCATTTAGATCCCTCCAGAGTTTTGTGCACACGGTTTAGGTAAAAATTAAAAAGGTTGAGGTTTTTACATTTAGTTCAGTATTACCGGTTGCCTGTGTCCTTGTCTTTTGGGAAAATACTTTACACAAGTAATGGCTCAAAGAGGATTCCTTTTTTTTTTTTTTTTTTTTTACTGTGCTGCAATTGTTTACTGGATTTTTTGTGCCATTAATTAGTGTCAACTAATTTTTATTCAATCTCTGCACAGGATATGCTTGTGAAGATGGAATATGGGGGAGAGCAGAAGTGCGTTGAAGTTCCACAAAGGGATGAATGAAGGACATGCATATTGTATCGAAGAAATAAGTGATGAGAATGCTGTTATTTGCATTTACCATGTCAGACCTTTTGATAAACAACATTCTAATGAAAGTGAGAACATGTATACTGTTACATCTTTCAGAAAATGTTTTGAAATTGTGGTGCACAGTTCAGAATAAATGTTTTTCAAAAACCATTGCATCTTTTTAGTAAATGTTTATTTCCAAAAGAAATTTCTAGAAGTTCAGAACAGTAAAATTCCTGCTTTTTAGAATGAATTAGAAGATAACTCTTACGTAGTTAAACTAAAATACTCTTTGAGAGTTAATATATAAACTCTTAACACCAAGTGTTAAATTATCAACTCCAGACAGATTTGGTGTTTAACACTAAATCAGAGTTAACGTACCAACTCTCCAAAAAGAGTTAAATTAACACTCTCTGGTGTGGACCCATATAGACACTTTAATAGTGTTGAAATCAAATCCGACAGTGTTAATTTGGACATGCTGGATTTGCTGTGTAGGAAAGCTGAGCGCAGATGGAGAAAAACAAACCTCCAGGTTCATTATGACATTTATAAAGAGAAACTTCACAATTATAATTTACAACTGAGGAATGCAAGGAGGTCCTACTTCTCTGACATCATCACTAAAAACAGCCATAATGCTCGGGTCTTATTTTCTACAGTTGACAGGCTAACAAACCCCCCTGTGTCAGTGGCAGCTGAACTTCATTCGACCATGGCCTGCAATGACTTTGCCAAATTCTTCACTGAAAAAATCCAAAAAATTAGACAAGCAATTGGTACATCAACAGCAGATCCAGGATATGTACTGTGTCCACCAAAAAACTGTTTAAACACCATGAAACAGTTTCAACCTATTAACAGCAAAGACCTGGAGGACATCTTAGGTAAACTGAACTCCTCCTCCTGCTGTTTAGATGTCCTGCCAACAAGTTTTTTCAAAAAGGTCTCAAAGACTTTAGAGTCAGACCTGTTACAGATCGTCAACTTTTCTTTATTATCAGGTGTGTTTCCAGAATCACTAAAAACTGCTGTAATCAAACCTATACTGAAAAAGGACAATCTTGACAAGACACAAATGAACAACTACAGGCCGATCTCAAATCTCCCGTTTTTAAGTAAGATCATTGAAAAAGCAGTTTCTCAACAGCTCAGTTACTTCTTAAAACAGAATAATTGCTACGATGCCTTCCAGTCAGGTTTTAGACAGAACCACAGCACTGAAACCGCTCTGACCAAAGTGTTTAATGACATATGTCTGAATACAGACAGTGGAAAAATGTCAGTCCTAGTTTTACTGGATCTCAGTGCAGCATTTGATACAGTTGACCACAACATATTACTCAAACGACTGGAGAACTGGACAGGTCTTTCAGGAACTGTACTAAACTGGTTCAAAACATACGTAGAAAACAGGAAATACTTTGTATCAATAGGTAACTTCACATCTGAGCAGACAAGTATCACATGTGGAGTTCCCCAAGGTTCCATCTTGGGACCCCTTCTGTTTAACATCTACATGCTCCCACTGGCACAGATTATAAACAACAACAAAATAAACTATCACAGCTATGCAGATGACACACAAATATATATCACAATGTCACCAGGAGACCGAGGCCCTGTACAGGCTCTTGGTAAATGCATTGAGGAAATCAATGACTGGTTGTGCCACAATTTTCTCCAGCTAAACAAAAACAAAACTGAGGTAATAGTCTTTGGCGCCAAAGAAAAACGATTACAGGTCACCAGAGAACTTCAATCTATACATCTAAAAACCACAAACCAGGCGAGAAATTTGGGTGTAGTGATGGATGCAGACCTAAACTTAGAAAAACACATTAAGACAATAACAAAGTCAGCTTACTATCACCTCAAGAATATATCAAGGATAAAAGATCTGATGTCTCAACAGGACCTGGAAAAACTAGTCCATGCATTCATCTTTAGTAGGCTTGATTACTGTAACAGCATCTTTACAGGTCTACCTAAAAAATCAGTCAGACAACTACAGCTCATTCAGAACTCTGCTGCTCGAGTCCTCACTAAGACCAAAAAAGTGGACCACATCAGTCCAGCTCTGAGGTTCTTACACTGGCTGCCTGTCCGTCAGAGGATAGACTTTAAAGTTCTGATGCTGGCCTATAAAGCTCTGAATGGTTTAGGACCAAAATACATCAATGACCTCCTGACCCAGTATGAACCATCCAGATCCCTCAGGTCATCTGGATCCGGTCTTTTATCAGTTCCCAGAGTCAGAACCAGACACGGAGAAGCTGCATTCAGCTTTTATGCTCCTTATATCTGGAACAAACTCCCAGAAAGCCTCAGATCAGCTGAAACACTCAGTTTATTTAAATCCAGGTTGAAGACTCACCTGTTCTCAGCTGCATTTGAATAAAGCACCAAATCCACACTTTAAGCTTAAATTTCAAAACTTACATTTAACTACTGATTTTATCTACTGTTCTAATTTTATCTGTTTTGATTTTATATACTGTTTTGTTTGTTTGTTTGTTTGTTTGTTTGTTAATTAGTTAGTTAGTTTATTTGCTTGTTTTAATCAATTTTAAATCATGCTTTTTATTTGTTCTTGTTTCTAATGTCTCTGTAAAGCCCTTTGAATCACCTTGTTGTTGAATTGTGCTATACAAATAAACTTGCCTTGCCTTGCCTTGCCTTAAGTAGCTGACAGCTGATAGCTGTGCAGGGGCGGATCTAGCAAAGTTTTGCCAGGGGGCCAGGTAGGGCATTAACAGGGAGAGGGGGGCACAAAGAAATACTTTTCTTTCTTATTCTCATTTAAAATATCTAGCTTTTATTAAATACTTATCTGAATCTTGCGAACAAAGTTTTTATCTGACGTAAAATGTATAGAAATCATACATATACCAACAAGACAGTGTACATCACTGTCACAACAGCATTTGTTTTCATTCAAAGGCTTTATGGCTTTAATACCTGGTGGGCCGGTCTGTAGTGAAAATGCCTGATTTTCTGTCCCAGTCCAGCCCTGCAGGTTAATACTGGCAGTGTCATCATGCCAGCTGACTGTATTTCATCATCAGCCAGTGTTGTTCTTTATACATCAATATTACCAAAGTTTACCATAAGGCAGCATAGAAAGTATTTACTTGCTTTCAGGTTTCATTCAAATGTTAGTCTTTTCATTTGTTTCCCCACTTTTTTCCTGTTTCAAAATCAAACACCAGTTTGTGAGAAGATTATCTTCTTTTTTTAATAGGCATTGGTTTTGCATTGGCATTGGCTAATTTGCTAATTGTATGATAAAAATGTTTGTATTTTAATATACAAAAATGTTTTTGCCCAAAACATATGTGCACTACATGTCAGTAAAATACTATGCAAATATTGATGTCCTTGACTGCTGAATAAACACTGACTGATTGTATCTCTTGTTCTTTATCATCACAGTATCTAAAAACTTTGCACCGTAGTGGTTAAAATCTCATTCTAATAAGAGTTAAAAGCGCATTCGGTTATTAGGTTTATAGGGTTATTGAATTATGGTTAACGGTTGGTAGAATTGTTTTTAACATTATCTGCCAATTACATCTGCCACCCTTCTCCAAATCTGTGCCCCTACGTGGCCCCCCCAACAAAAATTTTCTAGACACGCCACTGGTCCTAAGTTTAATATTTTCTATGTACACATTAGGCCGCTTCCCTTATCGTTGTCACAATAACTGCATGTCAATGAGAATTGTGATTTTTGTGAAATATCAATATTGCTGTACATTTATTGTTTCAGACTAAGTTATAGATTAATTGTACAATTTTCAATATCTCCATAATAATATTGTAAACATTAATTTTTTTGATAATTGTGAAGTGACAACCTGAAAGCTGATAGTTTTCCTGCAAGTCTGATTGGTGACTGATCAAGGGCGTAGATTTGGTTTTGGCATTGGTGGGGACGGATGATTCAACCACCGAACCCTGCCCGGTTTCTTTTTTTTTTCCTTTTTGTTTTTGCTTCTTAATAAAAAGAGGAGAAATATACTTGCCTACATATCCTATTCTACGTGCTTATAAACAATTTAAAATCACAATTCATAGTTTTATATGTGAATTATATAATGTTAAGTTACTATTAAACAAATGACTGACTAAGTATTTTAGGCTTTAGTTTACTTCAGCCATATTCCATATAAATCAGGTATCATACAAAAATAAAAATAGCTTCACATACAGTCATGACAATAAAAGAATATGACTTTAAGGACTTAACATCATTACTTCAGTTATAGTACACCAACATCTCTGATACATTAGCACTAAGGGAACACTGAATGACCTGCTGGTTTTTGTCCATAAAACTGCTCATCTAAGATGACCACAAAGTAAAAGATCTCTCAGCAAAATTATGCAACAGTTTAGGCACTATTGCCCCGATCAAATCAGTGAGCTGAGACTTTCTATTCTCAACATGAACTACTGTTACAGCAACAGACATGGACTACTGGTGTCCCACACAACAACTCAATGTCCACTATGTGAAGGAGCCAAACACATGCCTGCTCCTCTCGTTAACTGAGATAAACTGCTGGCATATTTGTTTTACATCTATACTGTCCAGTCTCTCCTGGTGGACATACAGCAGCATTGTTTAATCTCATTTGAGTTATTGTTGACCTTAGCCATGTTTTTAGTCTTCTGAGAGCACTGAAGCTTCTTTCAGCCTCAGTACATGCATTTTATCCTCAGATTACAATTATTATTCTGTGCTTGATGTGCCTCACCTTTGGCCCTGGCTCTTCCCCTCTGACTGCACTAGGACATATTGCCACCTGATAAAATAACACATTGATTCGTGCCATATAAAAAGTGAGACATGGGAATTCAGATTCTTTGTCAAATATACACTAATGAATCAATTTACATCAGCAGCCTAACAACTGTCATGATAATAAATACTAGTTAATCTATAGCACTAAATCATCAGTCAGTCACCTGTGACCTCGCCTCTTCACCTCTGTCTGAGCTACAACATGGCAGAGCTGCCTCTGTCACCTGACAAATAGGACATACATGACAATAAGCTGCTTCAGTGTTTCTGTCAATTTGTGCAGCTCTTGACTCATCAGTAATGTTTGCAGGGTGAGTGCATTTTTAAAACAATTTGTGCAAACTGCACTACAAGGTGGATATTTGCAAAATCATGACTACCTCATGACATTTTGTCTCAAAAATTAACCTATGAATATGTCAGTGCCATTAGGATTAAATTATTGTGTCACCAACATTTTAATGTTAGACATATAATTTTAACAGCCTCTGTAAACTAATATCCTGACTTGCTCAAAGCTGCCGTTTTCTCTGACAGTTTCAATCAAAATTAGAAATGCTACTCTGAGACTGAGATAACTAATAGTGCTGCCTGTTGTGCAGTTAATTTCCAAAACACGTTAATCGTGGTTACATACGATTTTAGACTGATGTGGGCCAAAGCCTAGCATAGCCTGTAACGTTATTGTGACGGACACATTTTATGAGTTAATTTGGCTTTAAGTGACTTGTAGGTTTCTTTGAAAAATACTTATATCCAGGATCTTCCTTTTTGCTGCCATCCTCCTCGCAGCGCAGGATTGCCGCTGCTAAAACTAAACACAGCTCCCTGAAAGGCACAGCCAATCACATTGGCCATATTTGTCACATGAGGTAGGACTCCAGTAGAGGACGTAATTTAACTCTTTCTGCACCGCTGAGTGAATGAGACGTTGACAGATCGTTTTTTCCCCTTTCTATCGGGTTTGATTTTCTTTACTTGAATAGATCAAATTATTGGTGGGGACAATTCAATAATCGCTGGATATTGGTGGGGGCGTGTCCCTTCCGTCCATGCCAAATACGCCCGTGTGACTGATGTAAACTTCAACTTTAATGATTGGTGGACGCATTCATGATTATATCCATTAATCATAAACAATTATTTCCAGTGGTTCAGTTACCAGTGAAGTGTACATCCACTCAGCCTGATGAGTTTTGAGCACACGCCTAAATTACTCACCCAAAAAACATGTCTATTTTAAGGTGGCGTCACATTTTGTATCTAGCTAGATGTCTAACCTGTATGTCCCGTTTTGGGGATTATCATATTTGACCGAGGTAGCGATTATTACTTTCCTTTTGTGCATGACTCTCAGGCTGAACTTGAGTCTTAAGGTGAAGACAAACAGAAACCTGCTGCAACCTTCGCAGCAATCTCAAACATGCTGACATTTACATAGAGAAAGCTGATGGGAATGTTTTTTGTTTTTCACGTCTGTCAAGATATTTTGAACTGACTCTGGCACTGCAGTACTCATCCTCTGAGTACCAGGAGTATACCATACAGACATTAAGAGTAACTAATCTAAGATTTTATGCTGTATTTCACTACTGACTCACAGACTAATGCTGCCGTCCCCAGAGCTCCATCTCTGGCATGACAGAAATATTTATAAATAAAGTAAGGCAATACAAATAGGAAGCAAAATTAGCAAATACAGAATATGGTTTGAATTGGCTTAAAAACAAATCAAAAATAATTTTTGCTTAAGCTGTTTTATTTATTATTATTATTTGTTAGATACAGTAACAAGCAAAGAGAAAAAATCACTTATGACTAAACCTTTCTTTCTCACAATCATTGCAGACTTGTAAAACAAAATCTCTTTTAAAATTTTAATGAAACTCTTCTAAGTAATCAAACAGATAAACTGAGAAGATGGTGTAACCCTATTGGCAAAGGTAATAAGTTGCTTGAGGGGCTGAAGACAGCATTGCTTTTCTGAAAATGGCCATTTTTGAGAACAGTGCGGTGATCTGAATTCGTCTTGTGAATGGAGAGGATATCAGTTTAGCACAGAGTCCTCGTCAGTGAGTGCTGAAATAAAAATTGTTGACGGTGACAGATATCAGCACTGTCGTGAACTCATTTCCAGTTATTGAGAACTTGTTTCCTCATGCCACAACAGGGCAAAACAGATACGTTAAAGGTGGACTGAGTAGCTCAATAAGTTTGTTTTAAAAAATACATATTGTAGCACTTTGTTATAGGTTCAACTCATTAGACAAGAAATAAACAACATGCCCATTAAACAATAAAGTTTCATTGATTAGTAGGTATGCTTCTCCTGTGGCTTGAGAGATAGAGCTAATCTTTGCAGCATACTAGTGCAAGAAACTGAACCCTGAGTTACCCCTGATGCTTCTGTGTGACTATTAGGTTAAACAGGCTTGAAGGCAATGATGTCATGATCTCGGGTCTTTTGACCCAGCGTTTTGTGTTTTCTATTATTGTGATGTATTTTGGTTCTGGTTTTCTTGCTCTTTGGTTTTCGGTTCTGTTCTTCCTCAGTTTAGTGTTTAGTCATTTCTGCCTGTGTATTCCTCTGTGTAAAGTCCGTGTTTCTTAGTCTGTGTCTTTGCATGTGTGAGTTCCTGTTTTATTTTGAAGGTCTGTTTCTTTTGTCAGTGTTTCTAGTTTCGCTTCCCCTTGTCTTGTTATGTTCAATTAATGCCAGCCGTGTCCCCCTCCTGTTTCCCATTCTCTGATTGCCCTGTGTGTATTAAAGCCCTGTGTTTTTGTGTGCGCTTTGCTGGTTTGTCTGCGTGATCGCTCGCCGGCTTATGTTTTTGCTCTGTGTATCCCTGCATGTCTGTTTTTGGTTTCAGGTTTATTTTGTTAGTTTTTCTGGTTTAGGTTTTATTCTCGCCTTGCTGTTTGTTTTCACCCACCTTATAAAATAAAGCTCACTCTCGTCAAAAGTTGCATCTTGGGTCCTACTCTCGAACTCCACACGTCTGCCGCGCCAGACGTAACAAATGAGGCTTGTAGTAATCCATCCATAGTAGTCCATTTAGCAATCTAGTTGTTTGTTTTTGTTTGTTTGTTTGTTTGTTTTGGGAGGGGTTAGTTTTGTTTATATCAGAATTATTGTGCTACATTAATATGGTGATATTAATGTTGTATTAATGATGTTTTTCAGTTCACACTACATATTACAACACAAACACAACACAGTGAAGGCAGATGGCTCACAGTAATGAGATCGTCTCATTAAGGCAATGTGGTAATCCCTCCTTAAACTTGTTTTTAATTTGACTGAAAAGACATATCTATAAAATGCATTTCCTTTAGACTTACTTTGTAACCTCAACCTCAAGGTTAAGGTCAATTTCTGAAAATCACCTAGGATTTTCATATTTATACCACAGGTGCATCTACTGGTGTCCACCAGTATTTTGTTTTCTAAAATGTGGTTTTGTTTGTATTTCAGTAACAAGTGGTCTTCTCTATACAAGGAAGAATATCAGAGCAATAGGTTGCTGTAGTCATCAAATATCAGAGACAAGTGCTACTTTTTCAGACCCAATATCAAGTAAAGTAAACGTTGTCTTACAATAATGCCAACTGAGCAATTTGCTTGCTTGTGGCTGGTGAGCCCTACAATCTCTTTTCTTATTTATGCTCTTGGCCTGTTCTGCATCTACATCTCACACACTTCAATACATCCTCAATGGATCCCATGTGACTAATTCTTTTTCTGTTAGAGTTGCTGAATTTCTGCCCCTCTGCCTGATCTCAGAACAGCCAACCTGACGGAAACTGAAGCCAGCAGCAGCTTCTGGTCTCTAATTGTGTTCAGTGAGCTGCAAGACCCTCAGCTCAGCAAACAGCAGTCAGTCACTATCAGCAGATGGCCTTTCATCAGGTGGGTGTTTGTTACTGTTTTCCATGGGAGTTTGTGATACCCTGAGCTATACCTGTGCACTGTTTTCGTTTGGCTGGATAGGGGCACATACTTGGATCTTATAGGTCAGTGCTTTGTACATGAGGTGTGTACAGTATAAATGTAATATGTTTACCATTTGGTTTGTTTCTCCATAGAAGAGAAGCAGGAATACTGTCAAAGATTGTACTGAAGGCGCTTACAGTCTTGCAGGATTTGTTGTGGACTGATCAAAACATTATAGTGTATGTGTTTTTTTCTTGTATGTGTTTGCTGCTTACATGGACAACCCCACACAAAGTATTTAAATGCCATATTACGTCAGGACGTAACAGGTGACATCAGCAGCCTAGCTTGCGTTCTGGCTAAATACCACAAACAGGTTTAGGCACCTCATTCTCAAACTTGACTCGGAAGCTAGACACTTCTTCACCTGAAGAACCGACTGTAAAAGAGTAAGTTCAAATAATTCTTTGTTTTTGTTTGTTTAATTTGCTTCATTTAAATTTGAGAATGGTATGCCACTGTTTTCCAGTTATTAAGATATTAAGATATAACTAAAAAAGGGAAGAGATTGATCTTACTTTTTTCTTAATTTTCATGTTTAAAGTTGCCCTGTTAGTATCTGAAAGTATAACAATGAAACATTTTTTTTATCACAAATAGTTACTAAAAACTTTATTAAGACATATTTGATTAAAAGTTACATTCTTAAGACAAGAATGTAATAAAACATCAATAAATGTAATTAACATCATACAAATAAATGTAGGGAAACAAAAGGAATGAAGGTAAATTAAAACAAAGCAGCTACTTGTATATGAAATTGTTAAGACTACTCACTCTACATCAACAACTTTATCTGTTGACGAATGCAGCACTGACAGAACCTAAAATATATATATAAAAGTCAGTTTAGTCAAATTATAACTGTAATACATTAGATAAAGTTCAAATGTGTTTGACCTACTTATGAGTAGCATATAAGTGAAATAATGTCCAATTTCCTGTTTAGGGTTAGATACCATATGCTTATGTGCATCACTGATTACGTTATATTATTTTCAAATACTTTAAGTTTTCTTTTATTTCTCAGAGGTTGTCTGTGAATGTGTTTCAAGCCCTGGATGTTTATCTTCTTGGTGTCTGGTTAAATACCTTATAGCACTATATTTACATTCTGAAACTGATTGCTAGAAATCAGGAGTGTCAAACTCATGTGGAACTATAACTAGATGTGGAAAATTAATCTTGTGAGACTTGACAAGTGAAGTAATGCCGCTGGTTCATTTTAATAACTTTGAAAAAACCTTATAGTTGTAGGTTTGTTATGGGAAGAAAAAAAAGCACAACATGGAAATTGAAGGTGCCATAAAGTCAAAAAATGCCATCTGTTACTGTAATTATCCACTTTTGCAATTGAAGGTGAAAATGGCATCAGTGTCATCCAGCTCTCATCTCAACAAAACTGTGCGGCAGCAGTACATGAGCCTGCCTCAAGGACAGAAATGCCAGGTCACCTACATCTGGATTGATGGCACTGGAGAGACACTTCGGAACAAGACGAGAACTCTAGACACAGAACCAAAAAGCATAGAAGGTGAATGGCATTTTTAATAAGCTCTAACCTTTTGGGGTGAGAGGCACTTAGTCTAAAACTTAATGTTTAATTAGCTTTATAGTGAAGGGCAGCTTTTCTACCCTTTCAATTTGTTATTACAACCTGCCCGATGAGGCTTTGATTGACGTGTTTATTGAGACTCTGAATGTCTACAAGACTGTGAGCCAACTGCTTTCAAAACATTATGGGGGTGCACCTGGCACATGCCCATTCATACAATATTAATTAAAAAAACTGAAAGCAACACTAAAACTGTCATGTCTGAGGACTCAGTGTTTTGTTTCTTCATAATATGTTATGTTCTTGTTTATTCTGGTTATGTCTTTCATTATGATTTGCCATTTGTTAGGTTTCTGTTCTGTGCCTGCCCTGGTCCCACGTATCTGTGTTCCGTCTGTCCTTGATGTTATTATGTCTGCTCATGAGTGTGTTAAGCTCACTGTCTAGTCTGGATCTCTGTGTCTGTCATGTACTTCCTGTTTTACTTTGAAGGTCTATGTCTTATGTCAGTGCGTTCAGTTTTGTGCTCTCCCTGTCTTGTCTGCGTAATCAGTGTCAGCCATGTCTCCCAGCTGTTTCCTCTCAGTCCTGATTAGTATCTGCGTCTTCCCCTGCTAAATTTACACTGTGTGTTCCTTTTGCTAGCTCGCCTGCCTGTTTAGTTTGTTTTGTATTCTCAGTTTAGTTAGTTTTCTGTTCTGTTGTTATCCAGCAATAAAGCTGAGTGTTTTGAGTTTACGTCTGCCTCTGTGAGTCCTGCTTTTGAGATTCCTTCCTGCCTTCACACAGCCATGACAGAAACTTAAAAGAACTAAATAAAAGCTAAACATTTTCAAATGAAAAAAATAAACTGAAAGAAGTAAATCCACTGTGGAAACTCACTGAAATCTAACTGATTTATTATTAAATAGAATATTCCAGGTGTGTCTAAGCTTGAGAAGTTAGTGTGCTCGCTGTCTTTTCTTAATTTGTCTTCGCTACCAGAGAACTTTGGCACATTTTACTGTAATTGTGCTCTTTTATGTTTGTCTTTTTTCCCCATTGTCCTGTTACATTTATTTGTGTCTACTTTTAGTAACAGGGCCAGATCTCACCAAGCAGATAGTATGAATGGGAATTTTCCATGACATCTCTATTAACGTAGTTATCAAGTTAATCAGGTTTCACTTTAAAAAAGAATGTGAACACTGACGCCTAATCAGAGGAGTAATAAGAAGTCTCTATTTTTAGAAATACCTGAGTGGAACTTTGATGGCTCAAGCACCTACCAGGCCGAAGGCTCCAACAGTGACATGTACCTCATCCCGGTCTGCATGTTCAGGGATCCATTCAACCTTGACCCCAATAAACTGGTTCTCTGTGAGGTCCTGAAGTACAACCGTTTACCTGCTGGTACATTTTTTTCAGTCCATGCTTTTTACCCTTAACATCGTCTAAGATCATAATAATAGACTGCTCTGACTTTTATTTTAGAAACTAACCACAGAGCAAGCTGCAACAAAGTGATGGAAAAGGTCAAAGAGCACCATATTTGGTTCGGTATGGAACAGGAGTACACACTTCTGGGAACAGATGGACATCCATTTAGCTGGCCTCCAAATGGATTCCCAGCACCCCAAGGTAACCGAGCTGTCATTTTTTTTACTGTTTTTTATACAAATACTGCAGTGACAACCCCATTGCCAGCTTGTGGTAAATCCTTGTGCTATTATCTGGGTCACGGAGAGTGTGGAGTGAAGCAATATCCCACAAAATGATACACATTTACATTTAAAGTCAGAGAAGCAGAGGTAATGACAGAATTTCTCAGAAACAAAACAGACACTTTCCAAGAATGACAGGGTATGAAATCAGACAAAAGGAACAAAACCAAAAGTAGACTAGCACAGCTGATACGTTTCTAAACTTTAACAAAGGCTTTCACATTCTTAAGGAGCTTGTAAATCCATTCAGATTCTCTGAGCACCACACTTCTCTTTCCCACATGTTATCATTATTTTATTCAAGTTAGCACAGTGGTCTGTGCTATACAAAGGATTTCTGTAAAGTTAGAAAAGAAGTAGACAAATCATTTCTCAGACACTTCATATTGTAAATGTTTGTAATTTTTGTCTGAAAACAAGCATCACAAATGCACTTTTTATAGGCTCAGAACCTAAATGTTTATAGCCGTCGTACAGTTTTCATACAGTGTATCTTGATATTGTGGTTTTTCATTTGTGTCATCATGTGTCCTCAGGTCCTTACTACTGTGGGGTGGGGGCCAACAGTGCTTATGGAAGGGACATTGTGGAGTGCCACTACAAGGCCTGCCTCTATGCTGGGATCAAAATCTGCGGTACTAATGCTGAAGTTATGCCATCTCAGGTAAGTGAAAGTACTACTCCAATACATGGCAGTAGCACTTTATAATAAACATAGCTAATTAAATGTATGTAATATTTATTAATCACTGGTTACAATGTATTTTGTGTTTCTTTATGCCATTAACTTTTCTGCGATCTTGAGTTTTGGTTAGTAATAAATCTTTTATTACTACTCAATGAGCCTTTTCATTATAGGGCATCACGGAGTTGTTTTATTCAGAAAAACATGAAATAATTAAAAACTATTCTTATCTTCTAGTTCTCCTGCTTTGGATTTCTGCCAGTTGGATTTTTAGCTTCTTGTTTCGTTTTTATAACACCCAGAAAAGGTTGCATCACATTTCTTTTGTTTCCATTGCATTTTTCTTTTTGCATCGACGAGATACGTTTTGTGACATTGAGATGGGTAGATGGGTACACCTCCCCAACATACCACGCATAACATGGCTTTCTATGAAATACTCACGCTGCTACAGTCCAGTGATGCCACACAATAAAGAAAACAGTCTCACCCCAAACTTGAACCACAATTCCTGAACTTAACCAGCTAGTTTAAAACAGAAAATAAAATGATAGCAAAAGAGAAAGTAACAAAAGGCAAAACAGCACAACCTCCCTACTGAAATGCAATTTAAAACAAGTATAGGTCATAGTGACTATAAAGTCAGCTACAACTTTATTTACAATTTATTAGCTGTCCAAATAAAGTGGATGGCTCAACAGTATTTAATGACCACATACAAACATTAGTTATGACTTTACAGTTAATTCAGACAATGTTAATTTGATACAATACGATGACTAAATATTGTTATATATTACAAACATATGACATATTTATGAGACAAGCTATTTATCCCAGAACCTGGGGAAATACTCTGGTACAGCAGCCAAAACATTCAAAACAACCTACCTAAAAAAATATAAAAAACAACATTACAAAACAAAATTCTTCAGAGAAAAATGAGCTCAATGACGCAGAAAACACTGAGCTCAAAAAACTGAAATTTAATACACAGATAAATATGAAACATAAATATAATTCACAAGTGATTTCCAAGCAAATACTAGGCCATTAGCAAATGTTACTCATTATAATTTCTTTGTTTTCTAACAGTCAAAAAAAACTATCAAATTGCAGTTAGCTAAACGTATCATTTATTAACAGTGTTAATGTTTTCACCTCGAACATTTCCCTCTTGTCTCTGCATCTTTCTTTTTCTCTGGCTTCAGTGGGAATACCAGGTGGGCCCCTGTGAGGGCATCGAGATGGGGGACCATTTGTGGGTCTCACGTTTCCTTTTGCACCGTGTCTGTGAAGATTTCGGGGTTGTAGCAACTCTGGACCCCAAACCCATGAAGGGCAACTGGAACGGGACTGGTTGCCACACAAATGTCAGCACCAAGGAGATGAGGGAAGAAGGAGGACTGCAGTAAGTAAACTCCAGACTTTCAAAAGATACACATACAAAAGCTCTTCATTGTACTACAAAAAGGAGGACCAGTGGCACATTTGAAAAGCTTAAAAACAGCTTGTATTTTCTTATTATTTTTTATTTTAAGTATTTCTTTAAATTAAATAAAATGCAGCACTATATCCCCTCACCAGATACTTTATTGGATACTCTATGTATGCAATAAATTTGATTCAAGAAACGGGAAGAAATTATGTGTGTTTTTAAGTGACTGACTGCTAGTAACAAATTACCCAAAGATACAATTTTAAATTGGTTCTTTCCTAAGTTGTAGTGTAAATAAGTTATTCCCTTAAGTGAGATTCATAGATAAAAGTCTTCAGTGGCTTAACAAAAAAACAAAAAAAACCATTCTCTGAAAACGATCAAATACAAGGACTTGACTATAAAATGGTTTTAAAAAGCAGTCAATATCCAGAGCAAAACTTTGAAAGACCTTCAGAAAACCTGGAAAACTGTTGCTCAAGACCTGTATTTAAAAATTACAATAATGTCCTCTTAGAAGCAAATATGAAGAAAAGAGTGATGCTGTCTTAATCTTTACTAATCATGCTTAAACAACTGTTCACTGATGCTCAACATACTGCCTTCTCAAACATAGTAATAAATGGAAACTTCAGTAAAAATACATGTTTCTTTGATGGCAGGTACATTGAGAAGGCTATCGATAAGCTGGGGAAAAAGCACCCGGAGCACATTCGTGTGTACGACCCTCATGAAGGCAAGGACAACATCAGGCGCCTCACAGGTCTCCACGAAACCTCCAGCATCCACGACTTCTCTGCTGGAGTGGCCAATCGAGGTGCCAGCATCCGCATCCCACGGCAGGTGGGGCAAGAGAAGAAAGGGTACTTTGAGGACCGCCGTCCCGCAGCAAACTGTGACCCGTATGCAGTGACGAAGGCCATCGCCATAACCTGCCTATTGGAAGAAGAAAAAGGAGCCAAGTAGTAGAAAAGTGCTGCCTTTTTTAAAATTATATAATTTGTATAATATAGATAATATATATATAAAATGTATAAAGCAACACAGACCTGTCTGTGAGTTAACTTGAACTGGAGTAAAAGGATTCACTACAAGATGAAGAAGCCTGGAAGTAGATGTATGTTTTTCCTCTGAGCCTCTATACTGCTGCAAACGATTACTGCTCACTATGCTCCCTAAACTATTAATAACTGCTACTTTAAACTTGTGCTCCATCTGTAACCGCTGAGGAATGAAATAAAGATAATGGTGCTATGATTGCCTTCTTATCTATTTATGTCAGAAAGTCTCCATATACTTCACTTGTCATTGGTATGACTGTTGTAGAAATGTCCTTACATATTAGTGAATTTGTTGTTAGCACTCTTGCTGAGTGCCTAAACCTCAGCTGGCATCATATGTATCATCCAGTCTGGCTTTGCCTTACTCTTATCCAGTTTTGCCTCCAGTGGAACAGGCTGGCTGTACTGCCACTTTACCCACTTACTGCCAGAGATACCACTCCTTCATCCTGATAGCATACCTATTTCAAGTATCAACGTGATGCAGCTGCTACTTTTGGGCTCATATGGGATCTCCAAGCTTGCCCTATCTTGCTTTACCACTGGTAAGACATCTGATTTCTCTCTACTTAAGGTGGCTTGGGGCAACCATCTTGGTAACCATACAAATCTGAAATAGCAGTTCCTCCTTCCAAACACTTACAAACTAGCCAAAGTACATTCTGCCAACCTGATCTCTCCACAAATAAGTGGTGTGGGACCCAGAAGCCTTTGATAGTTTTGCTCGATGTGTTGTGTTATGTGGTTTTCATGTAGATAAGCTACTGCGAAAGGGACCGGTTGCTATAAAGACGGGTTTGTTGAGCACAGCCTCTGTCATTCCACTGACGAGTGGAACTGACAAAGCATATACACTGCCTGGCTGCATGTGAAATCACAGGCCAAGCATATCTCCAGTGGGGGAGCTGACATGCTTCAGGATCAGACCAAGCAAGTTAACAAAGGCAAAAAGATGCAGGGACACTCGTCCTCTGTTTACTACAATAGCCAATTAAACACTTCCCAAAGTAAACACTAAATAAAACTTTACTGCCAGTACTGTGAAATTTTGATTTATGAAAATTGAAGCAAAAAACTGCCACCCCAGAGCCTGGGCCTAAACATTATTGATACACTGTGGGATCATCTCAACAGAAAATGAAACACAATGCAGCCATATTCCAACAAACAGCTTTAGAAAGTGCTTCAAGAAGCCTGGAGAGCTATTCCTGAAGACTGGTTTAAGAAATTACAAGAAATCTTGCCTAAGAGAGTTGTATTTCCATTTATGTTTGCATATGATTGAACAAATCACTGCTCCTATCTCCAATTTTCCAAGCAAAATATAAAGTAATGAGGGATCCTTCAAGACCTTTGCACAGCACTATAGTTAAGGCAATAAGTCTGATCTGTGTTAGCAGAATCACAGAAAAATAGTAATCTTAAAATAATAAACCAGATGTTGAAGCTTTTTGCACTTGTCCACCAGATGGAGCTATTGGAGTAATTTTCATTACCCGCATCTTATTCAGCAAATCAAAACCTGTAATTTACCCAGTCAGAGGTCAACGTGTTACGGAGACTTGTTAGCTGGCTCTTTATAAAGGGATAAGAGTGGTGTGGTTTTTAAAATATTTAAGGATTTAACCACAAAATAGGGGGAACCACGATCTTTGCAGGCACATGGTGAGTTACACCCACATGGATCCATCTCAGGTGATGCTGGGCGTACCTAACATATGGTGTTAACATCCTATCATGTTACTTACAGACATGCAATCGCCTCATTTGCGGCCTGGCACCGTCAAAATGATTCACGATCCAAGCTGTTTTTGCAACATGAGTAAACAAACAAGGTGAAACTGAGAACAAGAAGAAGAAACAATGAGATTCTTTGAACTATATTAGATGCCACCACATAACAGATTTCCATGGATACAGGCAGTAACTTGGCAACTATGGTGTTTTGTCTGTTGTCATGGGAACACTTTTCTTTTACTGAGCATAAAACCAGCCTGTGTGTATGGAGGATTAAAACAGCCAAATTTAAAAATATAAATAAATAAATACATAAGTGAATAACTCAGCAAATAATTTCATTTAGAAAATATGTATATTTCTCGAGGTATTTGAGGCATGAATCTGGCATTAAATGACCAACTAGCAACAAGCTCAACCTAATTTTCATTCTTAAAAGTGTATTAACTGTAAGGTCAGGTTAGGTAACAGGCTTGATATAGCGGCGACAGATCTATCACAAGACTCACACAGAGAGACAGACAACCACGAACTCTCACATCCACACGTCTGACCAATTTAAGTTCACCAATTAACCCAACAAGCATGACTGTAGAGGAAGAGGAACGATATTTTTTCTGTTGTGGTAAATGCAACACATTAAGCCTCTTGAAAAAAACTGTGTATACAGTACAGACGGTCTTATCTGTGAGCCTTTTATACACAAACGCGATCAAAACATTTACATATACAGCTCTAATCACATCACTGAAGCTACACAATGAGACAGGAAGTATAGTCAGGGATGGGAAGTACCGTCTCAGAGAGAGGAAGTATGCACTGAAACAGAAACTGTGCGAGCAGTGGGGAGGGTTTTAATTTGAATTCATGCTAATTCTCCTCTTGGGTTTTGTGCGTTTCAACTTTGTTATAGGGAAAGAAACCAAATCAAAATTATGCAAATTTTGAGGAGTGTGTTGTCAGTGTCAGTGAACTATTTTGTTCAAATTGGATGATTTGTTCTTCTTGGGCCAAAGACTTTCCAGAAACCTTATATTTTTTCACATGTAGCCTCTGTCTACTTGTTGCGTATGCCCAAATGACTATTCACTCATATTACTGCCGCACACTGATTCAGGCAGGAAGCACAAATAAGAGAGCCCCAGCAGCTTTCTTTTGTGTCGTGGTGTACTTCAGTACATGCGAAGTTCAGGAATGCAGCTCTTCTTTGGAAATTTCTCAGACACTGTGATGCAACCTCCTTTCTGGAAAGTACCATACAGACATTTTCAGCTTTCTTTCATTCATAGAGGTATTCTAGCAGTTATCTCTAGAAGATGGTTCACACAACAACAACAAATCAAATCAATTTATTTACATAGCACCTTTCACAGGATAAAAACCACAAAGTGCTTCACAGTAATGTAAAAACAGAAATACATAAAATACATCAATAATCAAACATACAAATCTAATTAAAAGCCTTAAGAGTCTTAAGCTGCTTTTTAAAAGAATAAATACAATCAAGGCAACATAAAAATGGAGGGAGAGCATTCCACAACCTGCGGGCCACCGCTCTGAAAGATCTATCTCCTCTGGTCTTAAAACAAGTTCGTGGGACTACCAACAGCCTTTGATTAGATGATCTCAGGCTGCGAGAGGGAGCGTGGGGTTCTAAAAGATCAGAAATGTAGGCAGGGGCATCACAATTCAAAGCTTTAAAAGTCAGTACCAAGATTTTAAAATGAATTCTAAAATGTACTGGAAGCCAGTGTAATGAACGTAACACTGGTGTAATGTGCTCTCGTTTTCGTGTCTTAGTTAAAAGCCTTGCAGCAGCATTCTGGACTAACTGATTCCTTTTGCTCAAACAAAGATAAAGACTGTTACAATAATCTAAGCGAGATTAAATAAAAGCATGAATAACCATTTCTAACTCAGATTTAGATAGCAAAGTTCACAGTCCCCAGATGTTTCTTAGCTGAAAAAGGCAGTTCCTAATTGACTGGCGAGAGTGTTGTTCTAGGGACATGACAGAATCAAAGATCACACCTGAGGCTCGGGTGAACAGCTGAGCCAAGAGAACCAAGATGCTGTTTGATTAGAGATATCTGGTTGTCGGGGGCAATAATTAATGTTCTTCTCAGAGTTCAACTGTAAATAGTTGTCCCCGAGCCACTGTTCAATGGAAGCTAAACATTTAATTAAAGAGGACAGGACTTCCATCGGCTTAAAAGAGCAATAGAGCAGAATATCATCAGCATAGAAGTGATAAGACACCTCAGGGAACTGCCTAATTATAAGTCCTAGAGGTAACATGTACAAAAGAAAAAGAATAGGACCCAGAACTGAACCCTGCCGTACCCCACAAGTCAGATCCTTAGAATGTGACATAAACTGATTTGCAAAAACACTAAAAGATCTGTTGGAGAGGTACGACTGAAACCACTTCAAAGCCAGACCGGACACACCGACTACGTCCTGGAGCCTGTTAATCAGGATGGTATGGTCAATGGTGTCAAAGGCAGATGTCAACTCCAACAAAACCATGATGGAGGATGCTCCGGAGTCAGCTGACATCATAATGTCACTAGAGACTTTAACGGGGCGACCGTGGCTCAGGGGGTTGGGAATCGCATCTGTAACCGGAAGGTCGCCGGTTCGATCCCTGGGCTCTCTGTCCTAGTCGTTGTGTCCTTGGGCAAGACACTTTACCCTACTTGCCTACTGGTGTTGGCCAGAGGGGCCGATGGCGCGATATGGCAGCCTCGCTTCTGTCAGTCTGCCCCAGGGCAGCTGTAGCTACAACTGTAGCTTGCCTCCACCAGTGTGTGTGAATGTGAGAGTGAATGAATAGTGGTATGGTAAAGCGCTTTGGGTGCCTTGAAAAGCGCTATATAAATCCAATCCATTATTATTAAGTAATGCGGTTTCTGTTGAGTGACTTTTACGGAAACCCGACTGAAATTTGTCATAAATGTCATGTTTTTCTAAAAAAGCGGTAAGCTGATCTGCAACTACTTTTTCCAGAATTTTCGACAATAATGGGAGCTTGGAGATAGGCCTATAATTCTTAAGCTGAGTTGGATCCAAACTGCTCTTTTTTAATATCGGCTCAACAACAGCATGCTTACAGAACGTAGGGACCACACCTGTTAAAAGTGAGGCATTGCATATCTCTACAATAGAGGGGCCAATGGCAGAGAGAGCATTTTTAAACAACCCAGCAGGTAGAATGTCATTTGCACAAGTGGTAATTTTCATTTTTATCCAGCAGGATAAAACACTTGCAAGTGTTGTTAAATCCCTAAAGGGCCATTCAGGGAGACAACAAAACAAAACAAAGAAAATTTAAAAACAAAGAACAAAAAACAAAACAGATTTTTTAAATGTTTTGTTTGCAACGTTTCCTCAGATTTTTCACCTACAAAATACTGTTTACAATAATGATACTATACTTTTATTCATTGTGGAAGTGTCAAGATTTAAAGAGAAAACACAAATCTACACTGCATCATCATTTACCTGCAAAAAACGGCATTTCTTTTAATTCTGTCACTAATTAACCAAAGGCAATATACTGATGCTTTAACACATTTTTAATTAGTAGACCTTATATGAATAAATAAATAAATAATTAGTTTGGGAACATAAATTGGGTGGATATGGGTGAACACAGATATAAATAAGTAAACTTTAAAATAAATAAAAATTAACATTTAGTTAAAAAGCAGATAGATTAGGGGGTTAATACCAGTGTTACATTTAATTAGGAATGATAACTCAAACAAAGACAGTGTTGGATATTCAATGGGAACTATCGTGCCTCACTCAACTATCAGGCCTGTAATGAATATGAATGCTCGTGGCTGTTTTGTGACATCCATTTATTCTCACCATTCTTGCCCTTGTGAATGACGCACAAGCACAAGCACAACCATACTAATTAATACTATTCAAAAATTAAAAAAACAACAACTTTGAGGCAAGAAAACCAGAGGAGAAACTACCTGGATGATCTGTGTCCAAGAATATTTGACCCAAAAAAGTGTTTTAAAATCCTCCAAAAGACACCAACACCGCATGCATGGTCAAGAGGTCCAGCTCAGTGACGCGAGATAGTGGAGGTGGCCTAGCAAACACATCAAGCTGCTCCAGTGACCTGATTCATGAGTTATAAATGAATTTGCTCACTGTACAATTCTTAGCAGGGGGCAATAGTCAAAACACAGTGCTGAAAACATGCTTTGTAATGCTGTAAAGTTGGGCATTTGTTACATGGGAAATTGACTCACATTTGTAGCCTCTAGTGGCCAGTAAAGGAACTGCAGTTATTGGAACTTCACAGCCCTGAAGGTTCCTGCTTTATTGTCTATAGTTGATATTATAAATAAATAAAAAATAAGTCTGGTCATTTATTTACAATATCAAACAATCATCTTCTCTTAAACCACACATGAGCGCATCTGTTATCAAAGGTCAACGTGACGTCACGGGCGTGCGAGTGAGGAAGGTGGGGAGGAGGGAGCTCGCGGCAGCAGGTGAGAGCGCAGCATCAGAGATACGCAGAGCTGAGGAAGTAGCGGAGTAGTGAGGAGCAGAGCCATGGGAAAGCTTCAGGAATTTGATATTACTTTTACCAACAACAAGGTGGTTTACGGTCCGGGGGAGTCTATAAGCGGGACGGTGAAGATACGAACCACCGAGTCGCTGCATTTCAAAGGTAAGCTGTCCGTCAGCGAAACCCAGAAGACGGAGAGGAGCGTTTCTTCCTCCCAGCGTGCCTCTCTCAGTCAGGCTCAGCGAGGCGCGCATGTAGGCTTGGTGTACATAAACTTTTCCTCGGTGATGGTGGACGTGGGGGAGAGCAGAGCACCGCGCAGCTGTGGCTTTTCTTTTTCGTCTGTTCAAGGCACCACACTGTGCGGTCGCGTCGGACATGTATTGGGGATTTTGTGCCGCTGTTCTGGGAGTGGACCGAGCGTTTCCCACACGACACCAGCAGCCACCGCCGCTGTTGTTGTCTGTGCCAGCTCAGCTGTTTGGTACTCTTATCAGGCCGTTTAAAGCACACATCCTGCTTGTTGCTTCCTTGTGTTTTGTTTTTGAAGAACCCTCGAATTTGACAGAAATCCCCCCCCCCCCAAAAAAAAAAAAAAAAAGGCAGAACATCAGGTGTTAGTCATCTGGGAGCATTTTCAGTATACAAGCGTCAAATAGAAACGATTTGGAAATGTTTATTAATTTAGACAAACTTGAAGAAACTGTTAATAATGGGAATAAAGTGGGCTAAGTGGGAAGCAGCTCCTGGAAAGACACAAAGAATCCATTGTGTGTAAAGAGATCCTCGAGGGTAATCTTCCCAGATAAGGAAGAGCAGTCATCATCTTGACTGAAAGCTCTTCTTACAGTGGGCGTCCCTGCACAGTGGTATGTTAATTGACAGGGTGAAACTCTGGGAATATGTCCCCTTGCGTCTTGTATTTTACAAAGTTTAAATAGCCTGCAGTGCAGTTTATCCACTGATCTACACTGGTTTGATGTGCGGAGCCTCGCGTGTCTGCAGGCTAGAACTCGGAAAGTCGCACCAAAACAAGGAGGGAGGGCAAATAGCACTACAGGCCGAACATTTGAATTGCAAATAGCAAAAATTCATAAGTTTATCCATCGCCATGATCAGTATAATCTCGATTATTCATTAATTCCACAAACATAATGCAGCTGCTTAACCTAAATATTATTCAAATTAATCTTACCTGTAAAAGATGGGGAGAGATGGAGGAAGTGAGGAACCCATGGTTTTCTGGCAGGGAGTTGAGCCTTGGTGACGTGGCCTTTTTTTTTTTTTTTTTTTAATTTTGACTGGAAAGTCTGTCTAGCAAGGGTAACCTGATCTCACCATGGGACGCCTTTAGGTGCAAAGAGTGCATCGGACCCGGTTTCCTTTGCACAGCATCCACAAGGACCGCACAGGAAAGGCAAAAATGCATCGGGTATGAGATCCTAGACAAATCCAGTGAAATTGAAATGAAATTGAAATCTATTTAAATTCTTGTAAAGTTATTTGGCCACATTTCCTGCATGTTGTGCACCTTCTTCTTCTTCTTCTTTTGGCTGCTCCACCTGCCTCCATCTCACCCTACTCCTTGCATCATCCTCTGTCATACTATCCCTCCTTCACTACATCCCTGCATCTTCTCTGTGGTCTTTTCCTTTTCTTCCTGCCTGGCAGCTCTATATTCATCATCCTTTGTTGATGAATATTACTCCTCCCCACATGTCTACGCTATCCCAGCCTTACCTCTGCTCAGCCTGAGCAGTCGCTCTGATGTAGTAATTTCTAATCCTTTCCCTTCTGCTCACTCCCAGTGAAAATCTTAGCATCTTCAACTGCCACCTCCAGGTCAGCCTCCTGTCTTTCTGTTCATTCCACAGTCACCCCTTACACCTGACATAGTGAGATTAATTTGCCATAATGCACAGAATGACCTCAAGCAGATGGGTTTGCAGCAGAGGTCAAAAGCTCCCGTTGAGCTTTGTTACACTGTAAGGTGTAACAGCGGCAGCTCGTCTCTATCTGACACCGGCTGTCGTTCCCCAAATTAAACCCTGCTCTGCTGGCTGGATGTAGGCTGTCCTTGAAGCATGCAGACAGTAGGAGAGTTTCTCCGAGGCAAGCGAAAAGCTCAATAAGAGTCCTCGGTGCTAAGAAGAGCATGCAGACAGGTGTTTGATGTGGTGGTCTGTCAATCTGGTTTCATCTCCCTGTAGTTTTCTTAGCAAAGTGCGAGACCACAGTGTGCTTTCAGTTATCTGCACTCAGAAAAATGCATTTACTTTTTCCAACATCTTCATTTTCATTTTTTTCACTGCAAATTAAAAAAATGTGTACGATCTGCTGTGACTGTTTATATCTGTTTGTAGCATGGGACGTTTCAGGAGCTTTTTTTTTATCTTACTTAAGCCCCTTAAACTGGCTCCTCCACTGATCTCTTAGCAAAAGTGCTCCAGCTGAGAAGACTCTTCTCCATCTTGGGCTTTCAGCGAGCACTGCTAATGTACTGTAAATGCTGAGTCTGCATTATGTGTCCAGTGACATCATGCCCTCTCGATAGAGCCTGCTGATCATTGCATCAGTCAGATGACTTGAATTAAGCTGAAGTGTGTGGTTTGTTTGGGGGTGACAATTTCCTGTTTTGGGTATCGTTCCCGAGGAGAGAATAGAACTGAGCCATTTGGCTTCATTACTGTAAATCTTGTGTCGTCTGGTCGCTCAGATTCTGTTCTCTGTCTAATCCATTATCTGCACTTATCTGATTAAGGATGTCTGATGTGGATGATAGTTTCCCCCATTTCCACATGCGTTACATGTAATTGCAGTAATGGTGCAGATTAAGATTGGGTTTACTCCTGGGACCTTTTCTTCTGACAGTTTCACCCAAATAAAAATATACACAAGGATCCAAACAAGAAAACAGCAAACCTTTTTTACTTGAAAAGTTTTTATCCTCATTGCTAAACTAAGCAAGTGAGTCAAATATTTGGTCTCTGTTGTTTGTGTACTAATGCAGCAGTTGAAAACACTATGATATTGCTTCTCTTCAGTCATCTGTTGATTTTCTCTTCACTTCAGTGCTCATGACCACTGCTGTTTCCTGCCTCAAACATCAACAACGCCCATTCAAGGAAGAATCCTTCCTGAGAAATTTTGCACTAGAAAAACAGCAGGCTTGTTTGTCAGAGCTGGATTGTGTGACCTGTATTTATGCTGTGTGCATTATATCAATAAAGTTTTGATTTTATGTTTTCTGGGCCAATACACTGCTCATACTATCCATTACATACACCCAGTAGATGCTGGCACTGTATGACCCTTGTGAGCCATTTGTAAGACTTAAATTGAAATTGCACTGTGAATCTGGTGTGTACTGTTACCGAGCAGTGATGTGAAATAACACTGAGGGGTTATAATAGACAAATACAAGCTTTCTAGAGTGCTGGATATTGCTGAGGCCAAATTCTTAGCCTCACTCAATTATTGATGATAGAAACACTGTCTAATGGTTTCCATTGATTAGGATGCTCAGGTAGACAGTTGTAATAGCAGAATCATGAATGTGTGGATGGAAATGCATGAAATAGCCGCTTGTACACATTTTTTACACATAATGTTGAACTTAACACTCCTGCCCAGTTGAAACCTACCTATTGAATTTGAAAGGGTATGAAGCTACCACATGAATGTATTTGAGTTTTGCAGATAAAGGAAATATGAGATAGAATTTGTCATACTGATTGTCCAAGCATTTCACTACATATCGTACTGTGTATGACTGTGTACGTGACAAATAAAATTTGAATTTGAATTTGATTGTTATTTAACTAAAATTTAGCTTTGATCATTTTTTTAGTTGTTAATGATTTATTTGAAAACGGTGGGGTCTAATGCATTAAGGAACACGATGGCATCACAACCAAAATTATTGCGACTGTGCGCAGTGAACTTGAGGTGTCATCGTGGTTATTTTGAAAACAGGGACCCGGTTTGTGACTACTCACAGTCAGCTGCCATCTTCAAAATGACTTTGCTGCTTTAAGACAGCATTAAAACTGAGTCAGTGGGACGTCAGAGTCCATCTAGAACCTCAAAGATTTGAAACAGAAATTGAGCAGCCTTGGTTCATACCAAGCCTTTGGACATGTTCATATGACCAAAGTTCAGCCAGGTGGCAGCCAGAGGAGTTGAGTCCCCTATTGCTACATTGAATGAGACTACATTTTCTTGCAGACCTTCATCAATCTGCCCGAGTGTGACTGCAGTTAGTTTGAGTCAGACCGCGCTTGTTTTGAGGCTCCCAGGTGAGAAGAGTGATGGCAGCTCAAAGCCAGCAACCCACCACTACTTTTGTCATGTACTTCTGAAAGGAGACTGGAAAAGAGACCTTTATCTTTAGACCATCATGTCACGTTGGCTCAAGCTTGTTTGGGCTTTTAGGATTGGTTGAAAGCCCAGTGCTGCTTTTCATTATCTCCCCATTACTGGAAGACCTGGGAACAGGGTGGTGTTAGTACATATTGTTCTGATGGGAAAATACCTACAGCTGTCAGGTCTCATTTCCTTCCCAGGCTAATTCCAAGGTCACTGTTTTTTTGGACAGGATTGACCTTGGCTTCTGTAAAGCAGGGCCTGGGATATTAAAGGAAAGGGACAGTCTTTGTGGTTTGAAGTAAAGCCTGGTTTCTGAATGACCGGATCTCATTTTATAAAGCCTGTTGAAAATTGTCAAGTTACTTTTTAGCTAAGTATTTACAACAGCACACATTCACAATTGCTGGTGCGATTGTTGTAAGATATTTATTTATGTATTTATTTAATCTTGTATTTCAAACTAAAGTACACTGTATATTCTGTTGTTGAGTCTGAGAACAGAGAGTAGGGCTGCACGATTTTGCATAAAATGAGAATCACGATTTTTTTGGCTTAGAATTGAGATCACGATTCTCTCACGATTCTCTTTTCCAGTATAAATATTTATTGCACTTATTAACTGCACATCAACTTTGTAACAGTTGAGACTGAACATAAAAACAATAAATAAACATTAAAAACAACAAATGTCTCACACTTTGTTGTTGCCAAAAAATGTAGTGCAACAATAGAAAAATAGTTGCGGGACGGCACTGTGTAGCGTTTGTCTAGGGTGTTGATCATTTTCCTAAATCCCTCTTTTGCACAGTGTTGATGGGAGCCATATCTTTGGTCAGGTGATAAGTGATAGCCTCCGTAATTTCTTTGTGCCTGCGGGAGTTCGGGAGTAGGGAAGCGCTGTATAAGGTTCCCGTTATTGATGTTTGGGTGGTTAACCGGGACGGATTTTCTCCTGTCACTTTCTCGTCATCCCTTAAGTGCTCTCCGTTGTTTTTTTCCCTGCTAATTTTAGCATCACATGGCACAGCTTCTGTATCACGTGGTATAAGGCTCCGCCCTTGTCATTTGTTGAGCAGGAGGAGTGAGCGCTTGTTTTCATGCAGAGTACGTCCCGGATCAAAATGCGTACAATACAATCGTCATCGTCTTTTTTTTTTTTTTTTTTTTTTTAAATAGTTGTCATTTGGAAATGAGATCGCACATAAGTATGAATTGAGATCGCGATTTTCTAACGATTAATCGTGCAGCCATAACAGAGAGTAAGTTATAGATCTTGGCAGCATGGTTTATGAAATGTTGCTGTATTTCATAGCTTGCAAGTACATCTTATCTCATGTGGGACTCAATCAAACACTGGAAAATAAAATGTAAAGTTGCATGACAGCAAGAATGAACAGAAACTGTGAATCAGGAAGTTAGTCATTTCACAGAAGTCACTTGAGAGCAATCAGATGTAAAACTGTGTCGTTCTTTTGTTTCTCAGATGACATTAGTGGATGTTAACTTAGCTTCCAACAAAGCAGGAGAGCAAACATTCACTGTAACCCAACCATCATCTGCGGTAATACAAACCATTGGCTTTGTGTAAAGAAAGCACGCCACATGGTGTACCCACAAGAACACACACACAAGCACTTGCACACTCATGTTTTATCCTGTTTGTAAGAACTGTGGTTTTGTTGATCACATGGTGACGTTTTTTTTGTTTGCAATTTCTGCTGCTTTTTTGCACAGCCAGCAAATGTTCCACTCCTTCACTCATTCAATCTCACACTTAGATGATTAATTCTGCTTTTTTTTTTTTTTTTTTTTTCTGGCATTGCTTTCGGTTTTACAGCCATGTTTGTTCCATCCTGGGCGTGTCTTCACTTGTACATAGAGCATCAAACCGTTTGGCTGTGAATTTATTAAGAAAATTTAAGGGAAAGAAAAGCCATGGGGCGTGAAGGAGTCACAGAGTCTTCAGTGGGTTTTTGATTTCAGTGAAAGATCAGGTGACGCAGGTAAACTCTTATATCTTAAACTCCATGCAATAAAAGGCACTATGAATTTTTCACTATATCAATTTTTATACATTTTGTACTGTTTAGTTAGTGGCAAGGCTTTTCTCATTTCTCTAATTTGGGTTTCTCCTCCTGCCTGTGACCCAGACGTCAGTCTCAGTATATCTGTTTTAATTCCAAAAATGCATCAGACTACAGTGACTACAGAAAACAAAGCGGTAATTACAATAATTCCTCAGCAGTCTGCATAATAACACCAGTCTACCTGCACCTGTGTGAGTGACTCAGTCTGGTTTACTGGATTGGAAGAGAAGTAACAACAGAAGAAAGGTGAAAGCTTTTAGCGAGCATCTTGCTTTATAGGGCTGTGCGATATGACCAAAATCTCATATCCCGATATTAAGACATCTATCGTCCGATAACGATTTAAATCACAAAAATGTAACATTCTCTGTAAATTCTGTGAATCTCGGGCAGCTCGACTTACGTGAAGTGTTTCCAGCGGCGCGTCATGTACCTGGAGTCGAGTGTTTTAACTGATGCATGAAACTATATATTTTTAGACATAAGTTGTAACGGCCGCCGTTTTCTTTGTATTTATTACACGGCATGCTGCAGGGAAAAGCCTGTTCTAACGTTTGAGTCTAAGGTTTATTTTTTAGCACGTGGCGGCTCTTTCTTGCTTCTCATCCGTAAATAATCTGCATACTCTTTCACGTGATTCAGTTTATTTTGAAAAGTCTCAACAGGATCTTGAGCTTTATTGTGAAAGGTTTATGTGGAAAATAAACAAGCAGACACGCGGTGGTTTTAACATTGTTGTTGCTAACGACAACGCATAAAAACAAGTGCTTGTCTGTCTGTAGTGTGGTTATATTAAATATAAGAGAAAGAGAGAACTTTAAGAAATTAATATAGCCACTACAGTGACCATCAAAATAATGAAAAAATATTGCCGTAAACAGTTTATTTTGCGACACCATGAAACAAACGGTAGCGTAAAATGAAACGATAGACGTTTTTATATCGTCATCCGATATATATCGTTATATCGAACAGCTCTATTGCTTTAGCAGTGTAGTCTCTGAAAAATGAAAGGGCTGAATGAAATTCAGAGTGAGTCTGTAACCCTAAACATGGATTAGTTATGATTTTATGTGCAATTTTAATGCAGTTAACTTTATTATTATTAAATTATTAAATTAAATTATTTTTAAATATGACAGCTATCGTCAGCGCTGGTACATAATGACACCCGTGACTCGGCCTGAGTCTTCTGACTTGCCTCATGTTGATACCTCTACTCTAAGAGAACAGTCTGAAAAGGTATTATTGTTTCTCAGGGTGTGTGGATTTATTAGAATCTGAACCAGAATAGTTGTTTTTTGCAAATTATGGAATTTTTTTGTGGGTTTGTTTGTTTTCATTTTGCTGTTCACTGTTGTGGCCCTCAAATTACGGAATAAGCAGCCCCTCCATATTAGGTTGGCACCAACACTTGAGTTTTTTCAATCATTTTTAAAAACACACCTTTTTTCCAAGGAGTTTTAGGAGTAGTACCAGAGTTAGCTGGTAGTCATTATTATTTATTTATTTTATTGTTATTTAACTTTCTTTGTCTGTTTAATGTATAGTTTTTAACTTTTATCACAATTTTTTGGTCAACCGTGTTGTTTTTAAAGTGCTCAATAATTAAAGTTGGATTGGATTCATTGGTTGCAGTGGTTGTACGTTTTCTCGAGTTCAAGCCAAGTGTTGAGGATGACAGATTGCTTGTTGTTTCCAGTAGTTTTCTTCTTAGCCAGTTACTTATTCAAATTAAAAATTTGAAGCAGGTTTTCTCTAGAGTTCTTTGTGTTGCTAGGCAGCTGTAACATTTCCACATGCTTTATGACTCTTATCTCTGAAGAAAAGCAGGGTTGTTAATACATCTGACAGTAACTTTGGTTTCTTTTTTTCTGAAACGAATAACGTGACACATGATCACTCAGAGAATGACTCATGACTCAGAGTGCTGCCCTTCAGTGTGAGCCGGTGGCATTGAGACACACTTCATCAGCCAAACTACTGTGCCCATAGAAGTAGAGCCCCCGGCTGGGGGTCTTGGCACCAGCTGCTCCCTTTGCCCTGAGACTTAGCTGTGGTAATTATAACATATTTTGACCTCCATAACCAGCATGCTGTCTAGCCCCACAGCTGTGTCATACCCACTGATAAGCATCAAACCCACCCCTGATCACTTCCCTTCTTCCCATGTTTAAAAAGCCGCCCCACTTCCTGTGCTATGCAGTAAGAAAAGAAGCTGAAAAGAGCAGAAGTGAAGTGGAAAAAAATGTGAATTAGTGCAGGATAGCAAAGAAGCTAAAGCTAGAGTAGTTAGTAGCTGTTAGGTAAGAAGTTGATTTTTAGTTTTAGCGGTTTGTAGTAAGATTCAATTCAATTTTATTTATATAGCGCCAAATCACAACAAAAGTCACCTCAAGGCGCTTCATAGATACAGAGAAAAACCCAACAATCATATGACCCCCTATGAGCAAGGACTTTGGCGACAGTGGGAAGGAAAAACTCCCTTTTAACAGGAAGAAACCTCCGGCAGAACCAGGCTCAGGGAGGGGCGGGGCCATCTGCTGCGACCGGTTGGGGTGAGAGAAGGAAGACAGGATAAAAGACATGCTGTGGAAGAGAGACAGAGGTTAATAACAGATATGATTCAATGCAGAGAGGTCTATTAACACATAGTGAGAAAGGGGACTGGAAAGGAAAAACTCAATGCATCGTGGGAATCCCCGGCAGCCTACGTCTATTGCAGCATAACTAAGGATTCAGGGTCACCTGGTCCAGCCCTAACTATATGCTTTAGCAAAAAGGAAAGTTTTAAGCCTAATCTTAAAAGTAGAGATAGTGTCTGTCAGGAAGCCAATGAAGGGAAGTCAAAACAGGAGAAATATGCTCTCTCTTTCTAGTCCCTGTCAGTACTCTTGCTGCAGCATTTTGGATTAACTGAAGGCTTTTCAGCGAGTTTTTTGGACATCCTGATAATAATGAATTACAGTAGTCCAGCCTGGAAGTAATAAATGCATGAACTAGTTTTTTTCAGCGTCACTCTGAGACAGGATATTTCTACCTTTAGAGATGTTGCGCAAATGGAAGAACGCAGTCCTACATATTTGTTTAATATGTGCGTTGAAGGACATATCCTGGTCAAAAATGACTCCAAGGTTCCTCACAGCGTTACTGGAGGCCAAGGTAATGCCATCCAGAGTAAGAATCTGGTTAGATACCATATTTCTAAGATTTTCAGGGCCGAGTACAATAACTTCAGTTTTATCTGAATTAAGAAGCAGAAAGTTAGCGGCCATCCAGGTCTTTATGTCTTTAAGACATTCCTGCAGTTTAACTAATTGGTGTGTGTTATCTGGCTTCACAGATAGATAGAGCCGGGTGTCATCTGCATAGCAGTGAAAATGTATGCTATGTCTTCTAATGATACTGCCTAAGGGAAGCATGTATAATGTAAACAGAATTGGTCCTAGCACTGAACCCTGTGGGACTCCATAATTAACCTCAGTGTGTGAAGAGGACTCTCCATTTATATGCACTAATTGGAGTCTATTAGATAGATATGATACAAACCACTGCAGTGCAGTACCTGTAATACCTACAGCATGTTCTAATCACGCTAATAGAATATTATGGTCGACAGTATCGAACGCTGCACTGAGGTCTAGCAGGACAAGCACAGAGATGAGTCCACTGTCAGAGGCCATAAGAGGATCATTTGTAACCTTCACTAAAGCTGTTTCTGTGCTGTGATGAGCTCTGAAACCTGACTGAAACTCTTCAAATAAGCCATTCCTCTGCAGATGATCTGTTAGCTGCAGTGTTGGGAAGGTTACTTTTAAAATGTATTCCATTACAGATTACAGAATACATGCCCCAAAATGTATTCTGTAACGTATTCCGTTACGTTACTCAATGAGAGTAACGTATTCTGAATACTTTGGATTACTTAATATATTATCATGCTTTTTACAACTACGTGAATGTACTATTGCTGTGATTTATTACTGTTACTGAAGGTCTGCGGCTCCGAACCATATTAAAGGGACCTCTGGCTAATACGTCTGGTTCCCTGTCGGGCTCGTAGCCGAAAACTAGCTTTACCTTGTTGTCTGGGTCAACTTTTCTAGCGAGAGACAGAGAGAGGCGTTGAAAGGCTGCTCCAACGGAACTTATTGTTTTGAAGGAAAACACGAACACAGCGTACAATCGAGTCTTAATAGCTTACTTACAACTGGGCTCGTCAGGCATTCTTCTTGGCTGCAGTGGTTATTATTATATTTACATGCTTCCAGCTCCTGTTTCTGCTCGATGTTAACTCGTACTTTTCCACTCTCCTTTTTCTCCCTCCTCGCGCTCACAGACACATAACGGGTATGGCAGTCCATTCTCCCTGCAGCACGGACTACACTGCCCATGAGGCTACATTCTTTAGAGCATGTAGCATTCTGCCTATTAGCTTAGCACAACAACAACAAAAAGCCGCTCTCTCACCCAAGAAACACGCAGAGAAAGAGCGTCACCCTGTAACCATGGCAACCGTAACGCTGCCACCTGGAACAACAGAACGTTGCTGTCAAACAAAACCCAAACAGTCCTGACCCGCCACAATATGAAACAGGAAAGTACCGCCGTGTAATCCATTTATTTCAACAAAGTAACTGTATTCTAAATACCACCTTTTTAAACGGTAACTGTAACGGAATACAGTTACTCATATTTTGTATTTTAAATACGTAACGGCGGTACATGTATTTCGTTACTCCCCAACACTGGCTAGCTGTTTGACAACTACTCTTTCAAGGATTTTTGATATGAAAGGAAGGTTGGAGATTGGCCTATAATTAGCTAAGACTGCTGGGTCTAGAGATGGCTTTTTGAGTAAAGGTTTAACTACAGCCAGCTTGAAGGCCTGTGGTACATAGCCGATTATTAGAGATAGGTTGATCATATTTAAGATCGAAGAATTAATTAATGGCATGACTTCTTTGAGCAGTTTTGTAGGAATGGGGTCTAAAAGACATCACATCACATCAATTTTCACTTAATGAGATTAACCTTAATAATATACCCACTCTTAGCCCATCGCTTTGTAGGTGAAAGTTGGTTGCTAGTGGACATTCAAGTCCTTGTTTGTGTGGGTCACCACCTGATGTATTTGAATCTGGGTCATATGTAATCCAGAGGTATCCTTTGTTTCTGCTGGTAGCCACTTCATCTTTAAGATGAGATTGCAACATATTTAGCTTTTGTCACCAATGGTTATTTGTAACTGCCATCAGTAAATGTTTAATTGACATTGGATGAATAAAATTGATCTAATCTAAAAAGTTGGGAAATCTTTGGTTGTGCTTCAGAAACTGATTACATCATAAATGGTCTGCCGCCATATCAGTGGTTTAAAACAAGAGAACAAGGCATGAGAAGTGCTGTAAAACTGAAGTGCGGGGATTTAGCACAGACCTGCCATTGTATTAGTAGAAACTTAGCCACAGAATTACATGTTTCTCAATACCCAATTTTATATCAATGAATACGAGGTGGACGTGGCTCCTCTATTGTACATGCTGAAGAATCCTTGGGCAAGATACTGAACTCTGTGTGAACAGAGTGGGTTAAAAAAAATAAAGTACTTATATGAATATGTGTGTGAAAAACGTTTGTGGTAAGAGAGTGCTTTGAGTGCTCAAATAGAGTTTAAAAAGTGCTATATAGGTAGCTGTAGGGATGGGTATCGTTTAGGTTTTATCCGATACCAGTACCAAGCCGGTACTTTTGAAACGGTGCTTAAACAGTGCTCGAACCGGTGCTTAAAGAATGAAGAACACAAACTTTTTCCAAAAACCTCTCATGTTTAACTGTATCCCTCTTTTTCTTTGGTCATTTTAGCTTTTTTGGCCAGGGTGAAGGGAGTATCTGCCATCAAACAAGAGGACAGCCGCATGTAACTACGAGGTGTTTGCTAGTTCACCTTACATGCATTAATGTAATAACGTGGTTAGCCTACTCAACATAAATTACACATGGACAACATTAAGCTACTCACGCAGAGAAGAACAGCTGCTGCTGCCATCATCACCTGTCATCATTTCTGCTACACTGGCAGGGCTAGGGGCCAGGACTCTCCTCTTCGGGTTCTTGGGGGATGTTGCTAACTCCGGGACCAATAACAGGCAACCCACCCGCAGAAGATGTGCTTGGTGTGAGGTCTCGCAGCAAGCTATCAAATACGGTGCATTTCTCGGCTTTTAAAAAAACGCTATGCGTTGCCAGGTGTTTCATCAGATTCGAGGTGTTACCTCCTTTGACAGTATCAGCTTAAAGCACTTGTTGCAGGCTGCTGAGTTTGCATATTTTGCTGTGAAGTACAGCCAGACTTTGACCACTTCGCCTTGGGCGTTTTTAATCTGTAACTCTGCTCTAAAAGAACGTATGTACCTGGGCCCGCCTACTATCCTCGGAAAGGCAAAATGATTGGCTGGAATCCAAAGTGTATCACATCTCAGGAAAAAAAAGCACTGAAATGTGCGCTGCTTTTCGGTCTGGTTACTACCGTTTATGACAGAACCGTGCCATCATGGCACCGGATACCGATACCCATCCCTAGGTAGCTGTCCAAGATTATCATCCCACGTACTTAGACATTAACTCCTTTACATTTGATGCAATATTTAATATTAATTTAACATGAACTTATTTAATTCCTGTATTATAGGTTTGTCTTTAAACACTGACATGTTGGCACATCATTTATTTAAAACCTTATATTTGGTTGACGAGTTGTCTACTAATGTTTCTGTGGCATTATGTTAGCACCAACATTTAATGTAAGTTACAAACATTTTACCCTGTGGAACAAAGTTTGGTTTTTGCTGTGCTATTTTTAGTTTTTCCTGTCCTTGTTGCCTTCCGACTTCTTCTTCTTCAGTATGTAAGAATAAACTAGTATATTTGTCACAGTATGCTGCCCCCTTCCTTTCTGGAAGAATTACTCCCTCTGTACGCTGCCTACAGTGCTGAATTTTCAGAATTTAGATGTCAAATGATACCTTAAGTATCTCCTCTCTCTGCATAGCACTGCATGACAGTCATGGTTGACAAACAGACAGATCAGCAGAGACACTTGTGGTTTGTTAATCAGGTTTTTCCATTTAATTGACAGCATTTTTCATGATGATGCCAGAATTTTGGATGAATAGTTGTAACAATAATTAGGAAATGATTAGCTAATTATCCATGTGCTTGTTTTGCATATAGAAATTAGCCATGTTGCCGCTTGTAAATATTATTCAGGTAACGAGTTGACTGGAAATGCTGTAAGGTGTAATTATTACCACATCTTTGGAAAATATTTTTCACCCTGTTGCTTTTCCATTGCTTTCTTCACATCAGGACATTCGGTACTTGAACAGAGATGTTCTGCTTTCCTTCATTTAAAATAATTGTGCAATTTCAAATATCTATATATATAGCTATGGTTGATAGGCATTTATATAATTTATAGGGGTGTGAGAAAAAGTGTGCATGGCAGGATGGTTTGTAGCTCAAATGTATTTCTTCTTCTTTCTTGTCAGTGTTTAACCACACCCAAGTGATACAACACAAGCCTTACCCAGCTCTGTATTGGCTTTCAGTAATAGTAGGTGTTAAGCTTTCCCTGAAAAATGTTAGAAACGACCAAAAACCTCTGAATGGGACCACTGAGAAAGCTGCCTCTGTTGTGTCTGCAAATAAAGTAACTATAGCAGCAGCTCAAACACATCCACAGCGGTCAGCTGACTTTGTGTGATTAACTCCAATGGTCCCTTAAGAGGTGTTGAACAGGGTCCGAAGGTCACTCCTGGTGTTGGCTGATACTAAATGACTAATCACGCCATCAAAGGTAATGCTTTAAGGTTGGGGCCGAGTCAATATTTGTGTAAAGAGAGGGTCCTCGAGCTTTTTCTTCTCTGTTTCAGAAACTTAAATTCTTATCTCCCAGTCATTAAAAAAAAAAAAAAATTGGTTTTGAATTATTGTTTTAAGGTCCATGTAAAAGTCCATGCCACAGAACCACTGCCCTAAACCAAGCACCTGGATTAAAAAAACAGTGCAGTACAACTTTAATTAAAACCCTCTGTAATGACTACAGATGTGTGATGACGTGTCTAATCTCTTTAAGTTTTCTGTGGTTCATTGCAGCCAGATGATGAAGTTAGAAAAAATTCATTTCATTAAACAACTAAAATATCCTGATCTTAAAGTGCTGTTTTTAGTTTCTTTTCTTTTTTTTCTTTTTCTAAATGACATCAGAAACAGCAGTATGCGACATTACGTGATGGCAGAGCTTCAGTTCATCCTTTGTCTTTTTTTTTTTTTTTTTTTTTTAATAAATAGGACAGGGGGAATGAATGAGAGAAAGAGGGGGAGAGAAAGAAAGAAAACCAAAGGGGAGAAGAGACGGTGAGAAGGGGGGGGAAGAGAGAGAGAAAAAAAAAAAAGAACTCCTGGGTCACCTGTATGGAGAAAAAAAAAAAACAAACAAAAAAAAACAAACAGAGGAGACAGCAAACAACAAAGAGCAACATAATAATAGAGAAAACAAAGCACCATCACAATAAACTAGCTAGTCATAGATATCAATATTTACTAAATAATAAACGATATTGTGCAGCACGCAAGATAGACAGCGCACAGTGTGCTTTGAGGCAGCAGCCAAGAAAGCTTTAGTCCTCGTCTGTGAATACCCATGTGTGCATACCTGTGTGGATCAGCATGCTTGCATTCCAAAGGTTTCTCCATGTAATGATCTGCTAGGGAGTGTGGGGGGGCCACAGCCCCGTCCTCCAGGGTGTGAAGCGGGTATGGAGGAGATCAAAACTCCAGACATCCAGAGGCCCCCAGAACACAAGAGACCATGGAAGACCAACAGAGGGGCAGCCGCGCCACTGTTCCAGTAAGAGCTGAGGAGAGTCCCAGATGAGGGCTCGCCCAGCAGCCGCGGAGCAGAAGTCAGGGGGAGTTGCAGTGACGCGCCCGTGAGCTCCGCCGGCCCCCAGCTGCGCCTGAGTGACCGAGCCCCAGGCCGAGAGGCCGGGGGCACCCCACCTCCAAAGGGGCCCGAGCGAGCCCCAGGCCCCAGGCCCCGACAAGCGGCCGCCAAGGAGTGAGCCGGTGTGTACCCGGACGCCCACCCCCAGACACAAAGAACCACCAACACACCGACACCTGAGGGAGTCCGCCACCGGCAGGGGAAGTGGTGGTGGGTGGAGATAGGCCTCCAAACCTTGGAGGGCCTGAGGTGTCCCCAGAGAGGTGGCGTCTGATACCCAACCTGACATATAGACACAGACATACAGGCACACACAGACACAAACATCCATTCCCACCCTCATGCTCTCATATGCACTCACTCCACACTCAACCAACGTGGAGACAGACATAAAGAGACGCTGTACACACAATCACACTCCCCAAGCGTACTCTACAAACCGGGTCTAGGTACCCTTGCCCCTGGAGGGGGGAATTGCACCCAGACCCAGGTGGTGTTACCCTTTTCCCTGCGGTGGGGAGAGGCAGACCACCCCGACTCCGCAGCAGCAGGGAGGCCCCACACCCCAGACCGCAGTCGGACGGCCAACTCCTCCTACTAGCCCTCCCGCTCCAGCAGGCCGCAGAGAATGGGGGTGGGAGAAGACTCCAAACCTCCCTCCACCCGCTCATTGTAGTGTTGATGCATATGTGTTCTAAGGTGCAATTAAAACCCAGGAGGGCATGGAGCTACCTGCCAAGGAGCAGCAGGTAAGCGCATAGTCCCTCCTGCTAGCCCTCAATGACTAAGTGTATTTAAAATTGAGAGGTGGGCAACGACGTCAGGGGTGAGGTATACACCCTGATGGTGATTTGGACTCCGTGATTGTGCCCACCCCCAAGATCCTATATGTATGTGTAATGAGAGTGTGAATAATGTGAATGTCTAAGTTGTGGGATAAAATTGAGGCAGAGGCAGCCAGAAGGGGACAGGGGGTAGCCTCCTCTGCACCCTGGTGACATACCCCCACTCCAAGGCCCTGCATGTGTGGGTGGTTGTGGAGGAGCGGGAAGAGGGAGGCAGCTGGAGATGGGGAGGGAAGGAAGGGAGGGGCAGGTAACCCCTCCCTGGGGCCAGCTCCCCCGCTGACCCCAGTAGGCACTCCCACCCTCCGCGACCCGCCAGGGAAGGGGGGCCCAGGCCCATCAGACCGGGGCCCAGTGCAGTAGCGCCCCCCGGCTCCACAGAGCCCTGGACAGTCCACCCAACCCCACCACAGAGAAAACTGCACCCACCCCACCATCCACACATCTTCCAGACTACATAAGACGGTAAACGCCCAGGCTGAGATCTTCCTCCACCTCTCCTGTATCTCCCCCTCCTGCAGAGAGTTCCTGAAGAGAAGAAAGCTCCTGCAAGATGTGACCATCCCCCCCACCAGTTGAAGAGCCCCCCAGGCGGCTCGACGCACCGGCGGCACCCTGCTCCAGGGCCGGGCCCCCATGCACCCACCCGCCCACAACCCCGGCAACACACCAACCAGGACCCAAGCCCCCGAGGCCCGGCCCGGGCCCCAGCCCAGAGACGGAGCGCCCCCAGAACCTCACGCCCATCCCGGACCCACCCAGGGGCAGCCAGGTTGCCAGGTCAGTAACCCACGTCCGTCAGCACAGACCCTCCCCTAGCCCCGCTGCACGCAGCCGCGAGGAAACAGTCACCTGAGAGCCAACAGAGCCCCCAACCGGACGTGACCGCTACCCCGGGTTGAGCCCCCCAAGGAAGATGCCTCCGGGGAACCCCCCCGACGCCCTAAGCCTGTCCCTACCCCCTCACCAATCACAACAGTGAAGGCGGGACCAAACTATGACCCCCCACCCCCACTAGGTGATGGAGCTGATAAAAGGGGCCCAGAGCAATTGATCTAATGTGGTGGCAGAGGCTGTGTCAAGACTAATGTAATCTAATAGATAATTTCTATATTGGTTAGAATTAAGATTATTTTTATTTTTCCAGTTCATGAGGACTGTTTTCTTGGCTATGCATAGGGCAGTGAAGATCATATGGGCTATATTCTTTTCTGAAGTGACATTATCTAAGCTGCCCAGTAGACACACTAAGGGGGAAGTTGGAATGTTACATTTCAGACATTTTGATAAGTCTTCACATATCTCGCGCCAAAACTTTTGCACTGGTGGACAGAACCAAAGAGCGTGGATGTAATTGTCTGGTGTATTGCCTTGACAGTGTGAGCAGTTGTTGGAAGATGTAAAGCCCATCTTGAACATCCGATGACCTGTATAGTGCACTTTATGAAGTATTTTGTATTGTATTAATTGCAGACTGGGATTTTTAATTAATTTAAAAGTTTTTAAGCAAATCTGAGACCAGAAGTTTTGGTCTAGGTTGACTGATAAATCTGCTTCCCACTTTGCAGTAGGAAGGGATATTGATTCATCTAATTTAGAAAGTGTTCTGTATATTTTAGATAATAATTTGGGGGATTTAAGAGTAAGAAAATGTGCCGCACTTAGTGGTGTTTGTAATTCAACTTGACTGAGGTTAAATTTCTTTTTTACTATGGATTTAATTTGTTGATATTCTAAAAACCTTGTCTTGTTGATCCCATATTGTTCAACTAGTCTGTCAAATGGAATAAATTCTGTTCCCTCTAATATATGTTCTAAGTATTTAATTCCTTTACAACTCCATTCTGGGAAATTAATCATATTATTGTTTTGTAATATGTCAGGGTTATTCCAGATAGGTGTACGTTTGCATGGGATTAATGAAGACTCCGTTATTTTTAGAAACTCCCACCATGCTGTTAGAGAAAAGCTGATGTTGATACTTTTAAAGCATTCATGTCTTTTGATGTTTGAGCTAATAAATGGTAGGTCTGAAATCTCTAGATCCTTGCATAGTGCCTGTTCAACATCTAGCCAGGGCTCAACTAAGAAGGTATGTTTTAACCATTCTGAGATGAACTGAAGCCTGTTGGCTAAGAAGTATTGGTGAAAATTAGGCAGATCTAATCCTCCTCTATCCTTGGTTCTTTGTAGCGTTTTTAAGCTAATACGCGGGGGTTTATCTTTCCAAAGGAATTTGGAAATATATGAATCCAGAGATCTGAACCAATCTTGTGATGGTTTGTTAGGGATCATCAAAAATAAGTAATTTATTTTTGGCAAGATCATCATTTTTATAGTGGCGACCCTTCCCATGAGTGATATGGGTAAAGATTTCCATCTAGTCAGATCGCCTTCTACTTTCTTTAGAAGTGGGATGTGGTTTAGTTTAGTTAAGTCTGAAAGCTTAGGAGAGATATTAATACCTAAATATTTAATATTTCCGGATTGCAGTGGGGCAGAGGAAGAATTATGGAAGGAGCAGTTAATGGGGAGAACTGTAGATTTTGGCCAGTTAATTGAATAATCTGAAACTCTTGAAAACCAGTTTATTAAAGTAATTACCTCAGAGAGGTTGGTTTGTGTGTTTTGCAGAAAAAGCAACACATCATCCGCATAGAGACTGATTTTATGTTCTATGTTCTTACATTTTATGCCCTTAATTGTTGTAGCCTGTCTAAATGCTGCTGCTAGAGGTTCGATAAAAATTGCAAAAAGTGAAGGGGAGAGTGGGCATCCCTGTCTGGTGCCCCTCAGGAGACAGAAGCTGGAGGATGTCTGGTCATTTGTTCTGATACGAGCCATTGGGGAATTGTATAATATTCTTATCCAGTTTATGAAAGAGTTTCCAAAACCAAATTTGTGTAAAGTTGCGAATAAAAATGTCCAATTAACTCTGTCAAATGCTTTTTCTGCATCTAGAGATAATATTATGGTTTCGATGTTTTTATCGTATGAGTAGTCTACTAAATTAAGTAATCTACGAGTGTTTGTTGAGGAGTGCCGACCTTTTATGAAACCAGTTTGGTCAGGATGAATTAAGAGGGGGGTCATTTTCTCTAATCTCTTTGAGAGAGCTTTGCAGATTATTTTAAGGTCTACATTTAAAAGAGAAATTGGACGATAGCTTGAGGGAAATAAAGGGTCTTTGCCTGGTTTTAGCAGGAGACTAATGTTGGCAGAATTCATATTTGGTGGTAGTCTGCCCTTTTCCTCGATTTCCTGCAACATGCTGTTGAATACTGGTGCCAAAATTGTCCAGAATTCTTTGTAGAATTCTGCAGGGAAGCCGTCTGGACCTGGAGCCTTATTATTAGGCATACTTATCAGGGCTTCCTGGAGTTCACTTGGCGTCAGTGGCGAATCCAGTTCCATTGCTTGACTGTCTAGTAATTTTGGAAGAGTTACGTTGTCAAGAAACAGATCAATTTCATTTTTAGATGGGTTTATTTGTGGTGAGTATAAAGTTTCATAGAAATGCCTAAAAATGTTGTTTATTCTTCCAGGATCATATATTGTGTTCCCCGATAAATCTTTAGCAGCACATATAGTTATTTTTTCTTTATTTATTTTTAGCTGGTTAGCTAGAAATCGACCTGATTTGTTACTGTGTTCAAAATTCTGCAAGCGAAGTCTTTGTATAAGGAATTGTGTTTTTTTATTAATAGTTTCATTTAATTCTAGTTTTGTTTTGCATATTTTGTTCAATGTTTCCTGATCTTGGTGGGACGTGTAGGCTTCTTCTAGTGATTTGATGTTTTTTTCTAATTCCTGAATATTTTTGTTTTCTTCTTTCTTTTTGTGTGATGAGAAAGAAATTATTTTACCTCTCATCACAGCTTTCCCTGCTTCCCATAGAACAGAAGCAGATATTCCGGGAGTGTCATTAAAGTCTAAATATGAAGTCCATTCCTTTTTAAAGTATTTAATAAAGTCTTCATCTTTAAGTAGTGATATATTAAATCTCCAGTTTTTACTTGGCGTAGTATTATTCTTGTGCATTAGTGTTAAAGATACAGGAGCATGATCGCTGACAGCTATAGGATGAATCTCAGTGTCTGAAATGTCACACAGCAGTGAGCTGCTGACCAAAAAATAATCCAGACGAGAGTAAGAGTGATGAACATGCGAGAAAAAAGTATATTCCTTACTGGTGGGGTGAAGAGAGCGCCATGCATCGCAAAGACCAAAGTCGTTCATATACTGTTTGATTATATTTGTGGACTGCCAATTACGCTGAGTTCCTGTTGTGTTGAGCCTATCCATTTCTTCATTTAGTCCAAGGTTGAGGTCACCGCCAAGAATGAGTGTGCAATCAAGGTGTTCAGAGAGTGCACTAAAAAAACCGTGGAAGAATGAGGGTTCATCAACATTTGGACCATATATACTAACAATACATAGTTTTTTGTTCAATATTGATAGTTTAATAATTAGAAATCTGCCCTCTGGATCTATAACTGTATCGAGTACTGTAAAATTAACATTTTTATGTATTAAAATTGCTACTCCCCGTTGTCTAGAATTATAACCGGCTGCAAACACGTTAGGAAACTCAGGTGTTTTAAGTTCATTTAAACCTGTGACAGGTTTGTGAGTTTCTTGTAATAAAACAACATCTGCCTGTAGTTTTTTAAGCTGGTTAAATATTTTTAACCTCTTTCCTCTGGTGCCAGCTCCATTTACATTCCATGTGACAAACCTCAGCATGCCCTTAATTGTGCGTGTATGTCTAATGATGTATGCTGGGTGTTTCGTTTAGACAGGTGGAGAGAATATGGAAACATCCCTTGTTTGTAAATAGAAAGAGAAAAAGAAGTGTGGTGAGAGACTCCATAAGTCTGACTATGTGTGTGAATATTCACTAATATGAACAAGCGTGGCTTGCTTATGTGTCCTGCAAGTCTGTGCGTGCTGTGAGGCTGTTGTGAATGTGCTGCCGTTGAGCTGATGTGTTTGCGTGATCGTGTTGTGAAAATATGGAGAAATAGAGGGTGTTGTTTGTAGGTGAGTGGGGAAGTAGGTGACCACAGCAGTGAAAGACAAGAGAAAGAAAGAAACCACATGAACTGTGAGCGACAACAAAAAAAAAAGAAACGAAACGGAAACATTCCAATTAAAGCAATGACGGAGGGTGACGGTGTTATATCTGCTATGACATCATATTGATATTACTAGCTTAAACTCATGTTAAAGGAGAGAGTGTGAATGAATAAGAAAAGAGTGTAGCGGGTTCTTATCTGGAGTGCAGTCAATATAACCACGGTGTGGTGCCGAGGTCGCGGTAAAGCTGTCCGTCCACGTAGAGCCGGTCCACGGCGATGACAGCACGGGAGCCTTTCTGGATGAAGCTACGTCGAACTGGGAACAGGACCTTGCGTCGTTCCAGGATCTCTTTGGGGAACTGGTCGTTCACGCTGAAGTCCGTTCCTTTCAGCTCTCTGCCGCGACTCTTCACCTGTTCCTTCTGTTTGAATTGACTGAATTTGGCCACAATAGGCCGTGGTCTCCCGGTCCGCGACCGCACGCCCCCCAAGCGATGTACTCTATCGAAGTCGATGTTCTTTACGGTGTCCTCCGGCAGCTTCAGGTGGATTTTAATGAAGCTTTTCACCGTTGCCTCTGCGTCCTCTCCGGCAGTTTCTGGAATACCAGAAAACACAAGATTATCTCTCATGCTACGGGCTTGTAGATCGATAACGGACTCTTTTATTTTTTTATTTTCAATGTTTAGCTGGGTCACGTTATCGGTGAGAGATTTAACCGACTCCCGTAGCGTGGCATTTTCAGCGGCAAGCGTTTCCACCTGCCGCTGGCTGAATTCCAGGGATTCTCTCAGAGATTTAAATTCCCGGTGTAAAATCTCCACCAGGGACAGCCTCGCATCGAAACTGGACAATCGCTTGTCGATTGACTCCAGGATTTCTGCGATGTCTTTGCCGGCAGGCGATGTTGTACCGGGGGAGTCTGCCTGGCGACTTCTCTTCGATGACGGCGTCTCGATTTTGGCCGGGGAAGATGCACTCTGGGCCTTATGCATTACTAAATCTTGAAAACAGCGGTCGATGTAATCTTGGAGAGCGTCTAAACTCTCCCCGTTGTCCTCCAGGGTGTTAGAGATGATAAAACAGATGTTGTTAGTTATATGACAATTGATTAGTATATTTGGTAATACTGAAGCTTGGAAAACCTTTGTTAAACTCTATGCTACCATTTGCTTTTTCTCCGCCAAAATCTCCGGCGTCTGACGTCACCTACAACATCACTTCCGTCACTTACCGTTCCCTTCCTTTTTAGTTTCAAGATAAACCTTGTTTCAAGACAAAACTTTGAGACAGACTTTGCATCTGGAGCCATGCTGTAAAATGCGATCCGGTGTTGTGCCAAAAACTGATTGCTCGTATTTAAACTGCTATAAGTAACTTGTTGGGCTATAATATGTGAAACATATGTCAAATGCATCCCTCATGGATGACATAAAGTCATCTTGAGCCACAAACAACATTCGTGTAACAAGGTAGAAGCCGCAATCAGTTTTTGGCAGTGACTTTTATATAACCTTTATTTATCCAGTTAAAAAAAAATCTCATTAACATTAAAAATGTCTTTTGTAAGAGTAAGTTGGCCAAGAGGACAGCAGAAATGGCAGCAAATATTACAATATTTCCGTAAAAATATTTTAAGTGGGGATAAAGGACCGGATTGGTTATAATGTAAGTACAATAGCAGAGAGTTGTAAAGATACTTGAAAAACAGATATTGTTTTAATTCTCTATATAACCCCTTTGTAAACCCTGTTCACCGAAGTCTATTTACGAACATACGTAAAGATATTACACATAAAAAATACACAGAAACATTGGAAATCAGTTTTTGGCAGACAATCACTTTTTGGCACAACACCGGTCAACTGAGGACACTGCTGTCATGCGGGAATAGCGGATGGTTAAATGTAGCTCCCTGCTGACACAGATACCATCAAAACTCATCCTAAGCTGGTAGAGAGGCAGTGTTTGCACATTTAAATCCAACAGAAAACCTCATACAGCTGTCAACACAATGAAATAAAAGTGATTAATATCATTTTTGCCAGATGCCATTCAAAGATAATCCAGCTTCCACTTGTGCAAGCATCGTTAACATTTTTGTTGCTCTGGAAGCCAAAACACAGAAGAGTGTCTGTTATGGTTGTGATAGATGGAAAGTTTGTGGGTAACCTGGGGACGAGGATTACAGAGCAGAGATTACAGGTTTTCTAGTTTTGTGATGTAACTTTTTCAGGGATAAGCCTCTTACACGTGCATGCAAACATAGGCAGGGATTGGTGTGTTGAGGAAACTCAAACGCATACACACACACACACACACACACACACACACACACAGACATAACTGCGGTAAACAGAACAAATTTGAGACGGACAGCAATACCTTTCCCATTACATAGGTGAGTGAAAACTCCCTGATAAAGGTGTAATCAGATGCCGTGATAACAGACTGTGCATTGCTTTGATCTTAGTCTCACTGGAGCAGCCCTGCAACATTTTTGCCCGGTCTTGCAGCTCTGTTCTGCTGCAGGGGATTCCCTTACAGTTGGGAGTAAGAGCTTGTAAGATCAGGTGGCTCTATTTGACATCTCTCACCGGAAAGCATTAGATGGGAGACGACAGAAAAGTGAGAGGGACTAATTGTTTGGAGCGTTTAAAGATTTAATGACAGTATAACTGTAGCATCAGATTACTGGGTTGCACTGCGGTTAAGAGGCTGTGACTTCTGGAGTTTGTCAAGAAAATGGAAGGATTTTAACAAAAAGCTTTAGAGGTTTTCAGGGATATATCAAGAAGATTTTTTTCTCTCACTTTTTAATATCTAGTACAGCAAAGAGGCAGAGTAAAGAGCACTGCTGCAAACATCTGATCAACAAACTAAATTGTGAATTAGGGTGATCTGTTCACCTGTTCCCATCCACCTCCGGTTTGTTTTAGAGAGAGAGCTGAAACAAGCTGCCTGCCTAGACTCTCACCATCGTTTTTCTTCTAGCAGTGTTATCTGCATTGTGCACAAGTGTGTCTTAAGTTGCACTAAATCCATTTTAATTGTCACTTGCTAATTATTCTGCATATTTAGATGAATAGAAAATAAGGAATAAATTATTTTTTCTGAATAAGCTAAGCAGCTGTATAAAAATAATAAGAAAGAAATACAAGCACATTTCCAAAAAAGTTAGGATGCTGTGTGAAATACAAATAAAATGGAAAGTAATCATCTACAAATCCTATAAATCTGTATTTTATTCAAACATTTAAACATATTAATGTTTAAACTGAGAAAATGTGTCATGTTAAGAAAACTATTAGAGCTTTTTGTGTTTGTTGGCAGCAACACATTCTTTAAAAAAAACTGTGACAGGTTAATGTTTACCACATCTTCTTTCTTTCTTTCTTTTTTTTAAACAACAGAATATAAACATCTGGGTACCCAGCTGCTGGACTTTTGGGATAGAACTGTTGACCCATTTTTGTCTGATATTATCGGGGTTTTAGCTGTTCAGCAGTCCTGGGTCGTCTTTGTTGTATTTATCATTTTATGATGGGGCAAATATTTTAAATTGATGTAAATCGGTTCACCTCATCTACGATGAAGACAAGTTGTTGTAATAGATGTAGTGTGCGTGGTGTAGCATTGTCTTACTAAACCAAGTGTTTGTAGTACCACTTACTTTTCCAATCTTTCGTTGCCCTGTCTCAGCTTGTTTAAGACGCGTTGCTGTCATCGAATTCAAAACAAGCTAAGATTTTTCATGAAGAAATATGTTGTCACAATTTAAACATTTGAAGTATAGTTTGGGTTTGTGTGTATGTGCATGCGTGTGCATGCGTGTGCATGCGTGTGCATGCGCGTGCCTGCGTAACAGGTAAAACTGTGATCTTATGGCCCACGGCCCAGTGAGGGGAAAAATGTTGCTTTGGACACTGCAGTTATGCAAACGCTGTCAGCGTGAAATGGCATAGTGATCAGAGTAATGTGTAACCACATTAAGTACAGATGTGTATTTGGTAACCTGCAGGAAGCCATGCTTGAAAGTGCACTCATTTCAATTACAGGGCTTTGAAAGAGTGCTGTATTGTTATTTTTGATCACTACCTCCCTGAGTTGGAGGAGTGGGTAATTTAAACGCTTGCTGCCTTTCCTTTGCCTGCTTTCTTTGACTCCCTCTCTGGAGGGAGTTACACTCTGCAGGCTTATCTGGCACTGTGTTTGTGCACTGTTATGCACAACACACATCATACTGATTAATGGCTACCTGATAAAGTTATATACAGTTTTAAATGGCTCTGAAATACACACAAAATACTTGTACAATATTTAACTTTTGGCTGTTCTGACTTTTAGACTAGTCGGCAAGTAAGATAATCTGCCAGAAAAATCCATAGTCAAATCTAGTCTTCAAATTAGGTTGAGAACAGTGTTTTTCTTTTTCTTTTTTAAATTGGATAGTTTGAAACATCGTGCTGTAGCATTATGTTAAACTCTTGTCACGCAGGCACTGCCTGGGGAGTTTCCAAGCCTTTATACTTCTGCTGGAATGTACAGTATAGGTGAGAAATGAATTTTTTTTTTATAGAGTATGTAGGAAGTATTGACCAATTCTTGCAAATCAAACAGCCTTTTGTAGTCTTATTCAAACTCCTGACCTACTTCAGGATAAAATAGTTGTTTATTCCAGCTCTGAGAGGCTGAGGGTTTTCTCGGTCTGCTTTGTCCTTGATCATTTCTGGACCTAAACTCGCTCACTGGGGCTCCTCTGTGCTTTTGTATGACAGGTGAAACCAGACTCTGTTATCAGTGTAAATATGAAACTACCTTTGTCCGCCCACTTCACTGCATGCCTTCCCGCTAACCCTCAAGCTGAGCAATTTTTCCCATGCACTGAAGCAGTAGACAGCATGCTGTGACTTAATGATCTTATCCTGTTTCCTGGAGAGGTTCAACATTTGTTACTCAGCTGCCTTTTCCTAGTCTGTGTTGCATATTTATTTGTAATCTACCAAGAAGGTTGACCAGAAAATAATGCCACTCCTTGTTTGGGAAACCTGCTGGTAGAGGAAACAGGAGCATTGTTTAGCTGGTTAGAAATTCCCCCGAAGGGCAAAATTATCTGAGAGGATGGAAAAGAAAAGCTGGAGCGTCATCGGTGATTTGTGGTTCTAAAGAAACAAAAGATGTGAGAAAGCACTTGAATGTGGTCTTTATCTGGAATAAATTCAACGGGTTCCTTTGTCCATGCTTCATGTCTCCATGTTCTGTGTGGTTGGGCCTGGTAGGTGTTTGACTATTATTGCCAGCAGACAGACAAACTGCACTGAAAACATTTACAAACAAGTTGAAAACAGTAGCGACCGAAAGTAGTAATTTCTGATTGGGTGGTATATATCTGAGCATATAGAAGTACTTTATTGTGAAACCTATGCACCTCATCTCATAGGCCTCATCAGGGTAATCATGAACAAGGTAATCTTATCATTACAACACGTCTCCTGAAAAGAAAAGAAAAGAAAAGAAAAGAAAAGAAAAGAAGCTTCAGGTCGTGCATTTTCTAAGTCATCAGTCAACAGGTGAGGTGGTGCAGAAAGCAGATGTTCCTTGGATGTCGTCATTGCTTACATTGAGAGACTCGCTGGTGTGGCGAGAATGTGTCTCAGAGGCATACAAATCGTAGAAGCAGAGGACAGCTTGAAATAACTCTGAAGCTACAAGCTGAAATTAATGTCAATCATCAGGTCCCTGAATCAGCCTCTAAATCAGAGATTTGGATGGTAGCAGCTATCCAAATATTGCTTTTCTTCACTGATATCACATTATCAACCTTCTTGTTGAGAGAAAAAAAGAGGCTGCTTGGGTTGTATCTTGTAATACTTGTAAATGAAAGCCCTGAACTTTTCAGACCTGCACAACCAGTATTGTCCTCTTGCTGCATTTTCCACGACTAAAACCAAAATAGGCTACTGAGAACAAGAATAAAATATTTGCGAGCGATGGTTTGTTTGACAAGTGACCTGCTTGGGGACAAACACCTTGCCTGACTGGTTATGTTGAAATCTGCTAGAATGCGCTCATCTTGCAATAAAGTTGCTGCAGTACCCTGTAGGAGGACATGTCAAAGTTGACCAAGAAATATGGAATATAATTTGTACATGAGTAAATTAATCTTCAGAAGCATGTGTGCTTTAATAACAGATAAAACTTTGTTTCCAGAAGTATGCCTTTCAGTTATTGACGTAATGCTTCTGCTGTGCCTGACATGGACAGGTAGAAACCTGCCCTGAGCTCTGGCACACACATTGGGAGGCTAGGGGTGGTGGTGGGACAATTTCCTGGGATAATGACTAAGAAATCCAGGTTTGCATCCCTTTGAGAGCTTTCATATCTGGTTTATTTATTGTTTTTCTTTGTTGTTTTTTTTGCTTTCTAGTTTAGGTTTGGCAACAAATGTGTCGAGTTTAGATGCTAAAAACGTTTGGGTCTGCTACTAAATGCACAAATGCATAAAACAGCATTTGTTCTGGTCACCTTCCTCAACTCAACCACTCACTCTTTACAGTGCCACACCTTTCCTCTCACAGCCTCATGACTCACCTGCACACTGTTTGATGTTTTCTTCTATCAGGCTGTTATCTGATGTAGGTCATGGTGGATCCAGAAATGCTGTCGCTTAGAGCTTATTTACTGGATCTATCTGCCTACACAGTCTTATTTCGTGCAGTCTAATGAGTAGTAACACCAAGATCATCTCTGCCTACGGACACCTTCATTGAGCCATGAAGAAGCCCCGGAGAGACTCCCGTGCTGGCATCAGAATCAGACAGCTGCTGAGTCAGAGCATGCTTCCCTCTTACTATTGAGTGTCAGTTTCCCTCAGGCCTACAGGCTGGTGAAGAACTGCAGGTTCCTGTAGTGACATATCTAAAGTGATTGTCAGCTTTGCAGAACCAGACTAAAAATTTGTAAGTCTCAGGATTTCAGTGTTTAAACCTCTCAAGTTTGTGAAGAAGCCTACAGAATACCGACGGTATAGTCATGTAATAATATCCTTACATCTGGAGTGTCTCACATGTGCTTGCCATATTGTCCTTTGGAAATGATAGCAAAAGTTCCCATCTTTGACAGCCTGTCAAAAGAATAAAAGAAAGTCACACTGTTGATATATTGCGATTGAACACATTGTCCTTTTTGAGGCGTCTTTGCAGCTGGATTTATCTTCTCATTTTGCCAATAAAATGTCATCAAATGCTCTTTAAAAAATTAAACTTGGAACTCGGAAGTGCCAAAAACCATAATGTCCATTCGAGGCTGGCTCCTGAAGTATATCCATCTGGATGTTTAAAAGGTAAATGACTTCAGACATTGCTGCATTTATTGGAAGGTGCCCGGAGACAGGCAGCCAATCAGTGTCTGCTAGGCCCCACATCTTTAAATTGGAGGCACTGAACTGGACTTCTTCAGAGAACATCTGAGAGTTTTGTGCTTCGGGTTCGTTAGCAATCTAGTGTCCACAGTTTTCAATATTTTATGTTGTGTGATCGTAGATACTAATAACAGCTTGGGCTGATTCCCACCAAATGTGAAAATCAAAGAAAATTTATATTACCCACAATTTTTTCACTTCACATTTTCGATATAACGATATATATCGGATGACGATATAAAAACATCTATAGTTTCATTTTACGCTACCGTTTGTTTCGTGGTGTTGCAAAATAAGCTGTTTATGGCAATATGTTTTCATCGTTTTGATGGTCACTGTAGTGGCTATATTAATTAGTTCTCTCTTTCTCTTATATTTAATGTAACCACACTACTGACGGACAAGCGCCTGTTTTTATGCGTTGTCATTAGCAACAAAGATGGTAAAACCATCACGTGTCCGCTTGTTTATTTTCCACATAAACCTTTCACAATAAAGCTCAAGATCCTGTTGAGACTTTTCAAAATAAACTGAATCACGTGAAAGAGTATGCAGATTATTTACAGATGAGAAGCAAGAAAGAGCCGCCACGTGCTAAAAAATAAACCGTAGACTCAAACGTTAGAACAGGCTTTTCCCCGCAGCACGCCGTGTAATAAATACTCACAAAGAAAACGACGCCCAAGATTAAAGTTGACGTTGAAATTTTAACCGAGTAATATATTTTTCAGTATATCCCTCATAACAGGCTGACATCACCATATTGTAATAAAAACATCATAAAACATCAAAGTTTTAGTGTAACCCTTGCCCTTTAGTGGGAGTTGCGCTGTCTGAGTGCTACTGTAAGTCCTACTTGACACTAATTAGCTGATATGTTTTTATATTGTACCTCTATACTCTATGGCTCCCACTGCTAACTTGGTACTAAGTTGAAGCTCCATAATTAGGACACCAAAATCAATAGGTGACGTCATGGTGGCAGTTTAACCTGCTTGATTTTATGAACATTAACACATACATATATGTAAGCTAGTATGGTGGTTTGTCGCTTGTGTTTGTTTCCTCAAAGCAAAGGTGCCCTGAGTTTCACCCATACCAGGTTTGGTGGAGTTTGCATGGTCTGTAGGTTTGTTTAGTTTCTTCTGCGAGCTCCCGCCATCAGAAACAGGTTATTCTCCGATCACGGTGCCCTTGACCAAGGCAGGGGCTTAGAGCTGGATTTGGCTTCCCAGGTGCTGCCCCTAACCACCAGCTTCTAGTCGGCATTTAACCTACCTTAATACTACGATGGATTATTCACAGAGAATAACATTTCTTCCAGGTATTAAATAAGAATGTTTCACAGCCCCTGAAATCCACAATTCAGAGGAACTTAGCATATGAGTTACCACAGTGTTGCTGCAGTTAATCTGAAAAGGATTACTGCAACTACTACAAATAAGATAAAAATGCAAAAGACAACTAAGGGGAAAGGCTGCCATTGATGAAAGAGGGGGACCAATAAACCCCTCTTCTTTCTGTGCCTTTACAAATGCAGGCCAATTTTACCATTTATTATATGCATGCAGGAGTGGCTGAGCGCCCAATCAGCACCAACGATAAACGAGGAAGGAAGGAGGTGGTTGATAAGGGTAATCGTTAGGGCTGCACGATTTTGCATAAAATGAGAATCACGATTTTTTTGGCTTAGAATTGAGATCACGATACTCTCACGATTCTCTTTTCCAGTATAAATATTTATTGCACTTATTAACTGCACATCAACTTCGTAACAGTTGAGACTGAACATAAAAACAATAAATAAACATAAAAACAACAAATGTCTCACGTTTTGTTGTTGCCGCAAAATGTTGTACTGCTTGAAATTCCGTCTCCACCGTTGCTTGACACTGCGTGTATAGAGCAGGTAGTGCAACAATAGAAAAATAGTTGCAGGATGGCACTGTGTAGCGTTTGTCTAGGGTGTTGATCATTTTCCTAAATCCCTCGTTTTGCAGTGTTGATGGGAGCCATATCTTTGGTCGGGTGATAAGTGATAGCCTCCGTAATTTCTTTGTGCCTGCGGGAGTTCGACGGGTATAGGGAAGCGCTGTATAAGGTTCCCGTTATTGATGTTTGGGTGGTTGACAGGGACGGATTTTCTCCTGTCACTTTCTCGTCATCCCTGACGTGCTCTCCGTTGTTTTTTCCCTGCTAATTTTAGCATCACACGGCACAGCTTCTGTATCACGTGGTATAAGGCTCCGCCCTTGTCATTTGTTGAGCAGGAGGAGTGAGCGCTTGTTTTCATGCAGATTACGTCCCGGATCAAAATGCGGTACAATCGTCATCGTCTTTTTTTTTATTTTTATTTTTTTATCGTTGTCATTTGGAAATGAGATCGCACATAAGTATGAATCGAGATCGCGATTTTCTAACGATTAATCGTGCAGCCCTAGTAATCGTTTTTCATTTGTCACTAATATCTGCATAATTTTTCGTCTCTTTAAATCTTTTAAGGGACCAGACAAGCCCAAAGTTTAAGGTATTTTTTTGCGATTCTGTGGTGGAACTTGATGACACATCATCTTTGTGTCTACATATTTGTGTCGTACTAAGTGCCTTAATTTTGCTCATGGTCCATCTGGCTCCACGTGCGTGCCCATTGTCAGGCAGCAGACGCTCGGTCTCACTGCCAGAGCTGCTTCTCTCTCATAACAAAATTATTGCTGCAGCTTCTCTTCCTGTTGCTGCTACTGTGAATATTAACAGATTACCCATGCGCTGACCTTTCATAGGCTGAGCTTTTAATGTTTCCACAGCAGACATCTGTAAATAATATCTCATGGTATGAGTGGATCTCTTTTCTGTCATATCACTCTGCTTTTCATTTCTGACGTGTGATAACTGCTCACATTTTGTGTTAACAGGGGAGAATGAATGTGTCTGTAATTTCCATGAATAAGGCTTATAGCTGGAGGAGCACAATGAGTTTTAATTCATGACCGTAAGTGGACTTAGTCTGCATGGCTCAAGGGCACCACCTCGTTTAGTGAGCTGCAGTTTTGGAGGTTTTATTTTTAACAGTAAAAGCCCTCCCTCTTACCGGAAACTGTGCCAGCAGCCCTGGCGGTGTGGAGAGCTCAGCCATCTGCCACTCTGAGAGTGTGACAGAAAGAGAGAGAGTGTGTGTGTCTTTGTGAGATACCAGAGCTGAATCTTGCGTGGGTGTGTGTGAGCCTGTGATTGGGCAAACAGTCTGTGGTAGAATACTGTTTAGAGCACAGTCTGTGTTTATGCTTTTTTTTTTTTCCTCTTTTTGTGGAGATCTTAACTGATTTAGTGTAGAGTGCTGACAACTGTCATTCATGATCAAAGTGTTCTTATCCCAATGCATTGTATAATGCAGCTTTGTCAGATGCCTCTCCCCAAGCTGTCCTATGGTACCCTGATATTCCAGCTGCTACTAAAGCAGCTGTTGAACAGGCTCTACACATGGAGGCTTGGGGTGGTGGTGGTACAACTTCCTGGGATAATGACTAAGAAATCCAGGTTTGCATCCCTTTGAGAGCTTTCATATCTGGTTTATTTATTAACTTGCTAGTTTAGGTTTGGCAAAAACCTAAACTTTGGTCATGCAACACAGAGCACCTGTATAAAAAAGCCCAAAGCCGACTGTACTTCCTCAGGAGGCTGAGGTCTTTTAACATCTGCAGGAAGCTCCTGAGGATGTTTTACCAGTCGGTGGTTGCTGGAGTACTTTTCTATGCTGTGGTGTGCTGGGGGAGCAGCACAGCAAAGAGGGACTCATCCAGGCTGGAGAAACTGATCAGGAGGGCTAGCTCTGTGGTCGGCATGAAGCTGGACACTCTGGTGACAGTGGCAGAGAAAAGGACATTAAAGAAACTGATGGACATTATGAACAATGCTGGGCATCCTCTGCACACGGCCATAAACAATCAGAAGAGTCTGTTCAGTGACAGGTTGCTTCTCCCCAAGACAAGAACTAACAGACTTAAAAACTCCTTTGTCCCACACGCCATCAAACTGTTTAACTCCTCTCTGGAGGGGAGAGGGAGGGGAGACAGGAGGACAAAGGAGGGGGGGAACAACTAAGCTGTAGTGCCTCTTCACCTCACTGTACAATACCTTGTGCAATACTTTTTGTAAATAGTCAACAGTGCAATAGACTCAATACTTGAAATGTGCAATTCACTTGTATTTTTATTTTTATTCCTATTTATTCTATTTATCCCCTTTGTATATTTTATTTATATTTGTTTCTGTATTTATATATGTGTGTGTGTGTGTGTGTGTGTGTGTGTGTGTGTGTGTGTGTGTGTGTGTGTGTGTGTGTGTGTGTGTGTGTGTGTATGTATATATATATATATTCGGACTGGAGAAGTGTAGTCGGATGGTAACAAAGAGAGGGAAGGTAGTCAGAACTGAGGGGATTGAACTACCAGAAGGCAACATTGCAGACATAGAGGACAGTTACAAGTACTTGGGGATCCCGCAGGCGAATGGGAACCATGAAGAGGCCGCTAGAAAAGCTGCAACCACCAAGTACCTGCAGAGGGTCAGGCAAGTCCTGAGGAGTCAGCTGAATGGTAAGAACAAGATCCTGGCCATCAACACGTACGCCCTGCCCGTGATCAGGTACCCTGCTGGGGTAATAGGCTGGCCAAAGGAGGAGATAGAAGCCACTGACATAAAGACAAGAAAGCTCCTTACCATGCATGGAGGGTTTCACCCCAAGTCCAGCACCCTGAGGCTGTACGCTAAGCGGAAGGAAGGGGGCCGGGGACTGGTGAGTGTCAGCACCACAGTCCAGGAGGAGACAACGAACATCCAAGAATACATTGGGAAGATGGCCCCAACTGACCGAGTGCTCAGTGAATACCTCAGGCAGCAGAAACCCAAGAAAGAGGAGGGAGACGAGGAACCATCATGGAAGGACAGGCCCCTGCACGGTATGTACCACCGGCAGATAGAGGAGGTGGCTGATATCCAGAAATCCTACCAGTGGCTGGACAAAGCTGGACTGAAAGACAGCACAGAGGCACTGATCATGGCAGCACAAGAACAAGCTCTGAGTACAAGATCCATAGAGGCTGGGGTCTATCACACCAGGCAAGACCCCAGGTGCAGGCTGTGTAAAGATGCCCCAGAGACAATCCAGCACATAACAGCAGGGTGCAAGATGCTAGCAGGCAAGGCATACATGGAACGCCATAACCAAGTGGCCGGCATAGTGTACAGGAACATCTGTGCGGAGTATAACCTGGAAGTCCCGAGGTCAAAATGGGAGATGCCCCCAAGGGTGGTGGAGAATGACCGAGCTAAGATCCTGTGGGACTTCCAGATACAGACGGACAAAATGGTGGTGGCTAACCAACCGGACATAGTGGTGGTAGACAAACAGAAGAAGACGGCCGTAGTGATCGATGTAGCGGTTCCGAATGACAGCAATATCAGGAAGAAGGAACACGAGAAGCTGGAGAAATACCAAGGGCTCAGAGAAGAGCTCGAGAAGATGTGGAGGGTGAAGGTAACGGTGGTCCCCGTGGTAATCGGAGCACTAGGTGCGGTGACTCCCAAGCTAGGCGAGTGGCTCCAGCAGATCCCGGGAACAACATCGGAGATCTCTGTCCAGAAGAGCGCAGTCCTGGGAACAGCTAAGATACTGCGCAGGACCCTCAAGCTCCCAGGCCTCTGGTAGAGGACCCGAGCTTGAAGGATAAACCGCCCGCAGGGGCGTGCTGGGTGTTTTTTTTTTTTATATATATATATATATATAACAATTCTGTGACTGTAACTTCGGTCGTTGCTGTGCTTTTTGGAAGTCGAATTTCCCAGAGGAACCCACCCGAGGGATTAATAAAGTTCTATCTTATCTTATCTTATCTTAAAAATGTGTTACGTTTAGATGCTAAAAACGTTTTATGACTTGTGCTATTGAATAACACAAGTAAAAATTGTAGTGAAACCCTACCACTGCCAGTCTTGGAGCCCTGTTGTTCACTGTTGAGGCTCAAACCACATCAATGTTTGAAGGCCCGCAGTGATGTGAAATTATACCCCTCAAGTGACTTAAACCAAAAGCGAGCCCGTTTTAAAAATGTAAAAAAGTAAAAAGTTGTTAGAAGGAAATACTCAACTAAAGGTACCTGAAACTCCTACTTAAGTACAGTAATTAAGTATTTGTACAGTAGTAGTAGTTACTTCCCAACATTGCCAGAAATACAAATCTAACAGGGCCAGTCGCTTAGGTTTTACACTTTTAATGGAATGAAAAGGTACAGTGGACTATTGCTTGTAAAGTGCTTTTCTTCTTAATTTGTGGACACAAAGTGCATTCGTACTATAAGCCTCATTCACTCATACGTTATTTTATATGCCTGAGCACTTTGTAACCTAAAATTCCCACTCCAATGGAAACTATTTTGCATCAAGATTCTTCAGTATGCAGGTTGGATGAGCCAGGGATTGGACCACCGACCTTGCGATCAGTGGCTGTGGCTCTCTGACAAAAATGTAAAGCAAAGAAAGCTGGGTGTCATCGTGAGACATTAGCCCTTCTATCTGCTTTATGAAAAGGCGATGCAGATGCACCATCCTTCTGTGTAATCCTCTAACTTCTGTCTCAGTGGTAGTGTTTCTGAGTGTGTGTTTGTGAATGTTTTTAGAGGATTTTCATTTCCTCATGCAAACTCCATACAAAAAGAAAGGACTCGGGACCTTCTTGCTGTGAGGCAACAGTGCTGTCCACCGCACCACTGAGCTGTCACAAAGCACAATAAATAGCAATAGCATACACGTGGTGTGTGTATGCTTTTCTGCTTCTTATAGCCCCCAGTGATTTTCCTGGGGTTTGAAATCTCGCGTGATCTTGTCCAGGCAACTAACCACTCTTGCTTGATTAGGTGACGTCATCTCAACAAAAATAAATTTAACAAGCGTGAAGTTGTTGAATTTCATGCAGCTCATACACAACTTATTATGTTCACCATAGAAACTCTTGTAAATGTAATAACTACCCAATTTCACTTTTTTTTTTGAGTGTATGAGTTGGAGTCTGAGGCCAGCGTGTTCCTGAGAATCACTTAAACAGTTTTTGTCTCTCTTGACAGTTGATTGTTGCTGACGTCAGTCACATCAGTGTGAACTTTTTTGCAGAGTAGAAATGATACAGGATTGTGAAAAGATAACACGGTTTCCTGTGCGCTGAGCGAGCGGAACCTTCTTTCAGTTACAACATCCTGTGGGCTGATGTTTAGTTGAACTGCTTTTCGTCCAGGTACATTCAGTCATTGTGCTGTAACATTGTGATTTATCTAGCCTATTGCATCACAACAAACACCCAGTTGTGGATTTGCCTGCTAAAGCAGAAGCAGTGCTATAATCCAAACTAGTCACACTTGATGCGACCATCATTTTATATACAAAACCCTCTTCAGTTTCACAACAGTTCCCTAATAAGGTTTCTGGTTGCCATCTGTTTACTCAGACTCTTTTCACAGCCTGTTCTGACAGATTATTTATCACTGCTGCAGAATGCACACAACCAACAGGACAGGCCCTCAGTGATTTAGTAGAGTGTCCCCTCTTTGTGAGTCATTCTTATGCTAATCAGTGCTGGTCTGTATTTTTTATACAGTGTTGCCTGAATTCACTGCAGTAAGATAAGAGGACTTTTTCCAAGAACATCCATCCATCCATCTACTTTCATAACTGCTTATCCAGCATATTATATATGGTACAGCAGTTGTGTCTGTTTACATAGGTGTTTCCCTGCACAGAGTCTAAAGACAGGGATTTTCAAAATCCATGCACTGGTGCTTACATGCAGTCTTCCAAAAAAAAAAAACAGCATATAGCTGTCATGAATGAGATTATACATAGGTTAAACACTGCTTGGTTGAAAAATGGTCCGGGACAGGCATAAAACAAACCCACCAAAGATCGAAACATACAGTGCAAGAAGCACAGATGGATGCTGAACGGGACACTTTTTAAAAAATTGTTTTATGGTTATATTTCTTCTCTATTAATGGATATTTGTGCAGAATGCAGAATCTAAAGGACAGGGACGAGATTTATTTGTACTGGAAGCTTTATGGTCTCTGTTTGTAGGCACGTTTGACTGGGCTTTGGCTCCCTGCAGGTGAGCAGTCCATATGGATCGCAGAAGAGGAAAACGATTGCCAAAATCCTGTCTTGTATAAACACTGGCTGCTTTCTGATGACAGTTTAGATTTCTGTCAACTAAAAAGTCATGGAGATAATTTTACTTTATCCATTTTAGTAGATTAAATAAATAAAAAGAAGTGTATGCATTTATTTATTTTCCCTAGTTGGGATTTTAAAACACAAAGAGAGGGGAAAAAAGTCAGTACACAAAAAGCCCCAAAGAAATACAATGAAATGAGTCAAGGCCGAGGTTCAGCACTTTCACAGACAGCGACTGCTGCAAGACTCGCTGACATTCACCTTGTGTGGTTAATGGAAGCTACGTATAGATAACAAACCTCAAAACAGAAAATTTTAATTCAGAACCACATAGACAAACGTTAATTTGTTTGAATAATGGTTCAAACTAGCTAATTTAATTTTTGGATTGTGCAAGTTAGTGTCATATCTTTGGCAAGCTTTTTAGTGTTGATCACCATCTATCCACAAGCACTAGACAACAAAGCCATGCAACTTAAAGAATCCTGAATTAAATTTAATGGGAGATTTCAGTAGCAAAGCAAAGCAATGGTGGGGTTCTTTGTTTTGTTTTTTTACACTTTGTGATTGATCATAAACTATTTGTTTAAGACAGAAGATTGACTCTTCTTTTCTGTCCTCTCTCTGCAGCCATCAAGGTCAACTGTCATGGCTCCTGTGGGGTCTCCAACACAGCAAACAGCACAGCATATAATGTGGAGGAACAGTACTTAAACAGCACGCTGTCTGTTGCCGAGAAAGGTAAATCAATATTTTCACACTCTGATAGGTTATCACACTTCTAGAGAGGTTAAAAACCATTGGCATACACTTGCTCTTTTTTCTAGGCAGCTGTTGCTCATTATTTGTATGTGCACTCTATGAAAAAACTTAAGGATATGCTGCTTAGATCTGCACGACAGTAAGACCAAACCTGTATCTTGAAAGCAGTGGACATACTGCAGGTGTGGCTCACTGGTTCAGCAGGTTCCCATGTACCTTATTGTTGAAATGCAGTGACCCAGGTTTGAGGCTGACCTTCAGCCCTTTGCTGTGTGTCCTCCCCTGCTCATTCTACCCTTTTCTGTCTGCTTTTCAATGCAAAACTGTCAAATAAAGGCAAAAAAGCCCCAAAATAAATCATCATTTAAAAAAAGAATATACTCCAAGTCAAAAAAAAAAAAAACACTGATATGATCATTAGAGTATGTGAACTTTGCATCTTTCTTTGCTGATGACAGATTTATCTCCCAACCTATATCCCAACAAATATCAGAACCTCCTTGTCATGGCACAACTGTAAGACTTGACTCATGGCGACTGGCTTTTTACCCCATTCAGTTTAATGAAAATCTTCTGGAATAGAGCTAATGTTACAGTGGCCTTCAGAGGTTTTTGCTTTCCTCTAACAGGGGAAAAGAATTTGACCGATCGACTAGTTTAAGAGTGGGAAAACAGTCAAAACTGCACCCAGTCCAGTGGTTGAGCTTGTAGATTGTATAAATATTGCTCACATATTTAAAGCCATTTTAAACAGTTGATCACATTGTTTAGAAATCATCTTTTTCCCCTGTAGGCTGACATGCATGCACCTGTGCACAACGTGATTACACATTTTTATGTTCAAGCGATTATATGTTCATTTAGTGTGACACAACCAACATAACTTGGGTCATTTTTAGTAGATCAAAGTCATTCTCTGTCATTTTCCTTTTATTGTTCATCTTCACATCAGAGAGCGAGAATGAGACACTGTCGTCTGTAATCTCAGCATCAGATCCTTGGGTAGCAAGAATGTATGTTTGTGTGAAAGTGTAAGCTAGTCCTGCTCAGCAAAAAATTATAGGTGTCAAAAGTGCTTTCTACTGAGAATACAATCAAAATTGTCTTTGAGATCATTCCAGACAACGTAAAAGTTATTTTCTGCAGATATGCATACAGATGGCTTTGAAATTTTTGCCTTGTCTTTGGTGTGCCTCGGGCACAACCCTAGTTTTTGCAGCCTAATGAAGAGTTACTCAGAGTAACAGTCCCCTGAAGCCTGTCTCCTCTCTGAGGTGAGACATAGCCAATCAGAGTCAAGAAGCACTGATGAGACGGTTGGAGAGCCCCCACAGAGAGCAGGTTAGAGTATTTTTCTCCCCTGAGTGTCTCTGTACCAACATGCTGTGCTGCACTGTGCTGTTCCTCCTGCCTACGGAAATAAGAGCTTACAAGACCTTCTTTTGCGAGTACGATCTTCCATCTTTTGTATGTGTTGCAGCCCATAAACAGAAGGTGAAATGTGCCACGCATGCATGAAATCTGTTGTAAATGCAAATCACACTGTGGGACACAATAGCAGGCATTAGAGCATGCAGTCCATGCTGGTTAAAACAGCAAACAGTTCAATGTTTAACTCTCAGGGCTGCGTTCTTCAGCGCATGATAGAAACTTCAGCCACACAATGCTGGAGAGTAGATTTAGTCAAGTACTTTACTTAAATATAGTATTCAGGTGCTTGCTATGCTACTTCATACTTTTTCAACATTTCAGATTGAAGAGTTGTATTTTCAGTATTTCTTGGATTTTTTTATTTTATTTTATTTCACTATATAGGTAAAAAAAAAAAAAAAAAAAAAGGCAAAGATCAGAGGAACATGGCCAGACTTGCTAGACCATTGTTGTGTTGTGTTTGTGTCGCATACAAGTGATGTCACAGGACTTTCGGACTGCCTTGCTGTAACGACCCCGTTCATATTGAGGTGGCACTCAATTGTAATGGAAGACTAACTAACAGAGTTGAGTCAAGCCGCTAGGTGCTAGTGGAAAAGAGGCATTAGAACCAAATGAACCGAGTTTGAAACTGAGTGCTGCTGGCCATGTCCATCGCTTTATACCATACCATACCACCTTTATTTATAAAGCACTTTAACATAAAACCAGAGTTCACAAAGTGCTGTACATGCTAAAAGCATAAGTAAAGAAAATTAAAATGAGATAAGATAAAATAAATAACTAAAAAACTAAAATAAATTGAAACATGTCAAAACAAATTGAGTCAAGAGAGAAGAGGCCTGCCTAACATGCAAGGGTAGATCATTCCACAACTTTGGAGCAACTACAGCAAAAGCACGATCACCTTTAGATTTATACTTAGTTTTTGGTACCTTAAGGAGCTGCTGATTGGCGGACCTAAGGGAACGGGGAGGTGTATATGGTTGTAGTAGCTCCGAGAGGTGGGGGGGGGGGGGGCAGGCCATTAAGAGATTTAAAAGCAAATAAGAGAATTTTAAAAACAATCCTAAAATGTACAGGTAGCCAGTGGAGTGAAATTAAAATTGGGGTAATGTGCTCAAACTTTTTTGTTCCAGTTAAAAGACGTGCTGCAGCATTTTGCACAACCTGCAGGCGCCTAATGGACGCATCACTAACCCCAAAATAAAGTGCGTTACAATAATCCAGCCTAGAAGTAACAAAGGCATGGATTACTGTCTCAAAATGCTGTTTCGATAAGATAGGCTTTATTTTGGCTAATTCCCTCAAATGAAAAAAGCTAGATCTTACAACAGCTCTGACCTGGCTTTCAAGTTTAAGATTTGCCTCTATTTTAACTCCCAGATTAGTGATGACTGGTTTAACATACTGTGCCAGTGAACCAAGATCTATAATAGTGGCCTCAGAAGCGCCACCAAAATGGCGCAGACTGTACCCTTCCTTTAATGAATGCTATCGTCACAATAAATACACCATGTCACAAGGTTCACATCATGATTAAGTGCTTTTTTTCTGTTTTTATTTTGTTGACTACAGTCAAATGGCCTCCACAGTCACCAGATCTCAATCCAATCCAGCACCTTTGGGATCTGGTGGAATGGGTCATTTGCTTTATTGTGCAGCCAACAAGTGTGCAGTCTGTTATCATGTGAAAGTCGAATAAAATCTGTGAGGAATGGGTCCAGCATCGTGTCTATACCATGAAGGATTAAAGCTGCTCTTAGGGCAAAAGGCAGTCTACCTATTAGCAAGGTGTACATAATAAAGTGGCTAAATGGTAAATAGCCTGTATTTGTATAGCGCTTTACTTAGTCCCTAAGTACCCCAAAGCGCTTTACACTACATTCAGTCATCCACCCATTCACACACACATTCACACACTGGTGATGGCAAGCTACATAGTAGCCACAGCTGCCCTGGGGCGCACTGACAGAGGCGAGGCTGCCGGACACTGGCGCCACCGGGCCCTCTGACCACCACCAGTAGGCAACGGGTGAAGTGTCTTGCCCAAGGACACAACGACCGAGACTGTCGGAGCCGGGGCTCGAACCTGCAACCTTCCGATTACAAGACGAACTGTCAACTCCTGAGCCACGATCGCCCCCACTTCTAATTAAAGTGACAAGATATATGTTTTATTAACTTTATAGACACAAATAATGAGAGGCAGAAAGTTTGATTATCTTCAAGCAGACCGAAGTTTCCTCTTTCCTCCATCCTCCGAATGCCTTTGGCAAAAGTCATTACCAAAAATAAAACAGGAAACAAGAAAAAGAGAAGACGAGGAAACCAACACAAACAAAACTAAAGTAGACAAATACACAGAACATTAAAAACAAGAGAAAATAATAATAATTTAAAAAAAAAAGAAGCAGACTGTGGCCATTTTTTGTTTTCGCCTGTGTGAGAAAAATCACACGTACTGTTCGTCAGCTGTCAGGCAGGGCGTTTCTGGGAGGTGAAAATTAAGTCGAACAGGAATCTTGAAATGTTTGTGCAGACACAAACATGAGCACACCCACTTCACCCATTAACATAGCAGCTTTGATGTTGTAAGAAAGAAAAATATATACATACAGCACTGTGAGAAAGTGTTTTCTGCCTTCCTGATTTCTCTTTTTAACATTAGTCAGACTTTAAATTTTCAAATCATGAAACAAATTCGTTTATTAATAACAAACATAATCTGAGTCAATACAAAATGCAGTTTTTAAATTTTGATTTATTTTTAAAAGGAAAAGGTTATCTAAACACGCATATCCTAAGTGAAAAAGTCATAAGAGAAAAAGTAATTGCCCCATAAACCTAATAATTGGCTGTGCCGCCCTTGGGAAAAGGAACTGTAATCAAGCATCTATGATAAATGGCAACAAATGTTTCACTTTGAATTGTTTTAATTCAGTTTTAATTCAGCCACATTGGAGAGTTTTTGTAAGAGCTGCATGGACGGCCTGTTTGCGGTCATGCCAAAGCACCTCGATTAGATTTAGGCTCAGACTTTGAGTCGGCCACTCCAAAATCTTCATTGTGGATTTGTTTTTCTTTTTGGTGCCATTCAGAGGTGCACTTGCTGATGTGTTTTGGATCATTGTCCTGCTGCATAACACAGGTGGTGTTGACTAGGGCTGGGTATCGTCACTGATTTCTAGAATCGATTCAATTCCGATTCACAAGGTCCCGAATCGATTCGATCCACGATTCGATTTAATTCGATTCGATTCGATTTAAATCTGGGAAATTTTGACAGTCAGAGATATAATTCAGATCAGGACATTTACATATTTTTGTATCTATAAAAAGGAAGCTGACACTCTCAAGACTTTATCCAAGGTGTGAGCATCACAGCAGATGCCTTTGTGTCAAAGTAGCTGAAGATAAAACACATAAAAACATGTAGGTGATTTTCCTGGCCTGGGATTTTATAAAAATATTCTGCAGTACATCAAAAACGAAAGAAAACCATTAATTAATCAACATTACCTCTGACGTTACAGCGGTTTTATTAGAGACATGGCTAAGCATTTTGCATTTTGAATAATTTTAAAAAGTTTCAATTTGTTCAGTATTGAACAGCAGAAATGAGGTTTTCTTTTCGGAAGAATGTAAAAGGGGAAAAAACAGCGGCCGACACCGCTGTAAGCAACAGTAGACTTGTGTAACAAGCAAGCGAATAATGAAGAAAGCGAAACTGTTCGAGAGAGGGGGGGGAGAGGGGGAGGGAGAGAGGGAGAGAGAGAGAGCTGCGCATCGCAATGGAAGCAAAACAGTAAAAGAGTGAATTCATGACGATGTTTATGTGAAGCGTTTGGATCTTCTTTTGCTGCTGGTTCGGTCAATATTGTTGGGAGAGAGATCAAACTAACAGCTTTAGAATCAGCGCATAAAGGGCGTGAACACAAAGCGCGGACCCGGATCAGCGAGCTGTCGGCTTTCAGCCCCGACTGTGAGAAAGGCGACATCTAACTGATTCTGATCCGCGGGTCACGCCCTGTGTTTAAGTCTATGTGCAGAATCCCTGTACCTGCTCTCATTTACTGTTTGGTGGTTCTTGAAATTTTGTGAGATGTCACCAGAGATTCTGGCATTTCGGACAAAATAAATTTATATAAAAAAATCGATTCAGGATTTTAATGAATCGATTTTACGTTATCCAAGCCAGAATCGATTTTAATCGATGAATCGATTATAAAAACCCACCCCTAGTGTTGACCTTCAACTGATAGTTGGACGTTCTAGTTGGACGTGCATTTTGCTATTTATCGTACAGTTTATTTTAATCTTTGTGTACAGCGCTTTGTGACTACCTGTCTATGAAAAGCGCTTAATAAATAAACTTTACCAGAAAATCCTGAAGTAAGTAAGTAAGTAGAGAGCAGAGTTCATGAAGTAGACCCAGACCACTACGAAAACTTTCTCAAAGGCTTTGGGGTCATCAAGATGATTTTGGTAAATGTGGGATGAGGTTTAGAGGTACAGCTGAAGAGGAACAGCTGTAATGAGTCTGTATTATTGTTTAACTTGATTAAAAAAAAAGAATATCTAATTTTATTGCCTTGAACCTCTGAATTTATTATTATTGTATAAACAAGATTTGTCTCTGAGTTCTTTGCATTTCATGCAGTGGTGCTTATGAGTACATGAGGAAAGTCAATACGGTTTGAAGTGTATTATTAGAAAGCGTTTTCACTATAACTACGCACCGACCAAATAAATTCCTTTCAAATTATTAAATATTTTCTAACAGAAGGTTCTTGTTCTTTGAAGTGAAGACTCAGGCCTTCTGGCAAATATGTGATAGTAAAAGTTATTTTGTCATGTCGCCCAAATTCCTGGAGTTTAGTGTTTCACATTTTATTTAATTTATCCAGTGTGTGACCCTGGGCTATCTGTACCAGCGTGGTCCTCCAGTTAAAGAAATTGCTGTGAGATGAAGACCATCAGTTCTCACACTGGCACAGTCAGATATTACTCTGACTCCTTAACAGAGAGCTGCGAGGTTAAAAATGTTTTAATGTAGTGGTCTTGCATGCAAACATTCTTCCGTAGATCATTATTACTTCTTCTATTTACAGCTTTTAGTTGTATAAAGTTTTTTTCTGCTATATTTAAGAGTTTTATTAAATGAAATGAAATTGTTTATTTACTTATTGTTGAAACTGACACCAAAACCCAGGTGCTGATTCAGTGCTAATCCCAATAACTGGGACATGAATCTGTGAGTTTTCGTTTAATGAAGGGCAGGTTTGAGGTTTTTTTTTAGTTTTTTTATCTTCCTCTTAATAACAGAAAGAGACGTTGAAAGCAGGAAGTTCTTTGAAGCAATAGTTAAACTTAAAGCCTTACTGTGAAACGTAAGGCACCAGAAGGAGAAGGTCATAAATAATTCATGACACACCCTCTCTCGGAGTTCCTCTTTATCTCTGCCGTTTTCCCATATCTCGCTCTCTTCCATAAAGGGTCTGGTTCGCCCCCAAGGGTCGAGCAACGGAGGGAGAGTGAGAGAGGAAGGGTGACAGAAGATCATCTCTCTCTCACACACACACACACACACACACACACACACACACACACACACACACACACACACACACACACACTCTACAAAGCAAGCGACCCTCGCTGTGGCTGGTTGATAATGTGGTATGCCACAGATGCTTGGCGGTTAGGGGAGTGAAGACCGCTTACATCAGCAGCTCTTCATGGACACTGACTTTAAAAAGTGAGAGCTTCATATTTAGAACACGTTTAGGACAAAGCCACGTGGAAGTTTTTTAATAGTATTATTTACTAATACTGGCATTTCTGCAAAGACAATATTTCTTCTTCATTAGGTTTATAAATGTGTTACTAAAAAGGCACTGTTTGTGCCAAAAACCCTTCTAGTGTTGTTTTAAACTTTAAAAAACTTTGATTTCTACAGTGAGTAATCCAAGGTAGTAGCAGCAACAGTAGTTCTGTATTTTCAAAAGAGACTGCTTATCCCACTGTCAGTTTATGTCTTTGGTCTGTGCTGCCATTTATGCATCAAGGCTGTTTTGGTGTTTGTGTTGTAGACACATTTGCATTCTTTGTAAAAGCATAAAGTAAAAGGATTTTTGATGTTAAAATGCCAAAAAATACATTCGGAAAAAAATGGTCTAGAAATTATTGACCGGGTTACTCAAAGAAAATCCACAAACCTTTATGTAGGAAGTTTAATACCAGAACTGTTTTCTTTCTGCTGTCTACACCTGCTAACTAAAACATGAGTGCATCTTAGCAATGTCTCTTTTTAGTTATCATGACTTGGTTGCCTAGTTTTAGTGTTACCCAAAACAAAAAACCTGGAAGCTTCATACTGAGATCATCTAGATGGATAATTAAAGCTAAAAAATATATATATTTCCTTATAAAGTATCCTTGTAAGGTCATCTGAAAAATATCAAAATATTTGTGAGCCTCTGGGCTGTGTCGGGGAGAATTGGTGGCTCTTAGGTGACACTAAAAGCAAAATATTATCTTTTTTTTTCTTTTATTGTGTCCTTGACTACACAGACTGTGTGAACCACATGAAATAGTCACAGTTCAGGTCTGTGTAGTCATCCTAGTATCTCGCACAACATGGGGCTTGATCAAAATATCGATGAACAAATATATTTATTTTCATTTATCCAACCTTTATTTAACCAAAAAGAGCAAATAATGAAGTTGATTAAAACAAAAACTGGTATTGAACAAAAATACAGTAAACTAGAATAAACACAGGGTTCAGGATTATCACTGATCTGGGGCCAGTAAAAACCTATATTGAGGCAAGTTGATTGGCCCATTTGGAGCCTCACTTTATAATCTCTTTATGATAATAGGTCCTGCTAGGTTTTAATAGCAGAATGAATGTTTGTTATTATTATTATAAGGTTAAATAATGATAATCATTGATGTTGTTCCTCATTTGTGACTTTTAAAGAGTCTTTTATTCTTTCACTCGTGTGGTCCTGGCCCAGTTTGCATGCAGTGTGTGCACTGCAGTGTTAAGACTGACTGTTTCTATTAGCAGTAAACAGGACTGAGTGATAAGCACACACACGCATACACACACACAGTCTGAGCACTTTCCCTCAGGAAACGTAGACTGAAGGGGAAAATGTTGTGCCCGTCCCTAATGAGGTGGGACATGTTGCTATCTGTAGTAATTTAATTGGGCTGCCAGCTCATCTACAGAATTAATAAGCTGGTTGACTCAAGGTGCTCTCAGTGTGATGGGGACATAAAGGCGATTTTTGTTTCCTTATGATCTAGTTATTAGTTTTAACTGAGCTTGTAAAGTAAACGGTGCATGTGATGATGGCCCATGTGAAAAATAAGTTTGAACTCAATCAGAATTTCTTTCTAGCTGATTTCTTTTATAGAATTTCTTTCTAGCTACAGGCAACAGTTGTGCGATTTGTTAAATTATGGGTAACTTGTCTTCAGGCTAATAAGATGAGATGCACTTTGACATGTTTATTTTACTACACTTTGGTTTTTAGGTTATTCAAAATTGTCAAACTCTGATTTTTTTTTTTTTTTGTGCAAAAGACAAAAAACCCTAGAGGCGTCTCTCTTCTGTGTGTTCTCTTCTGTAAAATTTATTATAGTGACGCCGATCAGGCACAATGTTTTCACCACTGACAGGTAAAGTTAATAGCACTGATTATCTCTTCATTATGTCGCTGGTTAGTGGGTAGGATATATAATGGAGCAAAGGAGATATTCTGTCCTAAAAGCAGGAAAAATGGAAAATTTTAAGGATTTTAGCGAGTTTGACAAAAGGCCAAATTGGAGACGACTGGGTCAGAGCATCCCCTCAACTGCAGCTTTTGTGGGGTGTTCCTGCGGTGCACTGGTGGTATCTATCAAAACTGGTTCAAGGAAGCAGCAGTGGTGAACCAGCAACAGGCTGATGGGCGGCCCAGGCTCAGTGATGCACAGACGAGCTATTGTAGCTCAAATTTGGCTCTGATGACAGGTGTCAGAATACACAGTGCATACAGGCCTGAACTGGCGACTGAAGAAGACTTGGATGAACAGCTTTCTGAGACCTGAGATCAACTTTCCCTCAACTTTCAGGCAACTGTTTGAACAGCTACCAGTGAGACCACAAGATACTGCTGATTGACACAGTGCCTGGTGGTAAATACATTGGAGCGTTGCCTAGACAACTAGACAGAGCGAAGCAACAATTTTCAACTTAATGTGGATTTATGTGTCGTTCTGATTTCTGCTGTAGAAAATCATGCAAATTTATTTAAATCTCATGCCTCATTTGCTTATTTAAACATGAAAAACGTGAGAAAAGTAGAGATGGGAAAAATAATTAATATTGTCTGCCTTTTAATATAAATCTTTCTTTGCGTGGGATTCTGATTATACCAGTAACTAACAGATGAGACTGGATATTCTCTTTCTTTTCCATACTGTCAACAAACCCCATGTCAAGGCCAAAATCAACAAAGAAGTAATCATTCTAATGAGCTTTCCTGTGCAGGCCAGGAGCTTTTATCTGCATTTCCTTTGCGCCACGGAGCTCCATTGTTGTCCAAAAACAAATAAAAAAAGACATCAGTGAATCCCGCTGTTCCACAGTCGATTACATTTTCCTTCATTACAGTAAACATGCGCTGTAGTTCATCTTCAGCCACTCTCACTTGCGCCATCTGGCTGTAAGCACCAGTTTACCAAATGTGTACCTCTCCCAGCAGGTTTCAGGTGAGAGTTGAACTTCACTGAGGGGGGAAAAAAAGTTTATGGTCTTGGACTAGGCTTAAACCATTTCTGGAAAACTGACCCTTTATATGATTGAGTTTGAATAACATTTATTTATTGTATTTATTTAAACCAGAGATAAAAGTTCGTGAGGATAAAGCTCAGGGCTGTGGCTTTTGTTTTAGGAATTTGCTAGCTATAAAAAAAAAAAACACGGAGCATTCTTATCTTAGCTTCAATCCAAACGGTCATACTTGTCACACTGATGCTGGCCTGCAGATGTGATGGGATGGAAGGAAAAGGCTTGGCTTTGATTGCTGCTGCCTCGCCAAGCCTTTAAATGATTGCTGAGAGAACCTCGAACCTTGCCACTTGTGTCACCCAGCAGTTTATCACTTCTTATTATTAACCATTAATAGTCTAAGTCACTAGAAAAGATAATTGTAATCGTCTCAGCTAAAGCCTGTTTTGTCTCAGAAACCTCATCCTGCTGGGAAAGCAGGTGAGCCCAGCCAGCACGCCGTGTCCTTAAATTAAAAGTTAATGAAAGAATATGGACATAAATTATGAGATTTTACAGCACATTCACTTTAATTTGCAGTTTTTTCTGTCTACTAATTTTACTATAATGATTTTAGCATATGTATATTTATTAGTATGTGCCTCTCTCCTCCTTAATGGATCTATTAAAATCTGTGTTTTGAGAAAAGCGTCATTATAAATGTAAACCTTTTTTTTTTTACAGGTGTCCTTGGAGTGGGCGAACACAGTTTCCCGTTCCAGTTTGTTATTCCAGGTGAGTGAAACGTCATTCTTCTGTGTGCCCAGCACCGCCTCACTTCCCGTAACAAGTTTTCTTAGATTTGTTTTATCACCCATCTAGGTCAGTTCAGCGAAGGGTGCATGCTGATGCAGGTGTGATAACCCCTGTCGACAAAGCAGTTAAGGTCCAGTTTGTGTGTAGGCGAATGGAAAAACATTACGTAATCAGTGTTTAAAGATTTAGGAGTGGTACGCCATTTCCTGATACTTTTATTGCTACTAAAAGTTTTTTTTTTTTTTTGCTCATGATAGATAACAAAATTGCAGTGTGTAAATAACCCTAAAGATCAGCTGAACATTCTTGGCACCTGTAAGGCCACACATTGTGCAATCTGTCTGGTATCTTACACCCTCTCTGAGGCACAGGCTGACACACAAAGGGGGGTAGCCGGGGGTTATTTTTAGTTCCCTCTCCTTTTGTGCAGTCACTGTTTAATTGGGCTTCATGCCTCCGTGCTTTGTCCTCCCCTCCTTTCAGCCCACCAGTCTTGAGAACATCAGGGAAGGGCATGTTAAATATCAGGCAGAGAGGTGGCTAACTGAAGGATAAAGAGGCTCCTGCTGCCCCCTGCTGGTACCTCAGAGAGGCTAACAAACCCTAAAATGAACAGTGTGATCCTTAAGAGTTTTTATGGTAAAAAAGAGTCTACCTGAATTGTAACATGTGGTTTAAAAATTGAGCATTTATCATAATATCTTAGCAAGTTTTCTTTGTTATTCTTTTCAAAGTTTCTCTAATAGTCACAAAAGACATCATAATAAAAATGAATCTTCCGCAAAAACAGTGTCACCAATAATCAAAATACATACATGACAGTTGGTGAGGAGGCTTATTTTTGCAAATTTTTGGCACTACACACTCTTAAGGACAAATGGAGTCTCCAGCTTATACAAAATGCTCTGTTTCACACAGTTTTTCTTCTACTCTTGGCTCTGAAAATCATAAAAGAGATGGGATCTTAAAGCTATTCAAACCTGTTTTAGAGGGACATCCAATTAGAAGAAAGTTGGCTTAAAAGGCTGAAAAGCTCAAATGACTTGTTTAACCCTCTCGAGGCAGGCGTTGCCGATTTGCAACAGTTAAAAACCAACAACCTGATTACCCAACATACATATTTTATGAGTTTTTTTTACTCAGAAGTACCACTGCAGGACTTGGTTGTGCATTAGCAACAAAAAGTTTAATTTGAGCCTGAGAGGGTTAAATCAGCTAAGGAGCTGAACGAAGGCTCAGTGTAGGTTAAATAAGGATTATTTTGAACTGTGAGTAACACAGAGTTATAATGGGTCCACTTTAAGGTCAAAAGATGAACGGACATTGCATAAGGAGGGCTTTGACATCGCCAAGTTATTTCTAGGCTCTTATGTTTCCAGTCTATGGATTTTGTCTGCACTCCAAGGAGCAAGACAGGCTCTACAACCCTTAGCCACTTTCAGTAACCACGAGCAGCCCACTCCCCAGGGAAATTCGGCCTGATGTCAGCCAGTGATGGCTCCATTTTAGTTGCCAAGCTGTCTGCAACCAAACAACAACAATCTGCCTCTCCTGCTTAATTCTTATTGACAGCAGCAGCAGCAGCAGCAGATAGTCCCTGGAGCAGCTGGCATTAACATCTGAATGAGGATCAAGGAACACATTAGAACAGAGACTGCGCCAGGGGGCTCTGCCATTATTTTGACACCACATTAAACTCTTTTGCTGTGCGTTCTGCTTGGAAATTTATACACAGATTACTCCATGAACAGGTTTTGAACCTGTTGTTTGGGTGTTTTTTCCTCTTCACTGGATCTGAACATCTCTCCCCTTCTGTCTATCTCACTGCTGTCTCCCCAGAATTGTTATTTTTCCTCTTCTTGAATTTCCTACGCTCCTATGTTTACCCTCACAGTTTCCACTTCTTCACTGTCCTTTTCCTGAGACACATGGCCTGTCCTTTTTTCACTAAGGACACCTGCAGGAATCCATCTGAAAGCTTAGTTTAATGACATCTCCAAGGGAATGCATACAGATTTCAGCTCAGTCTCTGCCTAGGGGAAAATATCTACAAAAAATAAAGTGTAGCCACATTAATATGACATTTTCTAGAATTTCTACATTTAATTTTCCTTTTTGTCCTTCTTTTAAATTTTTTTTTAACTTAAATTTACAATTAAATGTATTGAACTTAAACTTCTTTTTTTCCTTTTTTTCAATTTAAAAGAAAGTTTTTGCTAATCCTTAATAGAAAATGCTAAAAAGAAAAAAAATTATCGAGTCGTTCGTTGAATCCCTCGCACAAATTAGTCATCGAAATATATACATTTGTATGACTTTTTAAAAAATATTTCTTGTACTTTCTATTACTGTTCTAGTACTTTTGCTTTATTGCAATAGTTCTGACTAACAGCATTGTTTTCAGTCTAATTTACTTCTTTGTTTTTCCTAACCAGAGGCAGCCATTTCCTTTGATTTGTGTCAGTCACCCAAAGGTGAAATGCTGACTCCTTAAGTACACTTTGTAAACCAGAAACAAACAAGTTTGTGGAAATGCAAAAGCAAAATGTAGAAAATACAGAAATAGATGTAGAAATAATTTCATACATTTAATGTGATGTTATTTATTGGCTGTTTCTGCCCGCCATAGTTTACAGGCCGCAATATAACAACTCATTGGTTGTATGAGAACTTGAAAATGTTAGACTTTTAATCACATAGTTTACCTGTGATCCACTTAGTCGTCACCTATGGAGACAGTTTTTGCTTTTTGGGGGGGAAATTCTGTCTTACTGAGCTTGTTAGCTTTCTTGTACGGTGAAGGTATGACCCTCTGAATTTGATGTAAGTTACAGCTTTATTGAGAAATTGATGTGGGTTGGATTGAAATTCCCAATGTCACTCATGTTTGTGTTTTCTTTCCCCACAATCTCCTGCTTAGCTGCTGTCCCAACTTCCTTTGAGGGACCCTTTGGGAAAATAGTTTACCGAGTGAAGGTGACTATTGACACGCCACGCTTCTCCAAGGACTACAAAATCCAGAAGCCCTTCTACCTACTCAACATGCTTAACCTCAATGAGGTTCCAGACATTGCTGTAAGTGCTTGATTCACATTTGTTTTCCTTCACTTTGATCTCACCTTTATTCTCTTTGATTCTTGCCCAGTGCATTTAGGACTGGATTGAAAAGAATGCTGTAATGCATTTCTTTATTTAATAAACTTTTATCTTTGTCGAAGCTTATTTGATTTCGTTGCAGAGCAGGAAAGGGTTCTCTCCCTCCTACTCATAATCAAGTCTCTTCTCCTGATGACTGTCAGTTTCCTGTTTATCCTGCAATAAAGAGTCTGCACAGCTTCTGCTAGCCAAACTTTTTAATTACTGCCAACGTACAGACAGACAGACGTTTATTCAACAACTCTGCCTCTTCAGTATCACAGTTCTGCTGTGGCCACCAAGAAGTTCAACTACCTCCTGGTGAAGTCGGGGACTGTGATGCTGAAAGTTTGCAGTGACATGAAGGGTTACATCCCCGGTCAGGTCATCAAGTTATTCACCGAGATCCACAACAAATCTGGCAAGGACACGGGGTGTGTACTGGCCAGTCTCGTACAGGTATGTTATTAAATGTAGACAGTTATATCAGTATTTCTTAACTCATCCTTGGTTCGTGTAAATCATCTTTAAGAAGGACTGAGAACTCTTAGACCTTCTATAATAATAGAATAAACCAGAATTTCCACTCAAGTAACAAATCTTTTCATGTGGACACACATAAAATTCGTTTTACCTCAGATAAAAACAGTTATCTTGATCATTTCTAGAACAGTAAGTTATCCTGCGAGCTTTCACATTAGTGGTGTGTGAAGCGGTTTGAATTTGCCATTACATCTTTTCATGCTTCTAATTGTTTGACTTTGTCACACCAGAGAGTGGCCTACAAGACTAACAAGCCTGTGGTAGACCTACGGACCATTGCAGAGGTGGAGGGAGCGAAAGTGAAGGCAGGAAAACATGCAGAGTGGAAGGAACAGATCATCGTTCCTCCACTCCCTCAGTCACAACTGACAGGCTGCAACCTTATAGACATCATCTATTTCATTCAGGTGTGTGTGTATGTGTGTGTGTGTGTGTGTGTGTGTTATACCAGGTTGATAGCAGTTTTGCAGGTTTAACATATGTTAGTTGAAGCTTTTCAGCTCCAGCTTTTCATTTTTCTACTTCCTTTATGCCGTCCTAATTGTTTCTGAATCAGACCACAGAGTGTTGATGGCAGCCATCTGGTGGGCTGTGAAGGTACTACAAGTTAACTGTAAAAAGTCATTTAAAATAAATAATAATAAATAAATTTGACCCTAAATATTTAAATATCAAATAAAGATTCTAACTTTTCATTTTCTGAGCTATTTTTGGATCTAAGTTTGGATCTAAGTATTAGGAAATAACTAAAGTGGAGCTGCAGGTCTTATAGAGCAGTGAAGCTTTTAATGGACAGTTGACCTTAAGAAGTAAATTATCGTAGGATCCAAATGAATCAAAAAAATTCATGTGATTGTCCAAGGTGAAAGTATGAGTAGGTCACAATAGATTTTTGAAGTGGGAAGAAGTTCAGAAATTCCTCTATGATGATATTTTGCAAATGACCATTGCAGCTAATAGCAGATCATCTGATATTTTTTTTCTTCCCCACTCATCATTTCAGATATTTTTTTACCATTTTCAGTGCTACATTGAAGTATGATTGCAAGTTTGGCAAAACGGTTCGATTTGCCAGGGGAAGCAATTTGCAAAACTTTCCAGGTTGCAGTTTCTTGGTGTTCTTGAGTGCTGCTGCTTTAAGAGGAACTTATTAAAGTAATCTGCTCGTGTCATTTCTAAGCTGTTAAAATGGTGGCTGCATGTATTAAACGTGCTTTTAATTCTTGGTGTCAGACACTTTTCTACACAAACAAAGGGTCTTTGCTAAGGGTACCCAAAAGGGGTGGTAACTTTTAAAGAATAGATTCTACAGACACAGGATCAACTTGGGTGGGGGGAATATAAAAAATAAATTAGCTGTGAGTAATGCACAGTTAACAGGGACTGATCCCGCTGCTCCCTTCACGGATCTCTGTTTGTGTTACAGGTGTCACTAAGATATCCTGAAGCAGCTGTCACTCTGCCTATCTATATCGGAAACATCGCTTTAAACCAGTCTCCGACGAGGTCTACACCCACCAGTCCAGCAGGTGCAGCAGGGGTGATGCCCAGCGCTCCGCCAGCAGAGGAGGATCGAGGCGATGATATATGTGCAGGAGGCTTTACCAGTGAGGAACTTCCCACAAAGAGTCACTCACAGCAGGATCCCTCAGGCCAGGCAGTCACAATGTCTCCCAGCGCCTTCAGCTACGCACCAGGTGCGGCAGCGCCGCCTAGCCACAATCCCCCCGATGCATCTGCTCCGCTCTTCTGTTTGTCCACAGGAGCCACCATACCTTTCTTCACTGAGGGAAATGTTGCTCCAACCCCCACTTCCTGTTCACTCATTCTCCCTCCAGAGTACAGCACTACTGACTACCCTCATGGTTAGTACTTAATAAACCTACCACACCCAGACAATCACCTGCAAGGTGTAATGGCTAATTAGGCATTTATGAGTTGCATCATCATCATGCTTCAAGTTTTAAAAATATTGGCCGATATTGGGTTGTTGTTTTTTAAATCACCAAATATCTGTACATACCAGTCTTATAAAGTCCTGTATCGGCCAGGCTCCATTCACAGCAGTCCACATAATTTGTCAGATAATAACAATAAAAATACTCCAGATTAGGAAGAAACTGTTGTAATGCTGTATAGTTGGGTATTTAAAATGTGCAGCCAGCCTTAATGTGGACATTAAAGGGTCTGCAGTTTCTTGCACTTCCACATTTTCAGCTCCAGAGTTCGACTTCACTACTACTCATGGAAGCCATGATAGCGCCCCCCCCACTCCCCAAAATGACTAAGCAATGTGTTTTGCATTTTCTGGCCTATAATCTCTAGTAGATTAAATCACAGTAAAATTCCGAGATAACCTTAAACTCTTATCTAGTCCCGTTTACTTTTCTTTGCCTCTGTGTGTTCCAGAGCCCCCACCTAGTTATGAGGAAAGCTGCAGTAGTGCCAACTCCAGTTTCAACAGTAGACAGTAGAGAAGAAACAGGTGGATGAAGAATTGTGACCACTCCCACCTACACCTGTTTGCACTCGCCTCGAAACGAATCCAGAGACAAGGTGGATGAAAAGAGGATGGATGCTTCAAACTCCCCAAGGATTGATTCTTTGTCCTGCATTGAGTTTTGTTTTGTTTGTTTTTTTAAAAAGGGGATAATTTCTTATAATGAATATAAGAATTTAAATTTTTCCTCATGTCCCAGCAGATAATGTCAGGTGAACATCACTGTGCCTAAAGAAAAAAAAAGAAAAAAGTATTTCAGATTGTTATACAGCATTTAGAATAATCAGTCGTTGGACACGTCTGTTGTGTTTTTATTTCCAACATGATGTTGCATCTGTGATGCCTTGAAACTAAAAGCTTTCAGTCTGGCCTTTTTGTGGTGGGGCGGGGGGGTCCGGGGGTCCAAACATGCGCTTGTTAGTGTGGTCCGCTGCTCTTTGTACATGTCTCTGCTGTCCTCGTCGTCGTGCAGGCAGAGCTGCCTCCATCATGGATATAAAAAGAGGAATACACAGTCACAGGTGATGCCTGTGATAACAGCTTCTTTTCACATCAAAATCTGTTTTTAAATGCACAGAATGGTTATAAAGATAAGTAGGTCCTTAGGGAAACCACTCGGCTGAGTAACTGATTAAAATAATTCAAGGAGCAAATTCAAATTCAGTTCATTCAGTAGTTTTCCTCTGGTCTGTTGTGCTGTTTGTTTGTTTTTTATCTAAATCATCTTGATGTGAGTTGCCCGATTTCAAATATCCTTATTATGGAGCTACATGGAATGTTTAAAATAATACGTTTCAAAAGGTCATCAGCAATCATGAGCCAGTTTCTCAAACAAAGTCCTAAACCTTTTATTCTACTGTCTATTGCCATCATTCTTCTGTCAACGTTTGCCAACCATATCCCTCTGCAGAAGTAAGCATCCAACGACAAATGACGAGAGGCTCACAATGTAATCATTAAAAGCCTCCACAACAGCTAAGCTGCTTCTTTTCTTTTGCAGATGTAGATAATAGAAAATAAAATTGTTCCTAAACGAAACTGCTCATGACGGGGTATTTGTTTTGTGTCACCAGGTCATGATGTGGCTATTCCTTATCTTTCAGGCTGTTATGGGCTGTGGTTTGCACTGTTGGCAGTAATTCCGATGCGTTCTCGATGGGTTTTGGCTGCCCTTCTTCACAGATTCTGTTCATAACTTTTATTAATTTATAAATCCATCCAAGTGGTGGAGGGTTTCTTGTTTGGTGACCTCAGGATCACCTCTCTGCTGTTGGTAGATGATGTGTCTTGAGGCAGTGAGGCACTTTGCAGGACTGAGGGCATGGTTCTCAGCCGGAAAAGGGTGGAGTGTGCACTCTGGGTCAGGGACAGGTGTAAGTGTCCCGGGTCTTGAACCGACAAGTGAGGGAATAGAGGAGCGGGGGATTGACAGAGGGATGGGTGTGGTACGGGCCGTACCAGTATGCTTTGAAGAAGAGAGATCTGAGCATAAAAGTTAAGCTGTCGATTTACCAGTTAATCTATATTCTCACCCTTGCCTGTGGTCATGAGCTGTGGGTAGTAAGCCAAAGAATGAGATAACAGATATTTGAAAGGTGTCTGCGCTCTCCCATAGCAGTAGGATGTGGAGCTCACATCACAAAGAGCCAGTTGAGGTAGTTCTGGAATTTTTTATTTTATTTTATTTTTTTACACAATGTCCTACTGGGAAGAGGCCCCCATGGCGAACCTGAACACGCTGGGGAGATTACATTGCTCAGCTGGTTGGAAATGCAATGAAGAACCCAATGAGAGGCTGGGTGCCTCTGGGTAGACCTCTGCCTCTGTAACCTGAACCCAGATAAGCGGCAGAAAATGGATGGATGGATATTTTCCTTCTTTCATGTTTTTTTTTCTTCTTCTTTTTGTGTGTGTGTCTTTTAGCTCCAAAGGTGTCGTGCCATTCAGTTCCATTAAATCCAAGAGTAAGCAGACGGCTGCAGAGCTGATATGTCGGAAACTGGGAATCTCACACCGAATCAATAGTGATGGATAAACAGCACTACAGACCAGAGGAAAATTAAATACAAATTAGATTTTAAGAGGAAAAGGCCTTTTAATCAAAAACGCTTCCACAAAGCAGTGCAGTCAAACTTTGTTATTATTTATTATATTTTTTATTTCATTACGTCTCCCTTTCATTGGCTCCTTAAGATATTTTTCTTGCCGTACCACTTTTGTATTCAGAGGAAGTTTGTCTCGTGAGCCTCATTTTCCCTGTAGCTGGTTATGAGGTCTGCAGTACCGAAAGCCGTACTCTGCCCCCTTGTGGGTGATACCGGTACAGGCTTTATCTCTTTTGAGCCTGCTCTTAAAACTGGAGACTAAAACGACCATCCATGTTAACTGACCCACCTAACTTAGTCCTTGTTTCTGTGATTCACCAGCTGAAGTCCGCTCTAGAAATGTATTTCTTTCCTTTCTGTTGAGCAGAACTTATAAACGGAGGTTGAAGATGCATGTGGTTTGCATCAGGATGATTTATGTTATTTTTCCCCTTTGTTGCCTTAAATTTCTTCTGGTGATTTGAGTGTGTCAGTCAGTGCAGATGTTAACACATCTGGGCATCTCAGCACTTCATTTAGTGTGTGTGTGTGTGTGTGTGTGTGTGTGTGTGTGTGTGTGTGTGTGTGTGTGTGTGTGTGTGTGAGAGAGAGAGAAAAATGCAGTTTAACTTCAATCAAACTTGAGTTCAAGCCAATTTCTGATCGAACATCTGTAAAAGTGGAGATATTTTCCTTTTTTGTGGGGTTTAACTATTGTATTTTGTATTGATTTTATGTTGTTGTACCATAATATGATCTTAGCATTGCACAAATGTCTGCTATTTTCTGTTGTATGTATAGATATTTGTTCACCAAACCTTTTGTTTTGCACGTATAAAAACTCTTTTCTCATTTTATTCATAACAGCAAAATAGACTTCAGTGCTACAGTTCCACGTAGTTGCATACATTTGTCATGTTTTGTCATATATTGATGACAAAAAATTTAATCCACATCCTCCAGGCATAGTAATGCCTAATGTCCCTGAAAATCTGAAGCACAACATCTGCACTGAATGTTTGTGTGACTCTTCGTGTGTTTTCGTCTTATCTTGCCACTCCGCTTCAAATCACAGCATGAGTTTCTGATAACAGAAATCTTGTGGCTCTGCATTATTGTGAAAGCATGCCTTAAACAATCTGGATACCCATCAACATTTACATGAGCCTGCGGTGGACTACCTTCTTCTTCTCTATGAGGACATCAGGACATGCTCCTCCTGCTTTGTGTCTGGCGGGACTGTGCAAAGTGCACTTGATGTACACAGATGTAGCTTTCAAAAACAGTAAGACACTGGACTTTGTAGACCTGCTGAACTTTGTTTTAAACTCTTTGTTTTAGGAGAAAAAAACTTGAGCAATTCCTTTTCTGAAGCCATTTCATGCTGCCTTTACCAGCCTTCATTCTGTTCAAATCCTCTTCACCAAAAGGTACTATAGCTTTATGAAACCCCTCGTTATGTTATCTTTTCATCCCTCCCCCCTCCCCTCATATATTGATGAGTGGTGTCCAGTTTTGTATTTTTCTACTATATGAGCTGTTTACAGGTGCAGTGTGGATATAGTTGCACCTCAACCATTACATGTACAGTTTCAGCTTACAGTGCAGAATCAAAGCTGTACTGCATAGAACGACAAAGTAAGGGGGTAAGGGGAAGCAAGGCACTACATCCACCCACATTTCTGTGAAAAAACAAAGTTTTCTGCTGTATAAAAAATAGACTGTTTACTATTACACCTGAACATTTTGCCAGACTTAATGTTATGGAAGGGGTTTCAAAACATAAGGTGTGGGGCCAGAAACGGCCAGCAAAGACTGCAATCTGGTCAACTGAATAATTTTGAAAAATGTGAACAAGGGCATAAATATCTCCATTTTAATAGTGTTTTCACATGATTTAACAGCTTTGGCTACTAATAAAGACCTCCCCTACTGCCATCCATACTAAAGTAAATAAATAATAGATAAACATTGAAATGACAGAAACGTCCACCACAGGTGGTCCCTGCAAGAGACAACTGTTCCAGACAAACATGTATACATCAACAGTACGGGGTCATGCTGAGGAAAAGAACTGCAGATGTGATGCACTCTCTTGGTGGATTCTAGAGGAAGGCTATGACGGGTGCCAAGAGAGGAAGTGTGGGACTGCATGAGGAAGTCAGGAATGGTAGAGAAGTGTATGAGAGTGATGGTCTAGAGCAGGGGTGGGCAACTACAGGCCTCGAGTGCCGATGTTCTGCAGGTTTTAGATGTGTCCTCGTGTGAGCTGCTTCCGTCTGTCACATGACCACAGCGTTCTACAGTCATTGGTTCTGCATAATACATATTCATTAAACGCTTTAAAAGCTTCGATTTCTGCTCAGTTAGCGGTCTTATTTCACTCGTTTTTAAACTCAAATATTTGGGGGTTGTAGCCGCCCTCTTTAATCTGAAGGGTAACGGTTGTTTATCCGGGACTCTCTATTTCGGCTGCGCAGTCGCACTCAGGATGTTTGCCTTCGCCCTACATGTTGAAAAACTACATTAACCGTCAACCGTGGTTTGTTAGGCGAAGTCACGTGGTACCACAGGCTACATACATAGCGTCTTTGGGCTGAGTAGGTGGGACACTGGCTGTTTCTGTTGAGGCATATTTGAGAAATGCACGCCGATGATGTGGAAATGGCTCGTGCTTGAATGTCCGGACCGAGACTCATCTGTGATGGAAGCTGCGCTCAATAACCGCTGAAAGTGTGGTGTCAACGTTAGCGCAGCAAGCTCGTCAGGATGCGAGTGAGTTCTCTTTGTGTGTGTTTGTTTTGTCACTCAGCGGTCTAGCATACGCCATATGTGCTACTTTAATAAGCTGTTTTGCATTTGAGACGTTTCTTTGCTGGTTAATGTGTGGCACTGACTCAGTGTGAGGAAAACACGTCATGCACACTTCAGGGAACCCAGGGAGTCGGTGTAAGCAGTACTTACTGGTTTCTGACACACTGCATCTAATAAAGCCATTAAAAAAATATGAAATAATCTGCTGTGAAACTACTACTACAAACTACTACCGTCTGACCTGGCGTAAGTCTGGGAGATAACTCATCTTTTAAAAACTAAGATGTGTTAACTTTACTTTGAATCATGTTTATAGTTAAGCTAATGAGAAGGGACGCTTACTGAGACCCCTTTTTTAAAAGTCTACTACAAAAACACTAAAACAACAGCGTCAGTGTTATGTAACCATATGATTAACTTTATACCTTGCTGTCAGTGTCATCCAAAGCTGGACATTATGTCACCTGTGCTGTTTTCTTTTTAAAGTGTCGATTTCTGAGAATAAATAAATTCGGGTCAGATCAGTTTAGGTATGCAAGTTGCAGATGTGAATTCATATGTAGGTGCTGCTGCTTTATGCACTTGGAATTTAAAATAAGCTCAATCATTGCTTTAGGGTCTTTAGTGCATTTATGCCAATAAAACCCGAGTGACTTTTGTTAACTATAGGTCCACTAAAACGAGTAGTATTATTGCAGTTGTGATATTTTTACCCTAAATAACCTTTAAATGAAAGTTATCGGTTAAACCTAAATAGTGAAAGCACATTTTGAGACTCGGAAATTGTTCTGTATTCGTGTAAAAGTGCAGAATACAGTCATTTTGAGTGCTTGTAGTAGCAGCACTAATTACACCATTTTCAGTCCCAACTGTCACCTTGAAAACAAACACCTGGTTTTTCCAAAGTGTATTTGAAAGATAAGCTCACAGTGCTTTCCGAGTCTAGCCCCCAGTTGGATTGTTGACTCAAGCTGTCTGTATTTGATTTTTCCCCTCGTTCTTTCATTGTGTCAAATACTTCGACTTTTTTTTATCACCTCTGCTGTCCTGTGCCATTTTAAATGGAAACTTTGGCCACCATGTATCCGTTTCACATTAAAAGAAGTTATAAAGACGTAAATTTAATGTTTCTCACTGTGCAGCAAAGCCAGCTCTTTCTAGCTCTTCTTTTTTTGCCTTTAAAATAATAACTACATTTATCACAAATTGGATGCTGCTTTTGTAGGCTAGTTCATTATTTAAACGGAGTACAGTTCACTCAGTACCATAATTACTAAGATTTGAGCTTAAGGTGAGCTCACTAAAAAGATGACAAGGAGAGCAGTCGGGTAGCTGATCAGACCAGTTTTAAACAAACCACGTGTGGTTAGGGCTTCAGAATGAAGGTGAATTCTGAAGTTAAAACCCAAACTAAATAATTTTGAGTTATTATTCATGTACAGATGGCTTCATAGTTCAGTTTTGGCTCTGATTATACACTGTTTCTCTGTGGAACTGCGTTTTACCTCCAAAAATCCTTAATTTGATAAAACATAAAGGAAGGAAAACTTGGATAGGAAGTTAAGTGGTGCTTGGGTTAGCTTGAACCTTGTGGGTGTTTGAGACCTTTCGGTGTGGAGTGAGGTTACTTCAGTTCAGTAGGGTATTTGACAGCCTGACTAGGGTGTCAGTGATGGATGGGTGTAACTCTGCTGGTTCTAGTTGTTGTGATAGACCACTACCATGTTGAGTAAAATGTTTTGTAGATTAAGAGCCAATATAGGATTATCCTTTGACTGCTTTACTTGGTTTTCTCCTTTTTTTTTTTTTTTTCGCCTGTCCCATTTGGTTCTTTAGCCATCAGAATTGTTGTCTGAAGACCAACAAGGATACCCAATGGATTTACTTTGCCAAATGGATCATCGTGGCATTGCCGTATTGGTCCATTTGGTCGATCTTTGTTTTTATTATTTATTATATTTTATTTTCAGATGTTACAGACGGGACAGACATGAGTGAGAGATAGGAAAGGGAGAAAGAAAGAGGAAGGAAAGGAAAAACAGAAGGGGAGAGGGACAGTGAGAAAGGGGGGGAGAAAAAAAATAAAAATCTCCTGGATCACCTGTTGAGAGAAGAATAGAAAACAAGCAAAAAAAGACAAAAAAACCCCAAAACAAAGCAACATACTAAACACAACACCATCGCATTAATCTAGCTAAGTGTAAACAGCAGTAAATACTAAATATTCAATGTTGTTGTGCAGCACGCAGGACAGATGTGCTTCGAAGTAGCAGCCAAGAAAGGTGTAATTTGGGTCTACGAGCAGTGAACACCCGTGTGCATACCTGTGTGGATCAGCACGCTTGTATTCCAAAGGTTTCTCCATGTAACGATCTGCTAGGGAGTGTGGGGGGGCCACAGCCCCGTCCTCCAGGGTGTGAAGCAGGTATGGAGGAGATCAAAACTCCAGACATCCAGAGGCCCCCAGAACACAAGAGACCATGGAAGACCAACAGAGGGGCAGCCGCGCCACTGTTCCAGTAAGAGCTGAGGAGAGTCCCAGATGAGGGCTCACTCAGCAGCCGCGGAGCAGAAGCCAGGGGGAGTTGCAGTGACGCGCCCGTGAGCTCCGCCGGCCGCCAGCTGTGCCTGAGTGACCGAGCCCCAGGCCGAGAGGCCTTTACTTGGTTTTCTATAGCACAGTAGTTGTAAGAAGAGTCAACTTGGTTCTTTTCTTAGGCCTCCATTGTACCTGTCACATTAGTCACTTAATCGAGAGGTGAACGACCGGCACCAGAGGATATGACATGACTTTTGTCGAATGGAACAGTAAGCATAATGGCCCCATTACATGATGTGATTGCCCAAATATCTGACCTCCAGGATGCCTGCCGTGCTTTGTCTTTTTTTTTTTTTTTTTTTTTTTTTTTTTGCGAATGTCACAACTAGACAGGAATGTACATGATGGAATTAATTAGGGTTCATCATCTAGTCAGTCTTAGTTATACATTGCCACTTCACAACAAGGGTCATCTCAAAGAGCTTTTATTTTAACGACAATTTTTGTGAGCTGGAACCCTGATGAGCAAGCGCTTGGGGATGGTGGGGAGGACAAGCCTCCTTTGTAACAAGAAGGGACCATCAGCAGAACAAGGCTCAAGGAGGGGAAACCATTATTGCCACCAGGAAAGAGAAGAGGAAAAAGTAGAAAATAAAATCCTTCCCTCTATGCTTTGTCTTGTACTTCATATTGTGCTTTCTCCCTTGTTAGGGCCATATTCTAACAAGGGGTCATCACATTCGTCCACCAAGTTGTTTCGGGAAGAACTTTGAGGATGTTTGATTATCAGCACTGCACTTCTGAACTTGGTCATCTGGCCTGACTGTATAGTTGAAATTTTAGAAGTCCAGGAAATAAGGAGGATTAAGGCATCGATTGTTTTTACGTCACAGCCAGTGGCCACAATACCAAACAAAACAACTCTGGTTACTGTTGGACAGATGGACCTTTGTTCTTAAGCTTATTGATTTGGCCTCCGGATAAAGCAGATAATCCTTTGCTCCGACAGTCTTTTGTACTGCATTGTCTTTGCTGGGACGAGTTCCAAGATAACCAGACTCATCTGCATAGTTAACTGTCCCCATTTACTTTACATATCAGAAATTGCATCATCACACATGGCTTTAGGCTTAAATGCGCGGTTTTCTGTTGGGCATCAGTTTTCTATTACAGTTGGTTATACTTTACGCAAGATCACCAGCAAAGTCTAAAACTGGGAAAACTGGCTCCAGTGGATGGCTCAGATCGGTTCTTGTTTTCCACCTTTTAGTGAACCTTTCAGGTAGTTTCCCATTGACAATGGTGCCGCTTTCGTAATGACATTGTGAAGTGTTTATGGTCCCACATTGGTATCTGTTTGTGTAGGTCTTCGAATATGCAGAGGATATGAAAATGTACTTGTGTGCAGTCCTCCAAAAAGCTGTATGTGGGTTGATTGTTCATTGGTTAGCTTAGGCAGAAAAGGGAGACTGTTCACAAAGAAAGAAGGCACAAATAATAACTGCAGTAGACTTTTTTCTTTTAAAAATGCTTTAAACAATCAGTGACACACAACTACAATATGTAGATGACAAACTACAAAGCTTTGTGTAATTCTACATGCAACTAATGTACAGCTATGCTGTGCACTTCAGTGTGACCATATTTAGAAAGGCTTTCGTGGTCTTCCCCTCAATAGTTGAAGGCTTTCCTAAAGTTGAGTGAGGTACTCCATTCAGTGCTTTGCTTGATAATCTAAATTCATAAAAACATTTATGAGGAAGATGAAGCAATAAGAGGGAGAGAGGCAGAAAGAGAGAGATATGGAGTCACGGAGAAAGAAGCCAAACGGTGGTTTGGGGGCATGAGGGGCCGAAGCTGCTCCCAGATTTTTTTTTTTTTTTTTTTTTTTTTTTTTTTTTTTTTTTTTTGAGAGAAATATCGTATGTCTTAACAGTTTGTCATTGGAGGATTTCAGAGTGCCCTGAGATAAAGTGGTAGACAATGATCCAAGACCATCTAAGGCGAGAATTTTTAGGTCAGTGTGTATGACACTGGAAGCCAGTGTAGCTCTGTTAAATTTGGAACTTTATCATTTCCAGACTTTATAACTAGCAGATCTCAGCTAGGCTGATGCCTAACTGAGATCTGCTAGTTTGCAGCTGGTGAGAGGCAGTTATGCCAAGACAGGTGGTGAATTATCAGGGATAGAGCTGTGCTGCTGAGCAAGTAAGAGCCACAGACCGTGCATTCCTCTGTCAGCCCATATCCACAGCAGCAAGGCTGAACAAAGTGTGCCTTTGTGGGGCAGTATGTCCTCTAATTGTCAGACAAAATCATGTGTGTGTGTATATACAGCATATTTGTGCAAAGTAGTATAAATTAAATTCTTTGTTTTTCACTCTGTAATCAGAAATATTTTGAGTACTATTGTACGGACTGTTCTTGGAACATTGGACACCACTGCATTCAGTATAAATGTTGGCCCTAAACTCCACTTTACCAGTGAACAACTCCTAATACCCTTCTCATTTTTCTTTAGATGACTTTTGGGGTTTCGAGCAGTGTGACGCTGCTGTTTGACTTCTGGGATGTGCACAGCCCTGCAGGTAAGCTGCAGAGTATTAAAGTCTTGCGAAAAAGCCTTAGAATCAGTTCATCTGGATTTAAAAATTGTGTGGTGCAATTCAAATACTTATTTCTGATGACGGTGGAGTGTTTCTGTAATATTGCTGACATTACTATACAAACTTGATCTACCATGTTCATGAACTGAAGCTTGAATAAACCTGTTCAAACTTGTTTTTAACAGGTTGATAAAATTTGCTTCAGATTTATCTTTTTTTTTTGTCAAGTGTTTCTTTTTTTTTTTTTTTTTAAACTTGTCGCAGGAACCAAAAATGTATTAATTGAAGTTAGTTTTTAAACAGCTTTGAAAGACTGTGCACCAACCCCTTTCTACATTTGTCCAAATATGCCAGCCTTGAAGTGGATCTGGATTAGATTTAATTACATTAAGGAGATGTTTAAGGGGTTATAATTAGTTGTTAAAGTGAAAAAAAAAATTTTAATACTAAAATATTACGGTTGTAGAGGAGTTGCCAGAACAGATACCCCTCATGTATCCCAGGGGAAGCAGGGAAAATGTTCTCAAGCTATATGTAGAGAAAATGTATTGTTTTCTCAATGCTTCCAGTCCTCTGTATTTTTCATGAACCTGCTTTTGGCTGGAGCTTCGCATTAAGTGAACAGATGTTGGTGTCAATCTAGTCTAAATCTGAAAGTAGCAAAAATAATGATGTATTATTCAAAGGAACCTATTGAATAATAGGTTCCAATATGTGAGTATTAATAACATGAAATCTAAACTTAGAAAAGTAACTTGTGGAGTTCCGCAAAGATCTGTTTTGGGACCTAAGTTATTTTTACTTGATATAAATGATATTTGTACAGCCAGTGATACTTTAAAATATGTGGCGTTTGCTGTTGATTCAAACTTATTTTGCTCTGGAAAGGACATAAAGAAATTACTGAAAACAGTGGAAACAGAACTCATGAAGTTAAATAGATGGTTTGTATTTAATAAACTATCATTGAATGAAAGTAAAACAAGATTTATGTTATTTGGAGGTAGTAAAAGTAATATTAAAGTAAAACTGACTTTAAATAATGTTGAAATTGAAAGAGTATATGAGACAAAATTTTTAGGAGTAATTATTGATGATAAACTTTGTTGGAAGCCCCACATAGAACATGTGAAACGGAAATTATCCAAATCTGTTTCTATTCTTTATAAAACAAGAGATTTTTTTTGAATAAGAACTGCGTTTATGTATTGTATACTTCCCTTTGTTTGCCTTATATGATCTATTGTGCAGAAATTTGGGGGAACACATACAAAACATATTTGGATTCAATTTTTAAATTGCAAAAAAGAGCTATTAGAATAATAAAGTTGGATATAGGGAGTCCACCAACCAGTGTTTTGTAGGATCATCTATGTTAAAATTCATTCTAAAACTTTAGAAATGATATATCGAGTGATGAAAAATGTTCTAATTTGTGTTTTAAGTATGTTTCAACTAAGAGATGGAAAATATGATTTGAGGGGGTCTTATAAGTTTGGTTCTCACTTTAGGTATTTCAATGTTAAGTATAGATGTGTGTCGGTTTTGGCAGTGAAATTATGGAATGGACTTAATGATGAACTGAAGATGTGTTTTTCTTTGTCATTTTTCAGGAAGAATTTAAAAATTTGTATCATTCAAGGTTACGGAAATTTGGTTTGATGAATAACTTCGTGTTGATTTAATTTCTTGATTTATCATTGATTTCTTTTCAAACTGTTATATAACTTATTTATCAATGCTATTTATTTTCTTGGTTAAGGATTTGATTATTCCTATGGGGTAAAGGACAGGATAATTATAAGCCACAAGCCTTCAGCCTATTCCATTGTCGGTTACTGTAGGATTGAGTACTTTTATGTAAAATGATATTCTGTGTTGTTGTTGTTGACCGAAATAAATTTCACTTCATCATCATCATCATATTGCATAAACGTACTTTTTAATAGTGACTTTTTTGTGAGTTAACATTTTGTATTTTTGTACCTACAGGGATGGTGGTGTCAGTGCTGGTGGTCTTGCTTCTGACTGTCTTTTACGAGGTGCTTAAAGTGTGGAGATTGTGGCTGGGGAATCCCTCCAAGCTGACCCAGCCTCAGTCTCCATACGACGCCCCATCTTCCCACTGCGACAGCATCTCTGTCCTGGACAGCAGCCCCTCTGAATCCTCACTGACCCCTATAGCATCAGTCGTTACACCTCAAAGTACCAGGAACAGGTAAGCAAGTCATTTCTAGTAACTTTTTTTTTTTATCATGGATCGTACTGTGAAATGCAAATCACTGAATAAAATGCAGAAATGCATCTATTTGAACTGTATGGTTGTGGCATGGTGGTAACCTCCATAGCATGGTGACACCCTTTTTTTGTTGGTGTATCCTAGATTACAACTATTATTATCTTTTGGGCGGTATTAAACAAAAGTGTGTGGCAAACTGAGACCATCACATATTGGCAGACTGAATGTCGAGACCTGAACGATGTATTTGACTTATTAGTTTATTTGTAAATAACCCTCTCCCTCTTCTTTTCATCAGCTGGTTGTTGCACATCATACAGACGGTCCTCCACATGCTGCAGGTGTCTCTGGCCTACATGCTGATGCTGTGCGTCATGTCCTATAACACCTGGATATTCCTCGGGGTCATCACGGGGTCGGTCCTCGGTTATTTTATCTCATTTCCTCTCTTAGGTCGGATGTGATGGCACAGACATTTTAATAGTGAAATAAAGAAAAGTTTACTTTTTACTATCCGAGGATCTCGAAGGATGGAAAAATTGGTGGAGAATGAGCCACATGACACTAAACTTTGCCTAAACCTCATCTGGATATAGAAACTGAAAATCATTTTAAGCTTCCAGAAAACAGAAAATGCTACATTTTAACATTTTTCCCTAATTAACAAATAGATCATTTCTGTTAAAGGTACATAATGTTAAGAAAACACTCAGTTTTTCAGTCCTAGTATTAGTTCTGCTTCACTTTTAAGTCAGCAGACTGTGTGAGTAATACCTGTGGAAAAATGATTTTTTTTTTTTTTTTTTTTTTTTTTTTTTTTTTTTTTTTTTTTTTAAATCTCCAGGAAAAGTAGGAGTGTTGTTCAATTCTGCTTTTTTAATTATTATTATTTTTTAAATTATCTTGAAAATCTAAACAATTGAAAGAAAGAAAGAAAGAAGAAGAAATGCACTGGAATCACCCACAGAATGATAACACAAAACCCAGAGATGGGAAGTCTGCACAGATTGTGGTGTGTTAGGAAGCTATGTTGTTGTTGTTGTTGTTTTGTTTAGGGTTGGGTTTTTTCTTTTCTCTTTTTTTCCATTTGCTGCCAAATGATTCAAGATGGAACTTGATATTTGATTGTCAAGTGTTTTGGACTAAAATCTTAAAGCTGACTTTCAGCTAAGTCAGACATTTACAGTCACGGGTCATGAGACAGAATTGCATTGCGCTGGAGTCCGTATGAGGAACTGATACATGTGATTCTCGCTTGTAAAACCTTGTGAAAGGTCATCTTGGTTTGTTGTTATTATTCATGGTCATGTGGTTCTGTAGCAATTGTTTAACCACAATCAGAAAAGCAAAGTGCCTTGAAGCTGACAGTTGAGACGTTTCAGAAGTTCCTATCTTTGGTAATATTTTCTTTTAACTGATTAAAAAAATCACTGACACTAAAGGCTTATACAGATTTGTTCAACTGCTTTATTTACTGTTGCATATCAATAAGATTTTTTCTGGTGATGGCTTCTTTTTTTGTCTTTGAAAAAAAGAATAAAGAGATAAAGAATGAAGCCGATAAAGTGTTTTGCTTTGTTTGTTTTTTTATTCATCCATTTCGATACATATTTTAAGTAAACGTAAGTACAACAAACAGGAAAAAAACTGTTTACACCTGAATGTTATAATCCACACAGGTTTTATAATAAATAAAAACAAGGTAGCCCTCCATTGGAAATAATGAATCTGGGTCCTGACTAGATAAAATGGTTACATTAATATTAAATTAACTGCTCAGGATTTAATGGAAAAATACGACTTGGTCAGTGTCTCACACACAGAAAAGGGCTAAATATGGACACTCTGTAATACATGGACTATCAACCCAATGTCTAATCATTTCTTACCATAGTTAAAAACCCATTTTTCTAATTGCTTTTGCCTCCTTCTACCCTGTTTTCCTTTTTTTTTTTTTTTTTTTTTTTTCTTTCAAAGGGAATCGATGGTCTAAAGACAGGTGTTGTCTTTTCGAAAAGTAATGATTGACAATGTGTAAGTTCTTTTGCTCTTATGAATTAAAAAAAAAAAAAAGTTATTGGGTGTTAAAATGTAAATCGCACGCAGGTCTAACCTTGAGTCTTTCAGTTAGTACATAGCAGGTCTGATCAGGGCAGAATCAGGCAAAAACATTAAATTCAACAACATTCATACTGTTGTGCACATACAGAGCTTCAATTTCCCCCCTTTAGTACCAAATTAACAAGTTCTTTTCATAAAACCACTCATAGAAACTATAAACAAATTATACCCCCCTAAAATAAACGGTTATCTGTAGGGTTGCCAAACAGACTGGAATTAAAACCTATTATCTGTTGTCACATAAAACACAAGCTAAATTTACAGCTTGAGATCACTACAGCAGTGTGTATGATGTTAGATGGATGATTTTAAATAAAAGATGTGATATTTGATGCAAGTGATAATCTAGAATCACTAAAGCCAAGTTTTCCTTCTAATAATCAAGCGGGCTTCCTCCAGAGCTGTTGATGGTTCTTCAAGAAGCTTTATTTTTTAAATGTTTAAAAATAAAAACAAATCCATTGTTTTAAAGTTACTGTAGCTGTGTTTAACATTCCCTGCCTGTTTGTACTGAAATGCATTGAAACATAAAGGCCATAAAGTAAACAAATTGCATGCTTGTAAAGTAACATTTTACAAAAAAATAGATAAATACAGATCAGGATGAAGAAGAAAGTATTGCTGTAGCACCCCCTGCTGACCAGATAGAGGCTAAGAACATTAGGCAAGGCTCCGATTACCTGTAGTAAAGTGTAAGTTGTAATTACAAGAGCATTTAATGTTACAGATATTCAAATTATTTCCTGCTATTACAAAAAACAAAAAAAACAAAACTTGGATTGGATATGACTTTACTGACACATGCGGAATATGAAGAAAGTCTACACTCACCAGTCACCAAATATACGTGTCAAAAAACTGGAGGACTGGGTTCTGGAGTGTGCAATATCAACAGCAACAAAGAAAAGGCATTTTTAACCCCTTAAATACAATCCATATTCATTCAGCTTCTCAATATTTATGCATGCTGCCATTCATCTCTGCAGGTTTCTCCAGTTTATTCGTGGAATGTCTTCTTATGATAAAACAACCTCCACTTCTACAGGGTCGACTATCTTTTCCTCTCCATTCAGACCATTTGTGATTGGCTGAGGCTCGCTGTCAACTGGTCCCTCGCTGGTGGGTGACTGGAAGCCGCTGTCCTCACGTGAGCTGGAGTCTGTAACCAGTGGTGGGGAGGACTCATTATCTGATTCGGCTGCAGAGATCTCTGTAATCTGTTCACTTTCATCTTCCTGCACTGCTATCTCTAGCTCCTCGATGGCGTTCTGGATGGCTGCTTCCTCCTTATCAACTTCCTGCTTCTTGCTCGCTACCAGCTGCTGGAGGATTGCTTGTGGGGACGTCTTCTCTCCCAGAGACCCCTTTGGAACAGTCTCCACCACAGTGGTGACGTGAGTCACGCCCTCCTCGACCCCATCCTCCACGCTGATGCTGCCAGTGGTCGCCTCTGTTTTGTTGGTGACTTCACTCTGCTCCTTGGACACTGGCACCGCCACCTCAACCACCGGATTAATCAAGTCCCTGATTTCATTCACGCTATCAGGAGACTTGGGGCTGAGGTTCTCTGCTTTTCCCAACTGGTCCTCCTCATTCTCCTCCTCTTTGCTCTCAGCATCCTCCTCAGGGATCAGCTCCACCCCTGGGACCTCCAAGCAGGACTCATAGGGCAGAGGCACCCCGTCCAGCTGTATCATTGACACCACCTGCTTGCGTCTTCTCCCAAAACCCCTTCCTTCATCTGCACTGCTGACAGAGCCCTCCGGCTCATCACCGCCAAATTTGGTGGCCCAGTCCACCTGGGGGTTTTCCCCAAGCAGGTGCAGGTTGGGGTCGCTGTTGGTCAGAATGATGCTGTCCCTGTAGAGGTTATGCCTCCTCTGCACAGCTGCTTCCTTTACAGCTGGACACGGGGGAAAAAGGTAAGGCATGTTATTACTGCAGCTATCCATTGATGCCATCATCATGAAAACTGTTTCTAAATCTTGATCCTGGCCCTTACCCATCATTATGTCTTTGGAGACAGACTGCAGCACCACTTCCTCAAACATATTTTCTATCAACAGAAAACGCGAGAAGTCCTCAAAGATTAGCTCCTTGAAACGAGGCAGCTCCTAAGGAAACAGAATTCAAATAAGACCAGGATGTCGTTTCTAGCACCAATCCTTTTAGTTGGTCAGCAGGTGAGGCTGAAATCATAACTCTCAAAAATGCTCTTTAAATGCATCCTCAACTCTTTTTTTTTTTCCCCCTCATAAAGACGACATTTATGTGCTCCCTGTATCCTTAATGACGAGTCAGTATTTTATCAGTAAAGACATCTTTTGATGACCATTGCAGCAGTTTTTGGGATAGTCCAAATGTTTGCAGAAGAGGAGATCCCCCTCTCTAACTTCTAGTAGACAGTCCTTTTGTTCTCTGGTCAGGGCTGAAATATGATTGAAAACTTCTCAGTTCACAAAAAAGCTTCAAGCATTACTCATGGCAAAAGTTCCTTTTAGAAACACGTCTGCCTACTGTGCAGCCATTTAACTACGCTACCTCTTTTTCCACCGACGTGATTCAGTGATTGTCGCTAGTTCTGGTGCCAGTTCAAAACCTGTTCTTTAAGTGATTTATGAGAACTTGTCTTCTAGTTTGGAAACTGAACGCTATTGTGAGACAAAAATTAATCACTGAATTTCTTTTGATAGTCATGGGACTGGTTCTAGATTAGACACAAGCATCATATTGATGAAGTAAATAGGATGGGGAAACAGGATGACAACAGGTTTTTTTCTTTTTGTTTTTTTCCCTCTGAGTCAATATTTATGCCTTTTTTCCCCCTCAAATGTACATTTGCTGCTTTGGTGATTCATAGGTACTAAATTTTCTACTTTTGCAACCCACTCATATATTGTATGGCATCTTGTGTTTTATTATTTACAGTTTTTATCCTTCAAATCCCATAAATTATATGTAATTATATGTAAGGAAAAGTTTGTAAGACAGTTCATTCACTTTTATTTCAAGTGTTACTCACAGGTGAGCAGGATGGCGCGAGCTGCTGCAGCATGTAGGGGATGATGATCTGCAGCAGAGCCTCCCTGAAGAACTTCTTGCGCACCGTGCTGCTGTCATAGTCATATTTCTGACAGGAAAAACCAGAAACACAAACATAGCTTAGGGACATGAATTACCTTTAGCGATTCAGACCTTTCAACACTTATTCTGTGCTGCTGTAAAATCCTCTCCTCTTTAGACAGTCATCAAATTAACCTGCTTTGAGTTCATTTGAACTTTGATGGACTCAAACATCATTAACACAAACAGGTTTTTCCTGGAATATCTAATCTGAAAACTGTGAGCAATATAAGAATCATTTTAAAATATATATATATATGTGTATTTGACCGTCTCCTCTTTTGATCTTTCCATGTGTTCGTGTTTTACCTTGAGAACTCTGTCCTGGCATCTCTGGGTGAGCTTGCACATGTCACTGTCTCCCTGGGCCTCTAACGACTGGTTAAGCAGCTGTTCAAATGTGTACACTGCATTGTCCATTTGCTGTCAAAATGAAATCATTATAAAAAGGTTAGGTGTGCCACAACTCAGATTCAAATTGCATATTCTTTTTTTTGGCCAGCAGGTGGCGGTAGACAATTCAGCAGAGGTAGTGTGGATGCTGCTGTATTATAGCTTACTGAGGAGCAGGGAGTGTTGTCAGAGAGCCTGACAGGAGTGTGTGATTAAAACTAATATTTCCCATCATATTACAGAGGAGGGTTGTTGCATCTTACCTCCCTCATAAGGATCTGAGCCCTGCTGATGAACACAGATGGACTGGAGACGTCGAACCTCTGCTGCAGTCCCTCCAGGTTGAGCTCTTCCACCTTCTCGTAGCAGCTCTGCATTTTCACTGGATGGAAGGCAAGCATTGACAGCCTTTCCATGTTCTGAAAGAAAGAAAGAGAAGAGCAATGTGGTGAGTGCAACTGACCCAAGGAGAGGGAAAGTTAACAACAACTTGGCTGACTTCTGATTTAGGATAACGCAGGTTGGACATGCCTTTTCAGGCACTAACCTCTCCCATTTTTTCTTTGCCCCCTCCGTTGAGTGAGTTCTTGCTTATCTCCACCATCTCCCTGAAGAAAACATCCCTGACCTCGGCAAAACCTCGGCTAGTGGGGTCCATCAGCGCCTCCAAAATGGAGTTGATGTAGGGCTGGATGTTGGTCCGCAGGATCTGCTCTGCTTTTGGCAGCACTAGAGCTGCACAACAGAAGCAATAGAAGGATGGAAGAAGGGGTAAAAAGTAGTTAGTTACTGAAGCTTGTAAACAAGCGACGCATGCTGATGACAAGAAAAACAAAGGTGTGGCACCGACTTCAAATGAGCTGTGCTAGAAAGTCACAACAATATCAGAGATATTATTTGGTCGTTGAAATGGTTGGTATGCATGTGGTGACATTTAAGTAAACACACTAATGCTGCTTCCATGGAAGGGCCACACCTTTTGTTTTTATGGTTTTCTACCCAGTGTAACGCAATGCAACTGCAGATGCTAAAAAATATAAATATAAAAATAGATCATAGCTACAGTTACACCTGATGAAGCCATGCATAAGCCTCACATCCCTTACATAACCCTTTGTTATTTTGCTCAGTTGATTTACAAAGTCAGAAATGGCCTTTGCAGTGCTGGTGAAGGAATGCAGTTCCTCCACTCAGTGGGAGCTCAGTGGGAAATGGTACACACGAAGGAAACAACCAGCCTGCGCCAAAGACCGGGTACTCTGCTGCTTTAGAGCTCAGCACGCCAAGCAATATGTAAGTTACAGTGGGCAAAACAAGCTGTGACAACAATGTGCAAACGCCAGAAGAAGTGGAAAATGCCTGCTAAGGAGGGAGGTTTAGTTACAGAGTTACAGGACCTGTTACTAAATGTCCAAAAAGGGTTTTCAGAATTTTGAGCATGCGGTGATCAGACTAATCACTCCTCTCTGCCAAAACCGCTGATTCAGAGAATCCACAGCTACATGTCACTGAGTCAAATAGTGGGCGAACAATAGAGCACACATCTGTGATCGAGGGGGTTACGTGTCAAGTCACAGCGAGTACCGAGTGAACCATTTTCAACAGCATCCTGCATACACACGAGTGAGGATGTAAACTGAGGCAGTGTACGGAAATCTAGCTGGGGTACTTTTTATGTCTGTGGCAGCTGAAACTGGAATATCTTCTTGCTGATACCTCGGATCTTGCTGCTGACATGTTCTTTAGACGTGATGATCTGGTCCATATCGGTTCGCAGCCTGGCGTCTAGTGGGCCTCTCTGGGCCTCGCAGGCTTCAACCAGAGCTTCGTACTGCCCGGTGGTCTGAGTCAACACCTGCTTGTACACGGCATCCGATATCTGGAGGAGTTCAAGAGCATAAATGGATTGCACTGGTTGACTTGTGTGTTTTTTTTTAAAGTTTACTGTACAGATTGACAGAAACTCACCAGCATCCAGTTCTTCTGCCTCTGCTGCATCTTCCCCTTCAGGCGAGGGACGATCATGTTTCTTATGTCAGGGTGAAGGGTCTCCATCACCAGATTAGCCAAAATCTGCACACACACAACACGTGGAATAAACGCTTTTAGATTTATAATTAGATTGACTTGCAAAAATTTCATACTATGAATTATGAAATCATCTGCCTGTCCACAGCCAGCAGGATGATATAGTTACTATATGCCAACCAGCTAAAGCAAAACAAAAAAATAGAGCCTAAAAATAAGCTCCTCTTTCCTGTATGGCTACATGAACACAGTGGGACACTGGGAGGCAGGAAGGCTGCTTTTACTGGCACTGCCCTCACAACTGACAAACACTCACGAAGCTCAGATCCTTCATGATGCTTTAACTAAGCTAAACTAAATATTTGGTGATGGCTATGTTGCTGGGTAATGAACAGCCAGACAAAAGCAGCATAGATTTTCCACGCAGCGGGCTTTACAAATAACAGATATGTTGTAGCCTGAAATCCAGCAGCGTTTTCTTTCTGTAGTATATTTGCTCTACTGATTGCTGATATGTTATCCTTCACTGTATAACTTGACTTTAAATGGCCATAAAAGCCGACCCTATTCAACCTCAAACAGGCTCACTGATATCAAGATTAAAATGAAAGAAGTCATCCTACAGCAAGCATTAATGGAAAGTAAAGGTCTTTGCTTTTTCTGTCGCAATAACGGTTCAAACTGTTAACTGTTATTTCAACTGCTGTTCTGTCTGCGTCTTTGGTTAAAATGTGGGATACAAATGCAGTCACATATAAAGTGCGACACCAGATCAGATGTAGCCCGAATTTCATACACCAGAGTGAGATGAGGCAGTCAGAGTCAAAATTTTGGTCTAAAGCTACATTTAGACCAAACATTTGATGCTATTTGGGGTGTTATTCCATGTTTGTCTCTATATTTACTGTAGTAAGTTAAAATTGGATATTTTTAAAGGGATACTGCCAAAAACTAGCACTAGCACACTGCCAGAGAAATATTTGAAATACAGTACAAATAAAAACCCTCATAGCTAGCCTAGACATATACCTGCAATTAGTTACCATGGTAACTCTGGCCCTTTTGTGAAAGGCCTTGAATTTAAACCACTAAAGCCCTGCCCCTCTGATTTGATCCTTCATGCTAATCTGTTGTTGCTAACGTAGCATTTCATTGAGGAGTTAGTCCACCAGCAATATGAGTATACTGCTGGAGGCCTGTTCTGTGGGAGAACGAGTTTGATGTTCTGGCTGTATCACCAGTGAAGTTTGAACGACACCTGGAGGGGATTTTTAGGCTCTCTGTGCCTCCATGAGTTCAACAAGGTCAGTAAATGTTTGCTTGCAAACTGTATTCATTGCCTCTGTTTGCGTTTGTAGGCCTGCAAGTAAACCATAAAGCTAACAGCACACACCACTAATAACAATGACAATGGCTCAGTTATGGTTAGGGTTGCCAACTCCCTGAAAAATAAATAAGGGACACCTCGTGGCCAGGGCCGGGTGACCCAGTTGTCTTCACCCTTCCCAGTGTGGTGAATTTTCTAGCTCTTTTTTTGTGTGTGAAATTATTTTTTTAACCATTTCACTTGAATTTGATTTAAGTAGATGTGTATTCTTTGTGATATGAACACATGTGAAACAAATGATCATTTAGCCATTTATTTTTAGCTCAAAATGACAACATTAACACAATAAAACAGGTCTCCTTCTTAAACAGAAGCCTGTCATGCTTAACTTTTGAGAATATAAGTAAATCTTTCTTTAAAAGAACTCTGTCCTGCTTAACTTAAAATTATAGAAAACAATAGAAAGAAAAACATTCTTGTAACAGTGCTCATTTAGTGCATTTAGTACAATTGGCTTAATGCTAATCAGCTGCTCCTGTTTGTAAACCCGCTTGTTCCCATGATTAGGCATCTTAACTCATCATCATTATTCATCTATGTATTACTTTTATGTATTAGTCATCTATTTGTTGTAATCATCTATCCTTACAGTTGTTTATTACACAAAATAAATTATATTAACACACTTCTGGCCACATAGCGCTGATATTCACTGCACATGCCCATATTAACTTTTTCCAGCCAGGTGTTTTCCTTTTCCCATTCTTCCCTTTCTCTGAACAAACATTGCTGCTCTAATGCTGGGCTCACACTGTGCGGTTTTAGGCCCATTTTGAGCCGATTTTTGAGTGATCGGACCGATTTTGGCCTTCATCGTGCATCGTGTAGTATACGTGGGGTAACGAGAAGTGATTAACACCTCACGACCAGCTCCCGATCATCAATCGCTCGTGAGGGTGTCACCACAGCCGTTCACACTGCTCGCGCGCAAACACGTAAACGTTGGTGTAAAAGATGGAGCAGCACGGCTGTGCAGCGTGTGATCTGGACACAAGCAATGGAGGCACACAACCGTGAAAATAGTTGGATTTACATTGCTGCTCAGTCACAGCTGCCCGATCAATGTTTTTCATTAGCAATTTAGCAAAGTTGATGGTGGTGGTGTGTCTGTGTGAGTGAGTGAAAGACGGAGAGAGAGAGAGCGACAGATTTTCTGTTATAACCTTCATGTTATGGAGGCACAGTGTGAGCACTCAGGTCGCATCAGAGCATCGGGCGGTATAGTGTGAGACCTGCATCGTGACCTACCAACTTTTAACCCCTGCGAGTCAATCGTGCAGTTTGAGCAGGAGCTGAATAACGTGACTGAAAAAATCGCACAGTGTATGTCCAGCTTTAGGTGTACTGTCGTCCGAGACTTGCACCGCAGTGTCGGCGTTTGTTTCCCTGTTGGCCATGCTTCTTGTTGTGGTCATCTGTTGTCTTCCGGTATTTTCTCCGTAAGCGACCTTTCCTTGACCAATGAGATGAGCGGTAATCTGAATTGTCATACTCGTAAGTGTGCTGTCAGCTCATTGGTCACAAAGCAGGAGAGGGGCTGGGAATTATGTTTTCAAACAAAGTGTTAATTCCATTAACATTTATAGACTACTTTTGATTCTCACTGTATTACGGGACAAAGTGCGTCCCTTATTAGCTCAATACGGGACGTGTACTTTTGTTTCGAAATACGGGACGATTCCGTTTTTTAAGGGACGGTTGGCAACCCTAGTTATGGTCAACTTATATTTCCCCAGTGAGCCTGTTTCATGCTTTATGGCTTGTTGATGGTTCTCTGTTAATGCCGCTTCCAGCTACCTGTGTGCTGCATTCACTGCTTGTTGTTTTCACACAGCCACTTGGATTGTTTGAATATAATGGGTGTTGGGGCAGATTTTGTCACCCCCCCCCCCGACATTTCCTACTGGCTCAGTGACACCACTGGTCTTAAGTAGAAGTTAATGTTTTTAAGTTGCTTTAGAAAATTCAAACAGCCCATTTAGCATCACAGTGCATGGCTTTTATTAGTGGAAGGTTAATCTTAACCACAGAGGTACTGGTGAGTGTTTGCTTCATATTTTCCCTTATAATAAATGTAAAAAGCCAAGCTATATAATGGGAATCAGAAAAATGATTGACTACATCTCAATAAATACCCTGGAGACATAACCCTGCCATCTGTTTCAATTAAGAAAACATTTGAACCCATACAAAGGATTCCTTTGTATTACCCATGGTGCTCCATCTCTACTTGGAAATTAGGCCTGAAAACATTGAACTTTACATAATGGAACAACGAGGAAATTTTACCTGGAGGCACTGACTCTGCAAAAGGTTTTTTTCAGAATTATTTTAGTTGGTTTTTGTAGCAAAGGATAAAAGTGGTTGCATAAACTGGCTGTATTTCTCTCTTAATTCCCTCTAGATGTTTATCCAAAGTATTTGTAGCATTACGTGCATGAGCCTTAATGCCAGCGTCTCTGTTAGACTGAAATAAAAGGAACATTTGGCCCCTTAACAGTAGAAAAGCCCAACCTACATCTATGTCACATTTCTATTCAGTGTCCATGTGGCATGGAGTAAACACTGTAATGTTCAGGAAAACTAAATATTAAACTGACATTCAGACTGAAAGTGTTTATAGCTAAAAGGTGGCTGCCATAAACACAGGGCTGTACTCGGCTCTGGCAAAGACTGAGACTAGGTCCTTTTAATTGCTGGTATGTGGGTTGAGGTGTTTTTGGCCTCTTTGAAGGATTTGTGTAGGTGCATTCTTGCTCTCTGATGTGAGGAGAGGGTGTGTGTTTCATTCGTCATCGTGGCCTCTCAACAGCTTCACCTATAGCCCTGACCTGCACTCTGAGCTACTCGCAGAGAAAGATGAATTGCTCCTGAAAATGTCTTTTAACCATAACCTGCAGCAGTCTTGATATTTTGAGTTGGTGTCAGAGCAGCGGCACAGAAAGAAATTAAGGTGTGGCCCCGGAAAACTGTTCCCTGACAGAATCTGCGAGCAGAGTTAAACTTCCTGAAATGAGGTGCTTATCATTCATTCTGGAGTTTTTTTTCACATGTATTTATGTTAATTTGACATCCACAAGCAACGTCAGCCACTGGTAAAGGGTTTAGATACCCAGGTTGTGGCATTATGTAGTGCACAAAAAGTTTATGATTACAGGTCAGCATTTTCAGCAGTTAGTTTCTGTGTTGCCTGACTTGACAAAAGCCATTTTAACAGAAATGATTTAAAAAATAAACCCCCCTCATCGAAACACCGGATTTTTGGGGGCCAAATAAAACTGTGGGATAATGTCTGACTTGGATAAGTCAGCCAGGTATATTGACTGCTGCCCGACTGCATTTTGTGACTCATTCAGCATTTTTAATCTATTTAAGAGAAGGATCCCCACGATCCACTTACTAGTGATTAAGCAGTTAGCCTCAGGCCTACATATTTTCCCTACTGCTAGTTACTTTTGTGCCAGTCTTCCACATCCTCTCCATAAACAGTCTTATAGGCTTCTTGGACTGCCAGTAGTCCTTGTTCTGTTTCCCAGCACATTAACCAGTTCTGTGTGTTGAAGGTTCTGGTCAGAGTGGTACCGCAGTTCAAAGTGACTCTCCAGAGCAGAACAAGGCCTTTAGTCTATCTGCTCACACTATTTACTGTCACAAAGTATATAAAATATCTATAACTCATTGTAGGTGCTGTGGAAATGTGTATGGTATTGCGATTTATTTGTGATTAACCTGTGGTGGTGTTCCACACATCATATCCCAGGTCCCGTATTGTCCTCGGGCTTGTCTGTGGAGTCTCACAGCGTCGGTGAATGCCGGCGTCTTAACAGTGCAGTTCTCCGGCAGACCTGTCGGGGGCAGGGAAGAAATGGGCAAAAGTTGAGAAACAAGATATCATCCTTTCTCTATTCATGAGAATACTCAGCAGACTGAAAAGTGTCTTAGTAATTGGGTGCTGGATGATGTCTTTGTAGTGCAGAATAAAGGGTGTGGTGCTGCTTTATCGCAACAGTTTCTGCAACACCAACAAAAACTGTTTCCATCACATCTGAGTCACTCTGTGGGACAGTCTGGGAGCCTAATTTTGGTCAGCGGTATATTCAGTCACGGTTCCTGGAGTGTGTCATCTCTCAAAACAGGAAGTAGCTGGTTTGTTGAAGGACAGATTCATGTGGTTGCTATAGTTACTACAACTCGCAGTTGACAGGACAATAGAAACGGCTCAGAAAGCACTCGGCCACATGCGTGCATTTTTTAGGAAGTTTGTTCTCATCTTGTAGCTGGTGTGATGAAAATACACCCGGAGCTGAAGTCAAGCGCGGCTTCTCTCACTTATTGTCAAGGAGCATAAAAGGACTGAGTGCGGAAAGTCATGAATCCCACACAATAGTATAAACAGGTGTGTGGAATAAAACATCCCTGTAATTAGCAGCTTGTTATTCAGAGCAGTTCTCCCTTTCAATAAAAGTGACCAATGTTTCAGTTGTGTTTTCTCTGTTGCCAACAAGAAAGAAGCAGTCCTTTGTAATTAAGGAAGTGATTTACAGTTTGTTTGTTTTTCCAACTAGGCTTCCATTAAAATTACATATTGTAAATTTCTGTCTTTAAAAATACATTCAAAATGTCACAGAATGTTTCATTAAAACAGAATGTGAAGAACCAACTGCTGTTACTTTGTCAAAAACACCTATGTTGACAAGATATCGGCTAAAGTTGTGCTACAGCTTGGCTCTGCTTTCAAGCAACACCACTTTGTACTACAACATGGTGCAGAAAATCAATGTGGCCTTTAGCCCAAGCACAACTTTTATTTCCAGAATATCCAAAGCCTGCTGTCTGCTGCTTCTGCATCATCAGTGGAGCCAAGGGCCAAGGTGTGGTGGGTTAAGCTGACCCCATTCCTGCAAGGTACTGCTTCCTGACTCAGAACATGTAAACACTTTTACTTGATTGAGCCAAGATTGGAAAAAAATACATTTAAAAAAGTATAATTTGTTCTTTTTTATGTTTTAGTTTTAAATATTTAAACATGATCAAAGTCTGGTACTATTATTTATGACAAAATCAACTAGTATTTATCACATTATTTGAAATAGATATACTGCAGTTATATAGAATTTTCTAATAAAATGATCAACCCTAAATGCTCCATGACTTTTTAAAAACTATGCACATACTAACTGTATAAAATATCTAAATATCTGTGTTGATATTTAAGTTTTTTCACCTTTTGAAACAAAGAAACTAAAAAAACTTTATAAAAAATATATATTGGATTTTAAAGTCTATCAGGTTTCATCACATTCATTGTTAAGTCTGCACAAACTTGGTGGTGTACATTAAAGGCCATGTTGTTTGCTGACACCAGTGTTCAGCTTAAGAGAAAGATCAGCTGGTAGGAAAAAATACAAGAATTTCCTCATGTTTACATGTGCCAGTAGAATTTATACCAATAATGTTTATGATTGCAGGTTGTGCCAACTCAGCCATTACAACCATTGATATATTAAAAATCAGGTGACGTCTTAACTGTATTACTGTGTAACATTGTCAAGACCTGTCTGTGTACTCGAGCCTGTCAAAACATCTTTCTCAGTGTTTATTCCTACTGTTTCCGTGACGCTGACTTGTCTTGAAGTGTCAGTAATGAGGTAACCGAAGTAGCGAAGTGTCTTGTTCTACAAATGGATGAATGGTTTGTTAGCCCGAGCATTCCTGAGTAGTGAACTGCTGTCTGTGAAGTCTACAGTGCACAAGGCCCACCATCCCCATGTGAGTGTTTCTTCCGTGGCTGACTCAGACGAGGTTGACAAAGACAGGAAGTTACCAAGAAGGAGTGAGGAGGGGGAGGGGCAGAGCCAGACAGGAAGCATTCAGCGAACAAATTCTGATGAAAAGCTGAGGGCCGGGGTCCCTGGTTTGTTTTGGCACCTTTTAATGAGAAGTCATTGGGCACTGAAGCTAGAAGCACAATGGTGGCACTAAGTTAAGATGGCTGCGATGCTGACAGGTGGTAAGCCGTCATTAGGATGTGAAATGCAATGAAACGCTGTTTTATGGTTTACCAGACAGGTGATAACTGTCGCCGTGTGGAAAAATACAATTTCTGCTGTTTTCAAGAAAGTGGTTGATTCAATGATAAACAAAAGGTTTATTTTAACTGGACAGAATAACCTCGGATGTAAAGTAATTGCCATTGAGCAGTAGGACACATGTTAGGCTGGCGTTTCAGCTATAATTGAACAGCCTCCACTCGCCTTCGTTACACTCACAACCCACTGACCCCAAAAGACCTTCAACATCAACATAACGGTGTCGTCATTCATTTATAAGAACAGAATAAAATCCTTCTCACGGTGTCCATAAAAAGACCATTTGGATGGCCTTGACTCCAGCAACTCAGTCGCTTCCAGCTGCTGAGTGAATAACTTTGGGAGGGAGATGGGCTACTAGAATACTGATCTTCAAAGTCAGTCAGACTAAGCTGGTAAATATGGGAGGTGTTATTTCATCTGAATGCAGCACAGGTCTCAAGTTAGAGCAACTGATAGATGATTTAGTTTTGTAACTGTATCCAGAAATATTGACTAAACAGAAGTAGCAGTCATCATAGTGATTCAGTGACTCCCTCTGAAACCCAAGCTCCTCTTTTTCCGTAGTTGATGCTTGGAAGTTTTCAACACTCGCCCGACAAACTCAATGATGTGCCCGTCGCTTGCCTTGTCACAATTTCATACCAAAATAATACAAATATTCCTTTCTCAGAAAATCAGTAAAGTTTTGTTGTTGTTTAGATGTGAAAAAGCATTCACAGATAAAGCAAAAAATATCTGGATCATGTTTACAATTGCAAAAAATATGATGTGATAGAGCAAAATGGATATTTTTCAAATAGACAACCCTAAATTAGTAAAAAAGACTGCTAGATTTTATACAGCAACTGTAATCATACCCATAAAATGTTAATGTAGCGATAATAACTAGCCACTTGGCCTTTTAAAGCTCAGTGAATAGCCATTGAGAGGGCCCAGGGTTGAAATGTAGGGCCCTTCTGTGTGGACTTCATGTACATGTGTGGGTTTTTCCCCCACGAGCTCCAGTTTTTCCCATTGTTAAAAACAGACTAGGGTCATTCTGCTCATCTGATCCCAGGCCATGCTCGTAGCAGTAATTTTTAATGTCAAACATTTTCACATCACGGTTAAATGAAGGTAATTAACAACAAATGGCGTTCATGATCCAGAGATGAAGTAGGGTCCTTTTTTTCTTTCACATTTCAGTTTTTCTTCTACAGCCAGCATGCTGTTGAAAGATAAAGCTGCATTCCCTTCTGGGTGATGGTTAGATAAGCGCGCACAGGTGTTTATTATGCTGCACCTGATATTTAACTGTCCCCCAGTTCAGCTTAGAGCAACTCTTCAAAAGTATAAGACACACAACTTGTGGTTACTCAGTCATCAACCGGGTGACATCATACCCGCTGCCTTGGGCTTTTTTTTTTTTCTTCTTTTTTTTTTAAAGGTACGTGTGTTTTGTTTAAATCCAGAGTAACAAACTACCAAAAGAATGACTGACAAAGCTACGATTGCTTTAACTTTGCCAAAAGTGTTTATGTATTGCGTCGAAGAGATATTAGCTGAGGTTGAACCGGGCTGTACTTTTGTGTAATACTGATCTGTACCACCAGATGGTGTAGTGAGTCAAGGTAACCTTTATTTAACCAGCATATTCCTATCTACAACTATGCCCTGGCCAAAGACCAAGCCCCTTGAGGAAATGGGGGTAGCTCAAAGAAATGGCAGTTAAATAGCAGCACACAGCTGAGAACATCTCAACCCACCCATGTGTGAAATGCTGCCCCTGCTGGTGAAAGTTTTACCTAAATTCTGTAGGTGGTAAATGCAAAATGTACCTCGTTAATTATGTTTAAAAACTTGCCCCAGTGTTCACTTATATGAGACGCGTTGTCACAATATTGGTAGAAACCAATAATAAAATGGCTCCCTCACTGGGACATTGGAGAAGCTGCATCTCAATACAGTCCCTAATGTTACTGTATCACAGATCATTAGATATTTCAGTACATCCTACACAGTCTTATCTGCCCTACCTCAAAGCAAGAAATCTGAAATATGTCATGATGTCGTTATTTTTAGATCATTCAATGAGCTCATGCGAATGTGAGGCATCTGTCATCAGTCTGTCCTTCCACAATTCACAAAAGCCACCACTCCTCAAGAGCAATGGTAAGGTTTTAGTAAAATTACATTCATTTGTTCTGGGCCTTGACTTCTCAGTGATTCTAATTTCAAACTATTTGAATTTGTTTGTAAAGCCAACTGATGGCAACAAAACCTGTAACATTCTTTCTGTTCTTCACACATTACAGGGAATTAAACTGCACATGAACTGCAATAGATCATGAACTGGATGAGCTAATGCATCCCTGACGTTCTGGTCAACTCCTCTTAGCTTGCTAACAGTAATGAGAATGCACCCCATTCAGGATGAGCAGCTAAACAAATGCGTACCAGATGAAGTTAAAGAATAGATGGCAGGTTTTTTGCCCCCTTAAGTATTATTCTTAATATTTAAAGGCATGCACTGGGACCACATCACCAGTGTGATTTTCTTGAAAAGTAAATTTGCTGCATTCCCAGTTTGTTGCCCTTTTAAAGAGAAATGTCCTGCTGGTGCCAAGAGAAAGAAGAAATATTTCTGGACAATCTGCCAGGCCAGTAAACCGCTACACATTCGCCATGTGTCTGAACCAAGCTAGATCAAGGAGTAGATTAGAGTTTCTTTGCTCTGTGTGTATGTGTACTATGTATAAATAGCACATGTGGCAGCACTTACCACGCTCTTTTTATTTAAGGCATTTCCCCTCCCTGCCTTTCTCACCATGCTCTGGTTGACGGGACTGTAGCAGAAGCCAGGAGTTGAGTTCCCAGGCCTTCATCTTGACAAATGTGTCTCTCTTTTTATTTATTCGACAAGTCAAAGAGGATCTGAGACTTCATCTTCAGACCACCTGGCTTCAGAATAAAGAGGTTTTCCAACATTTCCTTTCTTTCTTTGAGTCAAAGTGCTGCTGCTGCTGCTGCTGCTGCTGCTGCTTCCACTGACATGCATGAGTAGGATTTCCCCATATGGTGCAGACCCGTGGAACCAGCCAAACCCACAGTACAGTAAACACTCTCTGAAACATACCATCAGCTGCAGACTTCACAACCATGACTGAATAGGTCCTAACCTGCCATTTTAAACTCTTGAGGCCAGCAGCAGTGAATGCAGGAGGCCTTGCGTTTGTTCATTTTGCATGTTGGCACAGCATGATGTATGGTAACAGTGCCATGTAATCCATTATGCCTCTATTTTGAACTACATTGCATGCAGAGAAGCGCCATGCTCTTCTACTTTAACTTCTACTTTAGTTATAAACCTGGATTTATTGTTCTCTGAATTTTCCCATTGTAGGTCTGTTCTTGTTCAGTTAATTAGTCTGTGGTCTGTGGATCAGAGCAGAGGATGGTTGACTGGTTTTGGAGGCTGTGGGTGTGGAGAGTTGGCCACGATTGATGGTTCTCTAGCGGGAAGCTTGAAGCAGGCTTTGACTATATGACTGTGATTCCCTGCAGCATGGACAGCTTTCTGCAGGTCAAACAGCAACAAAACTAAACCAATTTGGGGATGAAATAATAATTTGAATCATCAGGAAATATCTTGATTTGCATTTAAATCATTGAGATGCAAAAATAATGTAAAATTATAAACTGAGACCAATGGTGATGAGATCAAAGTGCTTTTAGTTGCTTCTAACTAGTGTAGTAAAAATAAAATTCTGGATTTACACAGGGTAGTCTTCTACCAGGTCCACTTTCAGTCATTACCACATTTTACTCTCTATGAGGATAACTACAGTGGAGTAGGGGCAGGGACAGTTCTTTCCTGAAACTCGAGGACCCAGACTGTGGTTGCACACTACATTTGAGTGCATGACGTGACACCTTAAAGTGGACCTTTCATGCTCATTTCCATCCCTGTATTTTTATTCTCATACTCTTTTGAAGTAAAGATTGAATTGACCCTTTCCTCACTTTTCTACATCCTGACTTCCTGTCCTTTTTTCCTTATCACAGATTTCTTTTTGTATTCCTTTATCACTTAACTGAAACGTTGGCTTGGTTTCCTTTCCAGAAAAGCCCAAACTCTCACATTTAAGTGTGTCTTTAAAATAAATCTTTAAGTCCTGAGGTTTTAGTTTTATGCAGTTTAACCGGATGTCAGTGATGGCACCAAATTTCAACCTCATCTTATTGGCTGCCCCTCATACACTGAAGGTTTAAACAACAGCTAGGTGGCAATGCCACAGTGTGCCTTAGTTCCATGTTTAGCATCAGCCTCCACCATTGTTAAAAGTACAGATGTATGACAGAAAATCAGGAACATAATTACATGGTGTGGGTCCCGTTTAACTTTGGAACTCTGTGATTTAAAATGAATGAACTGACAACGTGCCTGAAAGCATGCCTAGCTGCTGATTTCTTATAGTGATAGCTCAATTATAAGGGTGAATTGCCACATCCCATCTTGGTAGCAGAACTGGTGTGTAAAATGTGTCAAAGTGACTGGTGTGTAGTCACTTTAACATGTTCAGACCAGCTTTTGGTTTCATGCATGCACACGTTACATCACTAGCCTCTCTGACACAGTGAGAACATCCAGCTGCTGTAGGTCCATCTCTCAGCAGCATAGTAGTATAATACTGAGCTTAAAATGCTGACCAATGACATGTGCTGGTGATGATGTCACCTGTTAAAGGAGCTGATTAGCAGGGCGCTTTGCAAATCACCCTGTTAAGGTGATGCAAAACAGTACCCAATTGTTTTATAGAAGAATTGTTAGGGCTAAAGCAACAAGAACTTTAGTGCATTTAAATATGCCTTTGGTGTGTCAGCGTGAACATTTTAACTTGTGGTTTCCGCTTATCAAAGCCAGCTGAATGGTGTCTGTGTTCCGTTAAGGACAGCTTTGCATGTAGCATCTATGCTGATACCATTTTATCCTCTGTACCGTGACTAATATGGTCTGTTTTATGCTTAATTGCCTAAATCGGTCATAATTTCAAACTTGAGTACATACATGTAAACTCTACCTTCAAATATGTCAAAGAGAGACATTTAACTACTGTCTATTTGTATGACTGAATGAGAATACTAAGAACTAAAAGGGCAAAGGTCAAGACAGAAAACCATATATCCTTCTTCCCAAGCAGAGTCTTTTATGCCATCTGGTTGTCCTCAGAGCACTGAAGTGAAGCAGTATGTGTGCACAAAGCAGAAAAAACATGAATACAAGTTCACACACCCAAAGAGCAGCGAGGTTACCTTTAACAGCCACGGGGACCCTGTGCTGCTTACAACATATTCGCTAAGCCCAACCTTGGAATGTGCGGCAAAGACTCTGACACTTACTGAGCATGCCCAGACAGGCAGTGTTTGGGAGTAACAGGTGAGTTGGTACAGAGTTGATCAAAAAAGTCAGTTGCTGACTTCTAATTCCTTTTTTTGGAACAGAAGGTACAGAGAAACTAAATACATCACACGCTGGATGTATTTAAATGAATACAAATGCAAACAGCTGTGAGCATCGTACTGTGTGGTTAAGCACAACGCTTGAATTCATGCAACATGATTGGCTGGCAAAATGGTTGGCTCTTCTGCCAAGCCTGAAAGAAACTGAATCAGGTTGAGCAACTTTGTCAGCCCGGTGAGGATCTTGGCGCCATTTATTTAGTATTTTAAATTCTGTGAACGAAGTTTAGTTGCATTAATCGTGACGCAGAACTGCTTAAGTTGCATTGGATACAGCTGTACAAACTATACACACGGGTGATTGGCATCTTTCTGCTGAGTGATTTGATGCAAGTGACTTGATTATTACAGTGACACCTAATGTGATCAATGCACTCACTTACTTAAAACACAAGTAGGGACAACTTAACTGCATGCTCTGCCAACCGAGAGGATCCAAACAAGCTAGATCACTTTCAGTGCAGCAGCAAATCGTTCAAGTTTGTTTTTGAAAAAAAATGAAAAATACAATCTCATCTCAAGTGAGGCACGCTGAATGTAAGACTGCATGCATGTGCAGTCATACCACAGAAACTGGTGCCCGTGTTCCTCCTGCCAATCAGAGCTCGACTTTGCAGCCAATGTGCAAATTAACTATTGGAAGAAGGCGGGTCATTTATATCACGGTGCTTCCAAAACGTAAATCTCAAAATAGTCCTGGAAAGCCAAGTGTTGCAACACACACACACACACACACACACACACACACACACACACACACACACACACACACACACACACACACACACACACACACAAAAATGTATTACACTGTTGTTTGCACATCCTCCAGGATGTCTCATCTCTGTCTTAATAACAATGACACATGAGTCACACTTTTGCAAGAAAGAAACTAATATGAAGAGGAGTCATCCACCCTAATTAGACAATCCTTTCACTGTGAAATGAAATGCTAAAAGTGCCAACAGTGCTGTATCCTCCAGAACACCATAAAGCTCAAACAAAAGCTATGAAAAGGATCTCAGTGAAGGCAGCAACTGTATTGTAATGTCTTAGTGGGGAAATTTCTCATTTAACAATGAGTTTCAGTTCAACTTATTCATTAATTCATTCTAAATAGTGACATATGAGTTACAGTGTTTGGAAACTTGAGGCTAACTACAAATATTTCACAAATGAATTGGGGCAGCAGCACGTTGGTATAGGTTAGCTTTAGTTAGCTAGTCTTCCCTGTAGCTGCGTTTCCTCAGAGTACTAAATTCTTCTGACATGCATGTTGAGGCGTAGGACATCCAATTATTCTAAACTGGCAGTAGTTGTGTTTTTCTGTCTTTTGTGGCTTCGTGTTAGCCCTCAAGTTGTACACACACGTTGTACCTATCCATTTCCTTAAGGCACAAAGTAATTGGAATGGGACTTTGGGGGTTGACCTTGTGCTTAAGCATGATTTGGCAATATTCTTTAGAAAGCATAATGTAGAAATTTGATAATGTGCTAAAAAATGATATGGCAATACTATGTGATACTCTGCACTTCAACCATCAAAAATAGCCTAGAAAACAAACCAGAAAGCTACTTTTCTCTCAAACATAGAATTGTTTCTCTTGTGTTTCTAATGTTGTCTACTATTTGAGCGTTTCAGATGCTCATCTTGACTGTAAATGATGCACAGAGTGTAGATCTGATCCAATGGCAACAACATTTACAAAACAAATACACCCCATTCCTTCAGCATTTCATGTGCACAGATCGACCTGCTCACTCAGATGGCATGTAAAAGCTTCACACTGTGACACACACCCTCATCGGAACTGCCAACAAAGGTACAGAGGAAGAGAGGTTTGCCAAGGTGGAGAGAGAGAAACACTGCTCATGCTCAGAAGATGTACATATGATCCGAACTGCATTAACTTCACACAGCCTCTGGCTTTCTAGTCGTTTCTGTCACTTCCGATTTATGTGCTGCTTTGTGTTTGCATTGTTACCATTGTTACTGTCTCTGACGCAATCCTGCAGCACAGCGTGCCACTTCTTCTGCTCCTTCTCGGTCATCACACAGAAGTAGTGGTGGCGGGCGTATGGGTGCCACAGGATGAGGGGGAACCCGGTTGCACACTTGATGAATGGGTTACTGCCCACTTTGGCCTTGACACCTGCAATGGACCAGATGATGAATTGAGATTTCAAAAGCACTTTAGGAGAGGGAAATAATGATGTTTAATATTACTATAACAATCCGACAAACTGTGGAGGGGGGGAAATATACTAATGACATAAGTATTTATTTTTGTAGACACGCTAATCGTGTCATAACTTTCCACCATTATAGATGTACGGACAATCATGGTCACATTATAGGGTTAAACGAATAAGGTCCCAGTCCCACAGACTTATAGTCGAGTCAATGACTCCTGGGAAACCCCAGTTGCTAGGCAAAAATGTGTATTCCCCAACAAGTTAGAAATACCTCTTTGCACTTGCTCTGGCTGCTAGCAGATTGCTGCAGTTGGCTAGTTTGCATTGAATACGATGACTCACCTACAAATGCTCACCAGCAACTCTGAATGGAGCAATGCAAACTAGAAATAACTATGGTCACAATCTGCTAGGGACGAAAGCAATCATAAGGAGGTTTTTGGTACAGCACTGCTCCTTGAGACTGATTTTACCTAGTGACTGCCAGCAGCCTCCAGGAAGCACTCACCAACCAGATGGTGGATTCACTTTCTTTTTTTCTTTTTTCTTTTTTATATCTACAAGCCATAGTTTTATTATGTCCAATGTGGTGGACAACTCTTAAACAATGTGGGCATAGCACCACAAAAACCCAAAGAGAGAGTCATTTTGAGCCCTTTGCATCTTAAAAGGGGCTTAGTCATTTCAGAATTTGATGACTAACAACTGTATATTGTGTGTTATTTTCTAACCTGGCAGACTTTTATTAATCAGCTCCATGTACTCCTCCATTGACGTCAGGGCCTTGTACCCGGCGCAGTTGATGGTTAATTTTGGGTGCAGTCCCCGTTCGTGTGCCTGTTGGTGGTGAAATGGTTTTCATGCAGGTGACCAAATTGTCTAACCGGACATAGGTCGAGTGCCGTAAGTAGCTTTACTCACAGCTTTGCTCTCATAGAGGTTTATGGTGTAGTCCTTGGGCACAAAGACAAAACGATTCCTCCATTTCCGATTCTCCTCCAGGTACTGAAACAGACTCCCTGAGAAGATGGTGCAACCTGCCAGAGGGTCCTGAAAAATGCAAACACACACACAAAAGATTGCATGCGTTACTGTACCTTAGGATAACAGGTGTGTATACTGTGCATTATTGAGACAACTGGGTGTTGTTACAATCTCCCATAACTAATCAACTTGACGCTTAACAGGTTTTTCCAAACGTGACAGGGTGGAGTTTTCATTTTGTTTTTCTTTTGTTTTTTTACTGAAACATGTTTACAAAAGGATATACACCACCCACTTTGTTTTCCTGTCTTGGATTAAACAATAATTGCTCAGATAGGAAGAAAAAACAAAGGCTTACTGCTTCCGAGCGACTGAAACGATAGGCCCAAAACATAATGATGATTATAAAATGGCTTGGCTTCTGTTTGCTAACAGCTGCAGACTTTTACGTGGATTTTGTGGCAGGGTCACTGGTGGTGGCGAGTGGGAGGGTAAAAGTGCCCGATCAGCTCAGAAACCAATCAAGTATTTATCTATAAGTTAAAAAATAGGAAGGGGGTTCAAATAGATTCCACTACAGTTAAATATTAAAGTTTTTTTTACACATTTAGTCCAGTATTTTAATAACTCAAAGTCTTTTGAAACAGGATAGTTTCTTGCTGTGTGCTGGATCACACGAGCAGCTGACTCCCACACAGTGACCAGAAAAGATGAACCTGCATAAGAGAAACAGCACCTCTGCTCGTGTGTAAAATGTGCTCCACTTTCCCTCCAGAGTTAGAAAACATGGATTTAAAAGAAAAAAAAAAAAATCCAGCCTTCAACAAGTGACCACAAAGATAATAGGGAACACAAAGACCGCTGAGAAATAAAGCAGGGGGCTTGCTCATTAGGTAATGTCCTTGTACATTCCCAAAGATGACCTCATTCATGCACTGTGTGCATCATCAAAGTCTGTTGGCTGTCCCACCTGTGTGCATGTTTAAACAATGCCAAAACTCTGATGTACTCATTTCTTACTTTGTCCATCCTGCTCACTCCCAATAAAACCTTTAACTCCTGTCTTTTTGTCAGTGCCACCATCTCCAAACCACACGTCATGGCCGGTCTCACTAACATCTTGTAAACCTCTCTTTCACTTTTACTGATATCCTTCCTGACACTCGTTTCCACCTGCTCCACCATGCCTGTGCTCTCCTCTCTTCTTCATCTCTTTAGCACTGTCTGTTGCTTTGGATGGTTGACCACAGGGCTCACTGTTTCACGCGTCTCCATCACATTCACACACATGCATTCTGTCTTGCTTCTACTGACTTCTATTCCTCTCCTATCCAGAGCATACCTCCACCTCTCCACGCTCTATTCCACCAGGCTGTCTCTTGTGGCTTTATTAAATGTTCAGAAATATAAACAGAGGGGGTCTGAGGGGGCCAGTGGAGGCCACTATTTTATTTGTTTTTTTCCCATTGAATGACCAAGTGTCATACCTTTCTGTGAAGCAGCTGAGACTGCGTCCCTCCTCCTCCTTCTATCTCAAAGCGGACGCTGTTGAAGAGGGCGACTGCATACTGCTGCTCGTACACTTGGCTGAACTCTTTCATCCATTCTCTGGTCCGAGCTGCAGGGGGAGAGAGACACACACACACACACACACACACACACACACACACAAAATCAGCGTCGTCTTCTGCACCAGTGCATGATTAACACAATCTATCTTATGTCTTATAGTAGAAGGACAAAAGATAAGTTCTGCAGTTTTCTTTCACAAGGTAACTTTAGAGATTTATAAAGTCAGAAATTGACCTAATTATACTACTTAAATGCTTAATACTTTATTTTGAATCTGGCAACCCAAGTCAGAGAGAAAAGAAATTAAATTCCTGAAAGGACAGACTGGTTCACTCTATTCCAAGCATGTTTTTCAAAAGTCACCAGTGCTGCAGTTTAAATTTCATTGTCAAAAATTAACTGGGTTAGATAAAGAGCTGCTGTTCTCATGTGAAGGCACGCTGTCTCTTTCACTTGCTTATTTAAAGGCCTCAACCTTTACTCCTGCTATCGGTTCTTTATGAAAACTCCCATATAATAAAATGTAAAGTGGACATTTGAGATAGCGATTCTCAGGCAAAGCTCAACAAAGAGGTACCTCTCATGTATGATCGGCACAAACCGTTGTATTAAGTGAAGCTCTAACAGACTCACAGCTGAAGTATTACTTCAGTCATTACATACATTTTAAAGCAACACTTTGTTCAATTTCATTTTAATCGTACTGAATTTAAACTATGTTACATTTAAATCAAAAGACAAAAGAAAAGTCAAATCAATCAAAAGAAAAGTTTATGGAACGACTGCATCGCTGGAAATATTGGTTTTACACACACAAACCTTTAAAAGGAGGAACACGAACAAAGAGCTACAGTTATGATGAATAAATGAAAGTATTTTTAGTTTACACTATGTAGCTTTCATAATATTTGGTTCGACCACCTTTATTCTTCAACAAAGCCTGAACTGTCTGAGGAAAGCTGCCTTTGAAATGCTTTAAGTAGTCTTCAGGAATAATTCTCCGGGCTTCTTGAAGGTCATTTAAAGCTCTCCTTTGGATGTTGGCTGCCCTTTGCTCCATCCTCTGTCGAGATGTTCCCACATTGCTTTAATTGCAAGGATTTAATTATGGGCTCTTGGGAGGTCAGTGCATGACTGATAATGTTCCATTGCACTTTTTCTACCCAGATATGCTTTTAGTGCATTGACACTGTGTGTCATTGTCATGCTGAAAAACAAAGCTGCTGTTGATTAGATGATTTCCAGGTGGCGTTGAATAGTGGATCTAAACCTGATGGTACTCTTCTGTGTTCATAATTCCACAACAACACTGTCTAAAGTACAGAGCCTCCACCGTGTTTTACAGGTGGCTGTAGAAACTCACTGTTGCACCTCTCTTTTGACCTCCTCTGCACATATTGATGACAAATTTGAATTCATAACTTGGTTTCTCAGCCTTTTCTCCCACTTTCCCTTCCTTATGAATTTTGGCTTACAGTTCTTAGGGAACCACCTTCTTGGTGGAAAAATACTATTTCTTTTGCTCTGTCATCTTCGGCATCTTTCATAGATTCAACTAGAGAAATAGGAATAAATTATTTTGATTGTTTTCTTTTTGCGACAGGCTACTAGTAATAAAATGCCTAAAGATACAATTTAAAACTCGTCCTTTACGAAGTTGTCTGTTACATATAGACACAACACTGTTAGCTGCTTTTGTGCTTGAACAATCAGTGTTATCAACAACAATAAAGGAAAGAAATTCCTCTGACAATGATAAGGTACAAGGACTGGGCTGAAAATGAGTGAAAAAACAAAGAAAAACTTTGAAAGGCCTTCAGAGAACCTGGGGAGCTATTGCTCAAGATCACATTCATTTACAAGAAAGTCTGCCTCACTGTAAACAAATTATGAAGAAATGATTGGTGAATCAAAACTTTTGCAAAATGTAAATATGACTCAACCTGAGTAACTTGAGAGCAAAATGTAGCAACAGCACTGTATATTAGAGCATGCATTATACTGGGGTCAGCGGGGGAGCTGGCCCCAGGGAGGGGTCACTTGCCCCTCCCTTCCTTCCCTCCCCATCTCCAGCTGCCTCCCTCTTCCTGCTCCACCACAACCACCCACACATGCAGGGCCTTGGAGTAGGGGTATGTCACCAGGGTGCAGAGGAGGCTACCCCCCCCCTCTGTCCCCTTCTGGCTGCCTCTGCCTCAATTTTATCCCACAACTTAGACATTCACATTACTCACACTCTCATTACACATACATATAGGATCTTGGGGGTGGGCACGATACACGGAGTCCAAAGTACCATCAGGGTGTACACCCCACCCCTGGCATCGTTGCCCACCTCTCAATGTTAAATACACGTAGACATTGAGGGCTAGCAGGAGGGACCATGCGCTTACCTGCTGCTCTCTGGCAGGTAGCTCCAAGCCCTCCTGGGTTTTAAATGCACCTTAGAACACACATGCATCAACACTACAATGAGCGGGTGGAGGGAGGTTTGGAGTCTTCTCTCACCCCCATTCTCTGCGACCTGCTGGAGCAGGGGGCTAGGACTAGGTCTGCCTCCCCCCACCGCAGGGAAAAGGGAAACACCACCTGGCTCTGGGTGCAGTTCCCCCCTCCAGGGGCGGGGGCACCTAGACCCGGTTTGTAGAGTACGCTTGGGGAGTGTGATCGTGTGTACAGCGTCTCTTTATGTCTGTCTCCACGTTGGTTGAGTGTGGAGTAAGTGCATATGAGAGCATGAGGGTGGGAATGGATGTTTGTATCTGTGTGTGCCTGTATGTCTGTGTCTATATGTCAGGTTGGGTGTCAGGCGCCACCTCTCTGGGGACATCTCAGGCCCTCCAAGGTTTGGAGGCCTATCTCCCCCTACCACCACTTCCCCTGCCAGTGGCGGACCCCCTCAGACATCGGTGCGTTGGTGGTTCTTTGTGTCCGGGGATGGGCGTCCAGGTACACACCGGCTCACTCCTTGGCGGCCGCTTATCGGAGCCTGGGGCTCGCTCGGGCCACTTTGGAGGTGGGGTGCCCCCGGCCTCTCGGCCTGGGGCTCAGTCACTCAGGCACAGCTGGCTGCCGGCGGAGCTCACGGGCGCGTCACTGCAACTCCCCCTGGCTTCTGCTCCGCGGCTGCTGAGTGAGCCCTCATCTGGGACTCTCCTCAGCTCTTTCCGGGACAGTGGCGCGGCTGCCCCTCTGTTGGTCTTCCTTGGTCTCTTGTGTTCTGGGGGCCTCTGGATGTCTGGAGTTTTGATCTCCATACCTGCTTCATGCCCTGGAGGACGGGGCTGTGGCCCCCCCACACCCTCTAGCAGATTATTACATGAAGGAACCTTTTAAAAACAAGCGCGTCCATGCTCACAGGTGTACATACGGGTGATCACACCCACAAACTACACCCTTTTTGGCTCCTACCTCAAAGCACACTGTGTTCTGTTGATCTTATGTGCTGCACAATAATGTTTAATATTTAGTATTTACTGTCATATTCCCATATATCATTGTGATGTTGTTTATTCTATTACTCTTGTTCTCTTCTGCTTGCTTTCTTTTTTCTTTCTCAACAGGTGATTGATATATGCATTTTTTTTTCTCTGCCCGTTCGGTTGGTTTTTGTCTTTTGCCCTTCTCCCCCGTCCCTCTTCTCAGCTGTTTCTCTTTCCCTCTTTCTTTCTCCCCTTCTTTCCCCCAGTCAAGTCTGTCCCGTATTCAGTAAGTGAAAATAAAATAAACAATAAAAGGTGAATCAAATGGACCATTACGGCAAGGCTGGGATGGTCAGTTTGGTAAAGTAAATCCGTTGGGCATCTTTCTTTGCCTTTAGACAACAATTCTGATGGCAAAAGAGCCAAACGGGACAGGCCAAAAAAAAAAAGAAAAAAAAAAAGAGCATGCATTATATTTCAGCCAACGTCCATAATTTATTATGCAAATAACTTGAAATAATGCCAACTCTCATGAAAAAATACTATTAGGTAAGTGCACAATACAGTAGAAAAAATACTCTGAAATGATCCTTTAACTTGTTTTAAGTCATCTCAAAATCTGATATTTAAACTCAAACTTGAATTTCTAAAAGGAATATTTAAGTTTACACAAACGAACCATTTGTAACTTCTTTGAGCATTTCAGACTACAGTGCACATTTGTTAATGCAGTTTGGAGGTTCTGGACAAACCAAAACCTGACAACATTTGCTCAGGCGCCAGTAAATGGCAGCTGCTTTCTCTTCATCGTTTGTATATATCAAATTATTAAGTTCTGAATATATCTGTTAGCGTAAGTCCTTGTTTGTATAAAAGCAAAGCCTCCTGGTATTGCTGAAAGACTTTTCTGTGTTCCACATATCCTCGAGATTTGTTATCTGTCGTCATTCAGCTTCCTAATAAATAGACTGAGAAGCTGCTGGAGGGGACAAAGGCTTTTCCCACGTTCTAATGCTGGAAAAGAGTTGGTGTTCGAGCTGATCAGTGTCTTTGGCTCATTCAGCAGCATATAGTGTTGACTATGATCTGTTTATGGAAGGAACGACGCAGGAAGGAGGGAGCCAGCTTGCAGTGGGAGAGCAGGAAGGAAAGAGCTGACAGGACAGGATAGATGGAGGGAATGCGGAGGAGACTGGGGACAGGGACACGCATTTAAAAACACCATGACATACCAGGATGAGAGGGGAGGGCAGGTTAAGGGGCTGCAAGATAGCGAGGCACCTGGAAAAACTAAACATCAGCAAGTACTTTAAATTGTTCCAGACGATGGCTTTGAATCTCTCGTCAGGTTTGTCATTCCATTCCTTTTATTGAAGGATTTTTTTCTTCATCCTCGGTGGGTTTATCAGACAGGGTCTGCCTTCAGAACAGTTAGTCTCAGAAAAAATGCAGAGGATATCTGATTTTGGATGGAAACTCTCTTTATCCTGGCTAAATTTCCTCTAGATTACGCTCCGGTTACTGTGGCCTCCACTGCAAACTTGCAGAGAGTTGGTACTTTCCACCGTTCGCCTTGCTGAGCCAAAATCAGCAGACTAGGAAGCTGTAAATGAGCACTTAGAAATTAAAACAAAGCCCACATCATAAAATACATACTCGGTTCTCTCATTCAAACTGTATAGCCATGTGCTATAGTTGTTACAACCCTCCTCCATCTCTTGTTTGCTATTTACTTTACATGTGACATCATGGAATAGAGTAAAAATGGAACTTTTGGTACTTTTTATACGCCATACTTAAGTATTTTCCAGTGTTTGCATGTCCTTTTAGAGGATTAAATGAAACAGGAAATGGTTAGGGTTAGCTTCAGACTCTGAGCTGGAAAGTAATTTATCACAAATACCTCCAACAAAAAAACCACATATTTTAGCTTTCTTTTTTTTTTCTTGTATAAGAATTACAGACTCTCTATCAGTGCTTCCTATGCTTACTTAAAATCTTAAGCCCATAACCCAGATTCATGACCTTGATGTAAACCTTTGTTTCATTCCTTCAATTTTTTAAGTGCATTTGTAATGAATAACAAATAACAGTAGGCAAGAGCATGGAGGAACTGATGGCAGAAGGACACTGCAGACAAAAAGGCATTGTTCAGTAGATGTACACTGAAGTGGGCTTAAGATTAGCAAAGGACAGCAGGGCCCACAATCTTTCCAAGTAGGAAAACCGAAGAACAGCAAAGGAAAAGCAGTTTGCAGTGACAAATTCTTTCAGGCAATAAGTAATGAAACTGCAGCCAACTTGAAATGCATTCATGCACTTCTTTGCAGCTATTTTGGAGCATTATCTAAATTGACTTAAATTCTCAGGCTCACTGGGGCATAACAACTGTGTGTATACAACAACCCTTAAAACATGATTTAAGAAGGCTTAAAAGGTTTGCTGACTTTGTTCCAAAATAAGATTTATGAAGTTTTTTCCCAACTGGAAGTTCTCCTCTGCTAGTATGCCCAAGGTTTGAGCTCAGGATTCTTTGAATACCATGGCTCTCTTAGAATAATTACAATTTCCTAAGGCAAATATAATATTTATGGAATAAATGTATGATTAATAAAGATGAGTTGGATATGAATTCTGTCGGTGCTTAAAAACCAAATTGTGCATTTTTTATAGGAGTGGATTTACAGTTTTGTTGTGAAGGGAGAGAAAGAAAACAATCATCACCACTTATCATTAATCAGTCGTCATTGTCAATCAGTGTCGTCATCAATTACCAACCCTCATTATCATCAATCATTGCCAGCAACTGATGATGATTGATAACAATCAGTCGTCATCAAGCACCAATCCTTATCATTATCAATCATTATCAGTCATCGTCGTCATCATCAATCATCATCCACTGTTTAACATCAAAAGGCTTAGCCAGATAGGTGAGTAGATGAATAAAAATGGTAAAATACTAATAAAACTAAAAAAGGCAGACATGAGCGTGAACATTATTTTCAACAGATTTATAAAACCGTGTGCACAAACAGTCTGAGGTGTGCCTGAGTTAGGCATGTTGTCCCTTTTTATAATTACCTGTTTTGCGTCATGTTGGCAAAAGAGGGCGGTGTCACTCACATGGCAAAGTTCATGTTTTGTTGCTGAATTTAACTATTAGCTTCTTATCTTTTTTACTGCAGTGTTAGTTCTTTTTCTATTGATCTCTAATATAAATACATTTTTTTTATTTTAACTTTATTTTTGAACAGTTTTTTTTTTTGTTCCAAGTAACAATGCTGTCATGCTAATGTTTAGCATCAAAGCTACCATCTTCATTTCATTTGTAGCAAATTTCAGAGCAACACGTGCAGCTCCTCAAAGGTGAACACTGTGACTCGATCCAGAAAAGTCAGCTGATCACCAGAAACAGCTGACTGGATTTGACTCTAATTCTTTGGCTGTTTTTATCTAAAACCTGCTGTGAAACGATTAATCTACTAACTTATTCTTTGAGGATGATCGCTTATATTTCAAGGGTTTGATAGTAGGCAGCACATATCTAGGCCAAGGTTTGAGTCTGTTGGTTATTTCTGCCTTAAGCAGACCATAGATGGGTGAACATGTGGGTCAGCAGGCAGTTATGATTTGCATGTGTCTCACACACATGGGGTTGCTGTGTGGGTCCTATAGGGGAGGAGATCATTGAGTAGTTGCCTTTGTGGGAGTTAGACACAACAAGATTCCTGACTCAAAAACGCTGACTGGTCTTTACCCTGTCTCACACACGAACTTAAAAGGTGCAAACACATCGACAAGTGGGACCTGGATAAAAAGAAAGTTTTCTTTTTTCTTTAAAGACATGCACAGGTGTTCACTTGTCTTCTGTTGACGTGGGTGTTTTTACTGTGTTGATTTGTAGAAGATACTGGCAGGAACAACACAGAGAGGGGTGTGTGTGAGAGTCAGACGGCCTGTGACATGTTTCTACCTGCTTCACTTGTTATCTTCCCCTCTCCCTCTGACTAGTCTCTTTATATGGATCTTTTTCTGAGTGGACTCATAAGCAGGAAATACTGTACTCGCGTATTTTAACGATGAAGGCCTGCATGTAGCTAAATGTCATATTTTCTACCTTCGCAGCTTTCCACAGTCATGTGGACCCTACATTTTATAGTTTTAACATATTTTATCATTAACAAGCCTTACATTATGACACATGATGATACCTGACTGAGCGCCTTTCAAGAATGAAGACCAGCACATGTGGCTAAGGGCTCCAAAAAGCCAGTAAGACCAGATTGCTTTGTTCCTAAGGTCAAGAACTTTCACATTGAACACCTTGCTTGTACTTTCTAAAGCCCAGTTTCTGCTCATTCTGAATGTCACACATCTTTGGATCAACTTTGGATCAGTATAAGACAGCAGAAAACATGTATTTCTCTGGCCAGAACCCCCAAAGTCACACAAAAGGCAAAAACAAAACCCCTCATATTTGAGAAGTTACATTTGATATTTATCCTTTTATATGTGAACTACCTTTTTTTTTTTTTTTTTACAACAGCCAGATTCTAACAGGGTGATTCTTCCCACTTTTTTTCTATTTCTGCTCACAAAAGGAAAATCCAACAAACACACTCGGTGCCTGAGCCTCTAGAGAATAATTCTGGGTTTCCTCATAGGAGTACTTCTGCCAGCGTATGCACACAAACAGGATTACAACCCTGAACTAAAGGGGCATCCCAGCTGAGGCTGAAATGACCCTGATACAAAAGTTTTAGGAAATGACAAGTCTGGAAGATTGAACTCCATGCATTAAAACAAAAACAAAAAACACTAGTTTTTCCCAAATTCCTGAAGTGGTTTTGATACTCGAACGCATCACCAAGCTACTTCTAGGACAGGGATCACGTTATATCCATTGAAGTATCTCAGTCTTTGTATTGTTCTTCTACTCGCATGACTTTAATAGACGCCCAGACCTGCTGCCCAGCTCACTCTGTGGAGCAATCTGAGACTTAAATAGCAGTCAGTCCATAACTTATACAAACATGCTGCAACATCGGAAACCTACTTATTATCTCTATGAAACACTGCGGTCAAGTGAGCCCTCACTTACGAAGTCGCAGTCAAGCTAGCCGCCCCGCCAGCCGCACCTAAAATGTGGTTGCACTACTCTTACGCATATTACGGTATAGGTGCCGACTGTCTTAGAAACGCAGTGTTTTCTGTCCTGACACTATTTTACTTCACAATCCACTCCCAGTTTTGGTTAATCTCCACTTTCACCCCTGTGATCCACAGCCCAAATTACTGTATGATTCAGAGAAAATTAACAATAAAATTTACCCAATTTACTCAACTATACTTTTAATGTCCTCATCTTTGAGCTCAGATTACAGGAAAACTATAAGAGGTGACGCAGATATCTCACTGGATTCTGACTCTGGGTGACCCCCACTCTGCATGCTGTGATCCACAGCCAAAATTACTGTACAGTTTTTGAGAAAATTGATAGTAAAATCTTCCCATTTTGCTTTACTGTACTCTACATATTGACATCTTTGATCTCCGATTACAGGAAAACTGTAAGAGGTGACGCAGATATTTCACTGGATTATGAATCTAGGCCATCTCCACTCTTCACCCTGTGATCCACAGCCAAAATTACTGTACGGATTTTGAGAAAATTGATAGTAAACTTTGCACAATTTACTCTACTGTACTCTATATATTCTCATCTTTGAGCTTAGATTACAGGAAAACTGTAAGAGGTGACGCAGATATCTCACTGGATTATGACTCTGGGTGACCCCCACTCTGCACCCTGTGATCCACAGCAAAAATTACTGTACAGTTTTTGAGAAAATTCATGGTAAAATCTTCCCATTTTGCTTTACTGTACTCTACATATTGACATCTTTGAGCTCAGATTACAGGAAAACTATAAGAGGTGACACAGATATTTCACTGGATTATGAATCTAGGCTGTCTCCACTCTGCACCCTGTGATCCACAGCCAAAATTACTGTACGGATTTTGAGAAAATTGATAGTAAACTTTGCACAATTTACTGTACTGTACTTTATATATTGACATCTTTGAGCTCAGATTACAGGAAAACTGTAAGAGGTGACGCAGATATTTCACTGGATTATGACTCTGGGTGACCCCCACTCTGCACCCTGTGATCCACAGCCAAAATTACTGTACGGATTTCTGATAAAATTAAATCCTATTCCATTACCAAACAAAATGAGTTCATTGAAGTATTTGCTTAACTACAAGAAATGTCTTTCCACACACAATTTAAATTTTTCAAAATGTCATTCACACACCACCTCAAGTATCAACTTCAGTTTTAGACATTATTTATTCAGTGCTTAATCACAACAATAGTCAACTTAAGGCACTTACATAATAAGTTAAACCTTACAATAATACATACAGAGAAAAACCCAACAATCATATGACCCCCTATGAGCAACAGTGGGAAGGAAAAACTCCCTTTTAACAGGAAGAAACCTCCGGCAGAACCAGGCTCAGGGAGGGGCGGCCATCTGCCTCAACCGGTCAGGGTGAGAAATTACATTTCTCAGATTACTGATTTCTCATATTACTACTACACAGTTTAGATACACTCAACAAAAATATAAACGCAACACCTTTGTTACTGCTCCCATTCCCCATGGGATGGACGTAGAGACCTAATATTCATTCCAGATACACAATATAACCATCCCTCCCAAACAGTGGTCACAAATCAGTCCAAATGTGTGGTAGTGGGCACATCTGCCATATTGAGATAATCCATCCCACCTCACAGGTGTGCCACATCAGGATGCTGATCTGACATCATGAGTAGTGCACAGGTGTACCTCAGACTGCCCACAACAAAAGGCCACCCTGGAATGTGCAGTTTTTTTGCGCTATTGGGGGTCTGGGGACCCAGAACCGGTCAGTATCTGGTGTGACCACCATTTGCCTCATGCAGTGCAACACATCGTCGCATGGAGTCTATCAGATTGTCAATTGTGGCCTGTGGAATGTTGGTCCACTCCACTTCAATGGCTGTGCGAGGTTGTTGGATATTCGTGGGAACTGGTACACGCTGTCGTATACGCCGGTCAAGCACATCCCGAACATGCTCAATGGGTGACATGTCCGGTGAGTATGCTGGCCATGCAAGAACTGGGACATTCTCAGCTGCCATCTGCCCTGAACAATGTGAACCATGATTCATCCGTGAAGCGCACACCTCTCCAACGTGCCAGACGCCATCGAATGTGAGCATTTGCCCACACAAGTCTGTTACGGCGACGAGCTGGAGTCAGGTCAAGACCCCGATGAGGACGACGGGCATGCAGTTGAGCGTCCCTGAGACGGTTTCTGACAGTTTGTGCAGAAATTGTTTGGTTGTGCAAACCAATTGTTCCAGCAGCTGTCTGGGTGGTTGGTCTCAGACGATCTTGGAGGTGAACCTGCTGGATGTGGAGGTCCTGGGCTGGTGTGGTTACACGAGGTCTGCGGTTGTGAGGCCGGTTGGATGTGCTGCCATATTCTCTGAAACGCCTGTGGAGACGGCTTATGGTTGAGAAATGAACATTCAATGCACGGGCGACAGATCTGGTTGACATTCCTGCTGTCAGCATGCCAATTGCACGCTCCCTCATTGCTTGTGGCATCTGTGGCATTTTGCTGTGAGACAAAACTGCACATTCCAGGGTGGCCTTTTGTTGTGGGCAGTCTGAGGTACACCTGTGCACTACTCATGATGTCAGATCAGCATCCTGATGTGGCACACCTGTGAGGTGGGATGGATTATCTCAATATGGCAGATGTGCCCACTACCACACATTTGGACTGATTTGTGACCACTGTTTGGGAGGGATGGTTATATTGTGTATCTGGAATGAATTTTAGGTCTCTACGTCCATCCCATGGGGAATGGGAGCAGTAACAAAGGTGTTGCGTTTATATTTTTGTTGAGTGTATCTAAACTGTGTAGTAGTAATATGAGAAATCAGTAATCTGAGAAATGTAATTTAATTTTATCAGAAATCCGTACAGTAATTTTGGCTGTGGATCACAGGGTGCAGAGTGGGGGTCACCCAGAGTCATAATCCAGTGAGATATCTGCGTCACCTCTTACAGTTTTCCTTTAATCTAAGCTCAAAGATGAGAATATATAGAGTACAGTAGAGTAAATTGTGCAAAGTTTACTATCAATTTTCTCAAAAACCGTACAGTAATTTTGGCTGTGGATCACAGGGTGCAGAGTGGGGGTCCCCCAGAGTCAGAATCCAGTGAAATATCTGTGTCACCTCTTACAGTTTTCCTGTAATCAGAGCTCAAAGATGTCAATATGTGGAGTACAGTAAAGCATAATGGGAAGATTTTGCTATGAATTTTCTCAAAATCCATACAGTAATTTTGGCTGTGGATCACAGGGTGAAGAGTGGCGACAGCCTAGAGTCAGAATCCAGTGAAATATCTGCGTCACCTCTTATAGTTTTCCTGTAATCTGAGGTCAAAGATGAGGACATTAAAAGTATAGTTGAGTAAATTGGGTAAATTTTATTGTTAATTTTCTCTGAATCATACAGTAATTTGGGCTGTGGATCACAGGGGGGAAAGTGGAGATACACTAAAAATGGGAGTGGATTGTGAAGTAAAATAGTGTCAGGACACAAAACACTGCGTTTCTAAGCCGGTCTTCACCCATACCGTAATATACGTAAGAGTAGTGCAACCACATTTTCGGTGCGGCTGGCGGGGCGGCTAGCTTGACTGCGACTTCGTAAGTGAGGGCTCACTTGACCGCAGTTAAGAAACAGGGCTGCAGTGGAGTTGAGATTCATGGGAAGCCTTCAAGTAAAGCACACCTACAAGGCGGTGGCACAAAAGTAACCGTCTATACTTGATTTCTGCAGTTTAGATGATAAAAGTAATATAAATCGATTTTCTTAAAGGCAACAACATGGTCAAAACTCTGTAATAAGATTGTTATAACGCGCAACGGTACTCATCTTACCTGTAATCATCTCCCGCCTATCCTCATCCAGGTGAGAGGAAACCACGTCCCCCATGGTTACAGGAGAGCCTCTGATATCCTCTAAGTATCCTAACTCGGCAGGTTTTACTCCAGGGGAAAATTTCCAGCAGTCTCCGGGCAAACCCTCTGGGAATTTCTCTCACTTTCCCCCCTTAGAGAGGAGCACTGTTCTGGCGTTGGTGCGTTGAGTGTGGGCGCCTTCAGCTTTTTCTAAAAAACAGGAGGAGGAGGCGGTGGAGGAAGAGGAGGAGGAGGACGTGCTGGTGAACAGTGCTGCGTTTCACAGCAGCGGGACACACCCTCTGGGAGTCATCACTGGTCCAACGTGTTCAGTCGGCTGTGCTAAGGGTGTGGCCAGAACCAGGAGCTTAAGAGTATCACAGTGCGTACTGTACGCGAGAGTGTCTGCTTGTAGCAGCAAACTTAATAATGTTAAACTTGACAGATGTTTTAACATCTGTCATTTTTAAATACAACCTTAGTGCGTTTATTAGTAAGTTTCTTTAAAATGTTTCTTTTAATGATTTCATGATATTTATATTGTGATTAAAAATCAGGAGAAATTAACTAAAGGCTCTTTGAAGTGCGCGCTTTGGGCTCAACGTTGAAAGCGAGTCTATGGTTGGACCCAGTAGCATTTTGCCACACACAGATAAATGCTGCCCCCTTGTGGAAAACATATTTCTTTACTATAATTTTGAAGCAGGCCAGTATCCAAACCAGCTCTTCCAAACATGTTGAATATTTCAGTAAGCGAGTTGATCCTTTAAAAAAAACCCATCTAAAATGCTGGATGTTAAATTGTTCACGTTTATGCAATGATCTCTAATGCTGCTGAAACAGTCTATGAATTTATGGTTTTATCAGCAATGAAGGCTGAAAATTAAGCTCTGCAACTTCCAAAAGTTAGCTGAAAATAAAGTGAAGTAAAAGTGTCATAAAAGGAGACTGCAATGCATCACATCTGCTTACTAGAGTCAATAAACTGGACCATTTGATCAAAAGTTTAAGACCACTTAACAAATGGCAAAAACTAATATTTTGCATGGTTGGATCTTCCAAATAGAGCTTTAAATGCAACAATAAGAAATGGGAGTGAGACACAACATTTTGTGAGCATGCATTTTAGTGAAAACATTGCTTAAACTGAATGAACTATATGTGCTGATTGTGTCTTTTTGTAGGTTTTAATTTAATTATTAAGAACTTACTGGATGTGCTGAGTGTTCCGGTACTTTTGATAAATTTATGGTCCAGTTTTTCTTCGACTATTATGTTTATTAGTTCTAATAAAAAAAACCTGTCTGGTCTTCTTTGCATCTCACCTGTACAGTTTATGAATGCAGTTTGTCAAACAGCTGAGAACTTATGTCTGCTGTGGTCCCCATTGATTTTTACAACTTTTATAGGCTACTCTGAGGGGAAAAGGAACAAAGAAACAAAAATACCTCATTTCTGAAACGTTAATTTTAACTTGATGAATCAACATGAATGATTTAAGCGTAAAAAAGGCCCACGACTCAAGGGGATGAACCAGTGTCTACACATAACAGACAGCTTGGCAAAGAACCAATTTTAAACAGTATCTTTAGACACTTTGGTACTAGCGACCTGTTCTTGCTCTCAGGTTCTGACACAGGCGATAAGAGATACTTCTTGTCCTTCAGTTCATCCATTTACCGTTCACTGAAAGCTCATTAGACATGGCCAGAGTTGAAGGGTGGCTATCAAGAAGCCATTCCTAAAGAAGGGGAAAAGCTGAGTTGTGCATGAACTGCAAAGGAACTAAACTGAAAATTATGGAGTGATGAATCCAAATTTCAAACTGTTGGTTCAAATCATCGTTAGTATGTACGAGGCAGTCATCAAAGGTAAACAGTGAGTATCTAGTAATATTGATTCTATCAGTCATGGATTGGCTTGGTACCTGTACCCCAATATTACTAAAGCAGTGTGGGATGATCTTGACAGAGAACGGGTCAAAAGGCAGCCAACATCCAAAGAAGACCTTTGAATGCCCTTCAAGAAGCCTGGAGAACTATTATTGAAGACTACTTAAGCAAGCTTTCTTTGAATATCTTTAAGAGTCTATGAAGAACAAAGTTGCAAGGTCATAGCAAATATTGACTTTCAAGCTTGTTAGAATTGTGTATACTGTGTTTTTGTCTTATACTATACTACCATTTATGTTTGCACATTTCACTAAATCAATGACACAAGACTTTTGCACATCACTGTCTTCCTGTATAAATGTAATGATTCACTATATTATTATATATATAAAACTATGAATCTATTATTGTGCCATCTGCTTAAGGTTATATGCATTAAAACTTGTTTAAAAATGAAGGGTTACTTTATTTTCTTATCATGTATTTATTTCAGGTTCTGTGAAAAACAAGGGTATTTTGCAGGAATCTTTAAATTCTATTTGGACAAATGAGCGGGTAAGGCTTAACAAATAAATGTCTTTAGTAGGAATTAGTTTGAGCTAATACACACAGCTGTAGCCAAACGTCCGCACATCACCAGTGTGGATGATGCGGAAGGATACGCAGTGACGTTTCCAAGTGGAGGCTCCTCCGCAGCGGTGTGACACGATCAGAGAGGAGGAGGAGGAGGAGGAGAGAGAGAGTAAGCAGAGGGTAATCAGTCGGTCCAGCACTCAGAGGCAGCATCATGGCACCTATCGGATTAAAGGCGGTGGTCGGCGAAAGTAAGACTTTTTTTTTCTCCTAATTTATGGTGCTCAGAATTTGTGCGGGATATGGTCTTGCTGCACCCCGATTCAGCTGTGTATATGCCAGAGAGCGAGTATATATTTAAAAAGAAAAGGGCCGGGGAGCGGGGGGGACAGGATGCGGGTGGCTGCTAGTGCATCTGAGTGGTGACGATGATAACGGTGAAGGTGATGTTCCATTGTATCCCGATGTAAACCGCAGAGGTGTAGTGAGGAAGCACTGGATGCCCTGCAGAGGCTGCTCCGTCTCGTTGGTCTCCTGCGGCGCGGATGCGCAATTGCATTTCAAGCGACAGAGCGTATAAAACGCTGTTGACAAGCGATGATTAGCCCACTAATAGAAGATGTTGGCATCCTCCTCCGGTGGGATGAGAAGCCACAGAGTAATGAAGCCCGTGTGCGCCCCTTTTAGACACAATTTACGTTTATTTAAGGACTAATCTGCCTCTGCCTGTGAGCTGCATCCCGATCTGTTTCTGCCTGAATATTGTGCCACAACATGCAGGATGCACGTACTGTTCACACGCTGGCGAGCTAATAATAGCCAACACAATGTAATGCGATGCTGTTTATTGCAAAATGAATGAAGATTAGCGGTCTCGATCCGTGGGATTCCCCGACTGCAGCAGTGCCTCACCCCATCCGATGGAGCATAATTCAGCTGCGTAAAACACCCTTTCTCAGCCGGAGAGCACCACCTATGCTCCGCTTCACGTTAATGGCGGAGTGCACCAGAGTCGTGAAAGTTGCCTTAAAACTGGCGCTGCGCAAGAAATTCCGCATTTTTTGTATATTTTTCCGCGGACGGCTTTTAGTCATCGTGCCCTTTGAGTAGAGTCGGTGCGGCACCGGCAGTCTGTGTAACCCTGCATCATTAGGACACTGTTAACTCAAGGTTCAGTATCCGATTGTGTCATTTCGGCTCATTACATTTGGGCTGGTGCTCTAGCGGTAGGTGTGCTGTGATGAAACAGGCCTGACTATGGTGGAGGCGCAGGAGGTTCAACTGGGTGCAAGTGTTAGTGGTCGTCGAAAGGCTCAGGAACGAGCCCATAAAACCTGATAGAGATGTCTTAATGTGAAGCCATGTATCCAGTTCGTCCCTAAATTCTTACACCAAGCTGCTCATTCTCTCTCTCTCCTCTTTTTTTTGGTACCGTGCCCTACCCCGGCTGCAGGATTTGCTTCATTTGGCGTCTGTTGTTCATAGTATTGATTCGGTGTCACATTTCACTAATACAAATCCACACAGTTGCTCTGTACCAGGAGCTAATGTGTCACTTTCTGGTCATGACATTGCTGGAATCTGAAAATTCTTAAGCTACACCCAGCTGTGCTCTAAGGTATATTTGCCTCACTGGTGCTGCTGCAGAATTCTGGCTCACACCCACCCCATCTCATTAAACACTCTCTCTCTCTCTCTCTCTCTCTCTCTCTCTCTCTCTCTCTATATATATATATATATATATATATATATATATATATATATATATATATATATATATATTAGTGTATATATATTAGTATATTTTTCTGTTCTTTGACATGAAGTGAAAGGATTTGTGCATTGTCACAAAGAGGAGCCTCGATCATCAGTAACTTCACATCTACTTTGAATCCAAGAGTACAGTATTAAATTATAAAAAGTATTCTGAGCCTGATGCTGGATGTTTGCACTGTGGCTGAGCTCAGCCCAGACCTGCATTTTTGTAAGTTAGTCTACATTTTTTTTAATACAAGGCCAGAAGACTGAGTTTTGATAGAAATGATATCATCTGCACGCCCTACTACATTACACAATGCAGCTTCATATGCCAATTATCTGCGCGCGTTCTTTAATTATTTAAACACTGTAACTGGCTATTGCATAACCCAGTTTGTGAAAAGCTGAAGGCAGGCCGAGTGAATCATCTTTTTCCTGAGCAATGTAAACACTGCGTGCATGTTTCCCAGTAAAGACAAGGACGCAGGGAGGCAACACCTGCTCTACGTTTGGCTAAGGTGAAGCGAGGGCTGTGATTGGTGGGGGCAGAGAGTGAAAGAGGGAGGGTGACACCATCGCGGGCTCTCTGTCGTTCTCTCTCTCTCTGCAGCAATTGATGTAGCAGCCAGAATGAAGGGAGGGGGGGGGGGATGGGCAGCAAGCTGAGCTTCACCCTCCCCGTTTCATGGCTGTATATGAACATCAGTGCCAGAGAGCAGCAGAAGGAGAATAAGGCTGAGTGACGAGGACCTCATCAGTCAGCAGTGACCTGAGTCATTTAGAAAGAGATGAGCTGCTCAAACTGAAGGAACGCAGTGTTTAGAGCGAGGCGGTGTTCTGTATTTGAGCTATATACTTTATGGTGATGTCTATGGGGTCAGATGCAGTGGGTTTTATTATGTTTTGAAGGTTTTCAAGGAAAACCTGCTGACCCAGACAAATAATGTTCCGCCTTTCATTCAGTCATTCAAGCAGATGCTAAAATGCTTCATAGCTGTACTTTATATGTTATTGTGTAACATGATAAATACCATAATATACTGAGAAACTGACCTTGGAATCAATTTACATCACCAGACGACTGTTTAAATCCTTTAAATCCAGTTAATTTTGAAATATTTCTGTAACCATAGACAGCTTTACAATTATTTATTCACCTCTCATTACCTGTGCATTTGTGCTCAAAGTTGGCTTGTAAAGCATGTGGAGAGTTATTAAATCAGTGGTTTTCAAACTGCGGGGCTGGCCCCAGAGGTGGCACACAGACAACCAGGTGAAAAATGAAAAGGGAAGTTGAATGATTTAGTTTGTTAGGGAAAGTGATCAAAAGTTTTAGCAGCTAATACGTTAAACGTTACCTATACAGTGCCTTTTCTAATATATGTCCCATTCACCCAGTTGCACATACAAATTCATACAGGTCTTTTTCTAACATTGTCAGGCACGCACACACACTCTGATGGATGGGAGCAATATGGGGTCAGTATCTTGACTAGGAATATATTGACATGTGAACCGGAAAAGTCTTTCAAAAGCAAAATTAGACATTTTTTATTGTTTATAATGGATAAAATCTCCGGGATGTGTGATGTAAACTTCTTTTTCCTTCTGAAGTACCATGCACCAGAAAACGTTTGTGAACCACTTTGTTTGACTGGCACCAGCATACATACTCGTCATCGCCATGCAGCCATTTCAGGTTTAATTAATGCGACAGCCTCCTTAAAAGAGAAAGTGGCACACTGAGGTAGCATAAGACCTCAAGTCTTCTGGAACTGTGTCTGGAAGCTAGACTCACTTTGAAAAATCATGTGGAACACCTTTCAAGAAAACTGATGCCAAAGATTGGATATTTTTATAGAAATAAATACAAATAGATCGGTGTATAATCCACAATTCAGTCTGTGCTTGACTGTGGTGACATTGGTCATATGCATGCTTCTGTATCTGCTCACTATTGCATCTAATATGAAAAAGTGGGGTGGTACTCCTCAGCGAACTGAAGAGAGCAGCATTTTATGATGTTTATTTACTGCAAAGATTGCCTGCCTACATCTGAGCCTTTGATTTAAACACAGGACTTACAATGTCAGGACGCTTCAGCATTAACTGTACGTCTTGTTCAGACTGATTTTTGAAAAACTGTATTCAAATACTTAACTGGATATGAATAGAACGAGCTACAAAAAGATTACAAAGTTACAATTTTGGATTTAACTGGAATATTTTAACAGGTTCTTTGTCTGCAACTAGTTATGCACACATTTTCTTAATTTGTGATTATGTGATATTTATCATGTCTCATTTAAAAAAAAAAGGATTTAATAATAATAATTTGGTAATTAATGAAACTTGCTACTTCAGTATCTTTCTATTATGTCTGTGGTAACCACACTCCCTTTTAAAGTAGTCTTCTTGTCTGCCTTCAGACTGTTTTCAGGGCTGCTGCTGCTCTTATTAGATCATTTCAAGGATCTCCTCCAGTGTGTCACAATGGTGACCCTGCAGTTTTTTTTTTAGCTATCAGGTTGTTTATTGTCAGAAGATATAAAATTGTGCTGCTCAGTGGTGTGACAACTCAAAATGGTTTTTGGTTTTTGATCAAAAAATGTAGTTTTTGGTGAGATTTGATCAAGTAATTAGCAAGCCAGGCAACCATTTTTGATATACGTTTCGCCAGTTTGCTTGCTTTTACCACTCAAAACATTCACTTGTCACTTCTTCCGTCTGTTTGTGCTCAATGAAATGAAACGGTACTAAAATTTGTTGCTCCACTGGGTGCAAAATGGATACAAAAATGAGCCCTGATGTTGCCTTTTATTTTTTAAGACAAACTAAAAAGTAACTCAAGAGGCTGCGTGCTGTAGGGATGCACAGATGTATTATAATGCCAGGTTGACAATGCTGATGGCAGTGGCTGATGTTTATCAGTTGTGTTACATCAATTTTGCGCCAGCTATATGTTCAGAAATGGTGTGATGGAGAGCTAAAAGACTTCAAAGCAAAGCTAGGAAGTGTTTTGTCTCCAGTTCGAATATACTCACATCCCAAAATGTCAAACAGAGTCAGTTCACTCTTCCTTGGAAGTTTCTGGAAGCATGTTGTATTTACTCTTCTCTGTTTGGGGTAGTGTGAATAAAAGGAAGGAGGAAGGTGAAATAGAAAAGGACTTTTATGCACATATTTGCACACACGCGCCTTCTATTGACCTTGGAAGCATCACTGAGCCACAGCATCACACACACACGTCTGGATCCAGTCTGACGCAGTGCCTGCAGCCCCTGGGCGTCTGTAAAACACACACACACACACACACACACACACACACACACACACACTCTGAAATGTCATGTCACTGCAGTAATAGAGCATGAAGAGCTGGCTGAAATAGAGCTGTGTAATGCAGGGTCACAGTGGCTCTTAATCTTAATGAATTCCGTTCTCTTTTGCTGAGGATGAGTGCTGTGTCAGAGCTGGCAGACATCCTCTACCTCCCACTCTTCTCGGCAGCACTCAGTCCTTTTCTTACATGCATATACACACGTACAGTGGAGACATATTTAACACCACGTTACAGAAATATCTTCTTATGGAAGATCGCCACAGCACCAGAGCCTGGATGCTCTCCTCTTCCAGCGATGTAAACAAAAACAAGAAATATAGATGGCATGGCTTCATGATAATTTGTCAATTTGTTAAATTAACTGTAGGAGGATTAAAAAAAAATTGTGTATATGTGTGTATATATATATATATATATATATATATATATATATATATATATATATATATATATATACCATCTTCTTAGCTCTCTCTCTGGTGAGTGCAGGAAACCTAATTTGTCTTGCTTGTTACTCTCTTAAATTTTTGCACTTGTGTTTCTGCAATAGAACTAGAATTAATATCTTGTGACAAAGGTTGGATGAAATTAGGTTAAATATTATTAATGTTGCACGAAGTCACAAAATGGGTCAAGAGAAAAATCTCACAATTTCCCAGAGAAACAGACACATTTTAACTATGGCTATTTGATCATGGCAAAAAAAAAAAGAAGTTAAAATACGTTAAACATTAAAATAGAGAAATCGTATTGTTTTATTCAAGCTGATTTTCCTAAACTTTAATTATGATTCAAATACAATAAGTTAATGTAAAGCAAATTAAACCTGCCACAGTCTTGTACTGACTGAACTTGGACTAAAGGAAAGGAAATGCAAAAAGAGAAAATTATTGCAAAACAGTTATTTCAACCACAGATTTATAGTAATAAAGGCTGATATAATATCCAATAATAGAAATGATGATGCTGTATTAGGGACGAGACATCAGTTTCATTTTTTAGGAACAGAATAGAGGGGGAATATGATAAAAATACAAAACCAAGTATGTGTTGACATGTTGTATAACAAAATGATCATTTTAACATTGTACGGGTAAGACATGATTAGCTTAGTCTAATAAAATCAGTATGAGATGTTCTCTTAGGGCTTGTCACGCTTTTTTTTTTTCTTTCTATAGGATCGTGAAAACAAAGAGCTGCTGCTTTTTCTGCACTGGAAAAAATGCTGGCTTAAGTAGGTCAGCACTGTGTGTTTGCACAAAAGCAGTTTAGTAATATCAGATTCTCATTAAAGGTGTGTAGTGTTTCCTTTCCGATCTTTCCATTTATTCCATTCATTGGTTGGACAGCTGGTTTTCGCTGACCTGCAGTGCCTGATAAAAATTTGGTGCCACATCTTTGCAGATGTGGCGTTTTGTGCATTTGCCCTTGATCAAGGTATCTGTCACGGTCCGGGGCGGCGGCTGTGTGAAGAGTGGAAAGGAGGACTCAGATGCAGCACTTACTCAGATGTGAAGGTGATTTATTGACAATACTGAACATAAAGTGGAGATGGCAAAACAGAACTAAGGATGAACTAACTGGGAGAAACTACACAAAGAAATAGCAAACCTGAGCATGAAGAGAGAACAGCAGGGAGAGCATGCAGGGGATTACACCAGGTATGAACACAGACGACGCGACGAGGAGCAGAGGAAATCACACACTATAAGTACACAAAGAGACACTGGGAAATCACACACAGGTGGGAGACACAGCTGGACCTGATTAACCTGACGAGACAGGGGAACACTAACACCAGGGACCAATAGAGGGAGCACAAACCCAAAACCCAGTATCTAAAATCCCAAACACAAACCATCCCAAAACAGCCCAAGAATAATAAAGAGAATAACAACAATAAGGAACACAAACACAAAGTCACTGAGTCATGGTCGCAGGACCATGACAGTATCAGCTTAGAGCTGCATTTGATTTCTGGAAGCTGCACAGCAGCTAGCTTACAATGCTTATAATAGCGTCAGTGCAGAGAAGGAATTCGGGGTATCAGTGAAGAGTTCTTTGTATGTTCTTTCATGTTCTTGTTACTGCATTAGTAACTTTTAGCTGAGTTTCCCACAAAGACACTCCTCCTGTCAGGGGAACAGAGGTGACAGACAACTCTTTGAGGTGCACGTGTGTAGACTACATGAGAGTGAATCAATGCCCACACACGTCTTTAGAGATCAGTCCACCGAGATAGCATTTGTGGCGGGGGGATTTCTGGAGATTTCTCAGTGGACCTCCAGTCGAGTATCTTTGTGTTTTTGTTTCATTTTTTTCTCCTGCATTCCTTCTTTTTTTCCCCATTTTGCTCCAGTGAACTGCACTCCTGACCTCTGACTTGCTATCCACTGAAGGTCATAAATCCTCTTCTTCTGCTTTCCTTACAGCCATTTTGTGCCGGCTGGGGCCAGTTTAGGGTGTTACGTAACTGCAGATGAATCTGAAGAGGCTGTAAATGGAAGGATAGCTCCTTCCATTTACAGATAATAGTTATCTCATGGAGTGTTTTTAGGTTTTGTTAAATCTGGTTAATATCGGTGCTTAAGGTGTACGGAAGAGATGGAACATAGAAACCATTTAGCCTCATTGAAAAGCTATTTTTTTTATTAATATTGAGTTATTTTAATCTTTTGGTTAATGTAATCTATTGAAGTGTATGTACAAACAAAAACTCTTTGATTTTTAAAAATACAAAACCTATGACATGGTGAGACTCTGACCATGAAGCTCTGTTTCATTTTTTCTTTTGTGTGTTTGGGTTGTGGTGAAGGCTTTGCTTGCATTTCAGTGTGAGTCGTGCTGATTTGTCTGCGTGTCTCTTTAAGATCAAGCGTGTCACATTCCCTCGGGAATGATGCTGCTGTGAAGCTGAGATCCAGAGAAAAAAAATGGGTCATGTACTCATAGGTGAAAGTCCCTGAAGGGGGGAGAACCACGAGGCAAAGGGAGAAACTGTCAGCCCAAGTCGAGGCTTAGGGGATTGGAGAGTACATCAACACAATGGCAATATCATTGCTCATAGTACTGCTCCTTGATATGGCTAACTGTGTTCAGTTTGTCTGGGTTTATAGAGAAGACGTATGCTTTCCCTTATTTTGTACATGTTAAACATCTAAACACAATTATAAATTAGGTCAGAATACAAACAACTAATCCCACTGAGCCAAAACCAGGCTTCAGGATCTAGGTACTCAAGTGCGCGCGCACGCACACACACACACACACACACACACACACACATACACACACACACACACACACACACACACACACCCATCTATCTATCTATGTATCTATAAATAAATAATAATGGAGAGAAAACCTCAACAATCAGATGGCTCCATTAGAATTTTTTTTGTTTTTAATTTTCTTCTTCTTTGTTCTACTTCAGTTTTTTTCTACTGAAAAAGGTGTTGAAATTGTTACTTTTTTGTTTTAATTTCAAGATTTAAGAAACAAAAATTTACTTTTTTCCTTTAGCCTCTAAAACCTCAAGAACCCCCCCCCCCCCCCCCATCAAGCAATTAACTATAAGAAACACATATTTCTTATAGTTAATTGTTAACCCTTCTGTTTGTGAGAGGCAACCAATCAGAAAAGTGAAAGTGATTTTAGTTCAGTCTAAAAATGAAACTATGTACGTGTAAATAAGCAACAGTATATCCAGCGGTGGTCTCTATAAAATTTGCTTATTAAAGACAGAGTGAGGAGTGAAGTCAGTTTGTGTGCATAGCTAATATAAATGCAGCAGGTGTTGATCAAAACTGTGGAAAACATAACACAAAGGCAAAAAAATAAAAACAATAAAATACGCATATTAAGCATTTAAAAGTGATTTCTATAAAAGATTACAATCATTTCTGAAGATTACAAAAATATTAGAAACAAATTATGATAATTTGCAAAACTACATTTGATCCACAAGGGTGCTTAATAATATAAACAAAAGATAACTGAGCCTTTACCGGAAAAGCAGAAGATTTTGGGGGGTTTGAATCCTGTTAATGACGTAGGAGAGCAAGAAAATGCCACAACTCTTAAAAACTTGCAACCTGCTGAGATAAACAAGTGTCTGCTGAGGTGCTGAAGATGTAATATTTTAGTAGTCTTTTTAGTTTTATGTCTTAACTGTATATTTAATAAAGTCTTCATAGTCTCATTTATATTTGAGTAGTTTGACAAAGAAATTGTGAACTTTCGTCCCTGCTCTGACGTGATTATATTGTATCCTGTTTAACTGGATATGAGATGAGATGTGTGTGTATGTGTTTCTGTGCATGTTTGGTTGACACAGCTGCTGCTTGTGTTTGTTCAGGTCCCTTCCCTTCTTTCTGACCGGTGTGTTCCTGTTGTGCCTTTATCAGGAGGTCAGAAAGGAAGAATCCACAGTCACGCCTCCCCCCAACTTATTTTCAGTCTTCAGTTAGAAAAGAGTGCAGTCCATTCACTATCAAGTTAACTTCTCTATTTTATTGACTGCCTGGGTCAGTTCACTCAACCTTATGAAGGATAATCCCATTAGTCATCCTTTTAACTGAAAAAAAAAATGAACCAAAACTGAAGCTAACAGAAGAGAAGATAAATTGAATTAGTGTATTTGTTGTTTAGTATCTATCAACATTATAATCATTTTTAACAGAACATAATCCAGAAAAAGTTGTGTACTTGATTTTCAGCTCTATATTTCACTGAGTAGAACCACAGAGATGTTGATTTGATAGTACAGACACTGTTGTACTGAGGTGACTTGTGCTGGATCCATAGAGCCCCATGTTAAAATGTTCAGTTTCTCAGCATTAAAAAGCATGTTTATAGTTCGGTAACAAAAATACATTGGCCTCTATGGATTGTTAACCCCTTAGTAATTCAGTTCAGTTCTTTTATTATAACTCTTCTACCTCCATACTGGACTTGAAGGGCTTCCAGGGGAGATTACTTTAAACCTTTAGGGGGCTCAACCTCCAATCATAATGTCATCAATATACTGCCTTGCAGTTAATGTTAATCTAATATTCTGCTTGCAAACATATTCAAACCTTTTCACCTTTACAAACCTAAATTCAACTGGATAAATATTAAAACGTTACCTTCAAAAGCAATGACAGTAATTGGGAAAATGCCAGGAATGAAATTTAGGGCTCCCAAAAAAGGGTTCAATGGGGGCTTCTAAGAAATGGCAGCAACGAGGTTTGAGACGCATCTAAGGAAGAGATGTTCATATGGAAAGTGTAATGTTAAAGCATCGAGCTGAAGTAAAGCTTTTGTTGTGAATCGACATTAATGTTTAAGAGATCGATGGACTAAAGAATTTAGACCCTGGAAGAAAACGAAGAACAGTTAAAAATTCAATTTATCTTAATAATTGGAGCTGCTTTTATCTGAGCTCATTTATCAGAGGAAAAAGAGGAAACAGATTAGCAGAGGAAAAGGGAGGACGAGTCACGGATATCCTCAGTCCTGCTTTGTTTTCTGAAGTGTCTCATCCTGTGGCCTGGAGCCGCTGCTGGATGAAACACAAGTCAACTTTTCAGGAATGAAAAGGAGCCTGCTTTAATTTTGCAGCTGTTACTTGGAGTGTTTTACAGCAATTAGTCAGCACAGTGACAGCCCCGGTTCCCCAGCTGTGTAAAAGTCACAGGTTTTTTAAGGTTTTTTAGGTTGTAGTTTGTACTCACAGTGCTTCTTGGCTGACGTAGCAGCTAACAGAACAGGACAAAGGAAATGCTGGAAATAGACTGAAGCTGAGTTGGGGAATCTCTCATTTAGCAAGAATATTTCTACTATATTAAGACCATCTGTCCCACTGGAGGTCAGATACAGTTCGTCTCACTCACAGGAGGTTCAGGCTGAGCTCTGTCTGCTTCAGCTATAGTACATACGATAACTTATTTACTTTTAGTCGACCTTTATTTGCATGCATTCTAGATTTCTTTTATACTATAATTGGTTTTAGTTTCCAATTTTTATGCTTCCATCCTACTTCTGGCATATTTCTCCAATTGTCTGAAAAGCGTCATCATCTGACTCTGAGGAGCATACTGCTTATTGTTTTCGAGGCAGCAAACACTTGCATCCCTCATCTTTTTTTTTTGCTCAGGCCCTTTTTAATCTGTGGTAATCCATCAGTATCTGTGTGGTCGCAGGTTTTAGCTGGGGCCGGGAGGGCTTAGCGGTTTATATTCACTGTGATCCAACATGATGTTCAACAGTAATTCACCCTTAATGGATTTATCCTAATACGGCTGGCAGATGGTTGGCATACTGATCAAGCCAATATCAGTATTGTGGCACAAACAGGGCCATCGTGCCATAACCTCACAGTGGATACTGGCTTTCCTTTATTGGGTTTCCTCGTCTTTGTAGACACTCATCATTGAGAGAATTCATTCACTGATGTAGATCTGTGGTGGCTAACCTCACTGGAGGCATGAATGCATGGTGCGTGTTATTGTAATAGTAGCATTATTGGATTTTAAAATACATATGAGTAGAATCAAACAGTTCAGGGTTCAGTTATTTTAGGCTTAGTTTAATTTAGTTAACCATCCATACATCCATTGTCTTCTGCTTATCCTTATCAGGGTTGCCAGGGAGCTGGAGCCTATCCCAGCATACGGCAAGAGTTACTCAAACTTCCTGTTTTTAGACTTGATTTTTACTCCAGTGATTCTCACGGTGTAAGAGTTTGACACTCATACCCAATCTGCACAATTTCTATTAATCATAAAAATTGTTGTGTAGTAGTAAAATGTCTATTTTTAAAGTTGGGATTGATTTACTGTCATAATACAAACATTTTGTTTCTTGCCGTTTCTCCCTCTCATGTTAACTTTGGGCAGATACACACTAAAGGCTGTGTGGCTAATCGAATGTAACTTTCAGCGATTAATAATTCAAAAAACGTGAGATAAAATGATCATAATGCAACATTTTGAATTATTATGATGCTCTTGGTTCGTCTTTCAGTGCACCCCTTTCCTAGATGCACTTTCTGCCAGGCTGTAGGAGGTTTGCTTCAGAAATTAATAGTTTCCGTTGAATTATAATTAAGGTACAAAAATCCTCTCTTCCGAGAAAACTTTCAATAAATCTGACTTTTGTTCAATAAATTACTGTTTTTCAAAGTCTGTGAGTTGGCTTCTTCTTTGTCTTTATCTTCTTTTAGCTGCTCGTTGTCACATTAGCACATCATCTGCCTCCATCTCACCCTATCTCTAGCATCCTCCCACATGACACCAACCCTCTGTCCTCCTTCATCCACAAACCTCCTCTCAGGTCTTCCTCTTTTACTCCTGCCTGGCATCTCCATCTTCAACATCCGTTGACAATCATTTCTCTGCACATGTCCAAACCAACTCAACCTTGCCTCTCTAACTTTGTATCCAAACCGCTCAAACAGAACTCTCCATCTAACGTACTTGTTTCTAATCCTGTTCCTCGTTGTCGCTGACAAACAATAATCGTAGCATCTTTAAATCTGCCACCTCCAGATTCACTGCCTTATTGTCAGTGCTTTCCAAAGTCTGTTAGTTAAGAGTTTTACATATTTGCAGTCTCACACACTGGACAGGTCATCAGTCTGTCTGATCCGAGGGTGAATATTAGCTTGCTGTGATGAAATGGTACATGAATGTGTGTGTTGTGTTTTCTTTGTATGATTGTGTATTCTTTACTTACAAAATGAATTAAAACATCTCTGCTCAGGTCATAGAGATAAGTATAAGAGGATGATGGGTGAATGCTTAGATAACGAGCCCATCTGATTTGTGATGATTCTTTTTCTTTCTTTCTTTTACAGAGATTATGAACGATGTTATCAAGAAGGTGAAGAAGAAGGGAGAATGGAAGGTGAGAGGACAGCACTCTGGGTCACGTGTAGGGCCCTGATATACAACAAACAAGATGATTAGAAAGCTTTTATCTAGACTCCGGCTGTAGAACTGACTGCCAGCGGGACCTATTCTTTTTAGTAAAATATAAATATATTATTTTATTCTTATAAATTCTGTTTTACATAGTGTCTCAACCTTTTTTTGGGAATGGGTTGTACCTGTTCATTACTTTAAAAAAAGTGCTAATATAGTCATTGAGCAGTTCTCTTCAAAGAAGCATAACTGGACTTTGCTCTGAATCTGTAGCTTATGTTTCAAAATTAGACCTGAGTCAGTAAAAGAAAGAAAAAAATGTACTGGTGAAATTTGTGGGACTAAATATAGGGTTTGCCAAACAGTGTCTTGTTCCAGCTTTTCTAATGTGCAGTAAATGAACTGTTTAGCTTAAACTTATAGGTAAAGTTAATGTCTTGGGGTTAGAAGATTACGGAGCCCCGCAGGGGACATGGAAGAAAAAAAAAATTAGGGAGAAAAAAAAAATTAAGACGGACTTTTGCGAGATCTCGCAAAACAAACTCGGGATCTCGCAAAAGTTGAATTCCAACAATGGCGGCAGCTACTTAGTTGTAATATTACTCTTTCTGGGTCACAAAATACACTTTTAAGATATTTTGAGGCGTGAATGTAGTTGTGTAAACGTCAGATACCTGCTCGGTTTACAAGACATCACATATTTGCAAAAATGCTCCGACGTTTTTGGAGATCTGACACCCACTAGCTCGAAGCTAACGGGAGGTCGAGACCTACTACAGCCGGGAGGAACACCGCTTTCCCGGCACATCGTGCCTCGACCTCCCGGTCGGCTTCGAGCTTGCGGCCTCCGAAGAATGCGGCTAAAACTTTTGCGAGATCCCGAGTTTGTTTTGCGAGATCTCGCAAAAGTCCGTCTTAATTTTTTTTTTCTCCCTAATTTTTTTTTCTCCCATGTCCCCTGCGGGGCTCCGTAGAAGATTTATTTGTTAATGTTTGTTTCTTTTTATAATTGCTTTACATTTTTTACTCAGACAAACACCTATGACAAGAAAAACATATTATTCATGAATGGATGAATAATAGGATGGAATGGAAAAAAATTGAAAAACAAAAACCACTGCGTGCCTTACATGCACAGACGTGTTGGATGTAACTGGGTTTTAACAAAATCTAAAGACAAAGAAAATACTGGCCCTCACTACCTAGTGTAAAATAATAACATTAATCCTGTTTAATAGTCATAGATTATTCAAAATGTATTTGTATAGCACATTTAAAAACAACAGTGTTGACCAAAGTGCTTCACAATCGGTTAAAAACAAGAGAAAACAATAGAGAAACAAATACAGATAAATGAGAAGACTATGAATTAACAATAAAAACATAAAACAGACCTGATGGTACTCATACTGAACTCGAATTAAAAGCCAAAGTAAAAAAGTGAGTTTTAAGATGCGATTTAAAAGACTGAATAGACTCTGAAGTACGAATCTCCTCTGGCAGATTATTCCAGGGTGCTGCTACTGCGAAGGCCCGATCTCCTCTGCGCTTCAGTCAAGACCTTGGTTGTGCTAAGAGCATCTGGCTAGACGATCTCAATGCTGTTTTGGGGTCATACATGTTGAGGAGTTCGTTTAAATAACTGGGTGCCATATTATTTAACTTTAAAAGTAAAAGAATCTTAAAATCAATACGATACTTTACAGGGAGCTGGTGTAAATTTGCTAAAACTGGAGTGATGTGTTTATACATACACCTGTTAAAAGACGTGCAGCAGCATTTACCATACCACGAGGCCTTCCAGACTCTTCGTCAACTCTTGATGGAGACACAACTAAATGTGTTCTTTTCGAGCAGCTGCACTATTTTGGCTCATTGGATGAAATGGATCCATTTCAGATGTTGCTCATTTGCTAAATGTGTCTGAGTAAAGACTGTGCAGAAATACCCAGCCAAATAATCTATTAGTCAAATATTTGAATGTCTCTAGAATCGGTCTTTATTAGTCATTTAACAGAGGCTTTTGGGCAGACCAATGGAAGGAATGATTCTCACCATCCCAGGAGATTACATTTTCAATAGTTCTTTTTTAGATGTTTTCCACAAAGAGATTAGAAGACAACAGTAGAAAATATAATAAATGTCATGAAACGCCGTGTGGCAGGCAGGAGATGAGGACTCAAAGTGCACGACTCACAGACTCAAGGAATGAACTCAAAACCACAGCTTTATTTGCTGGTCACAGAAAAACGGGCATACAAAGTAAACTAAACTGGGAAACAACAAACCAAAACTCACAGGGAGCGCCACACAGCAAGAGGGACGACACAACACTGACTCAGAGAAACAAAAGGTTTAAATACACTGGGAAGTAATGAGGGGAATGAGACACAGAAGGAGGGCACAGCTGGGAGAAATCAGGACTGACGAGACAAGAAAAGCAGGACGCATTCACATAAGACACGGACCTTCAAAGTAAAACAGGAAGTATAACACAGAGACGCGAACTTGACACGGTGGAGACAGCAACTAAGAAACACAGAGACATAAACCATAAGGCAGAGGACTCTAAGAACCGAAAGACACAGAGGGAAACTCAAACATGCAGACACAGACTTACACAGAACAGAGGGGACACAGAGAAACATGAAGGGCAAGGGATCGAAACTAGAAACCATCGAATAACTCACACAAGTACAATAATACAAAAATCACAAAGAAGTAAACATGCTGGGTCAGGAGACAATAAAATATCAAATGGATACAAAACCTATACACAATATATATCTTGATGCGTAAATATGCAAATGGAAAATGTTTTTCATCACAGTGGTGCACATTAAATAAGCCAGAACAACTAAGACACACAAAAGACCTTGAAGCCTGGATGTGAATAAACCTGAGTCATCACTGCACAGTGTCTGTAAGGGATTATTCGAATAAGACTGTTTTATTGTCAGCTACATGTAATGAGAGTAATAAAAAGTAGTTCCTGCCTTCGTGTGTTGCCAGGCTCTGATTGTGGACCAGCTGAGCATGAGGATGTTGTCATCCTGCTGCAAGATGACAGACATCATGACAGAGGGCATCACCAGTAAGAGCCCATCACATTTAACTATTTCTTTGAACTGCGAGGCTTATTTTGTTCGTACCTGCGACTCTTTAACATGTCTGTGCCTGTTTCTGTAGTTGTGGAGGACATCATGAAACGACGAGAGCCACTGCCGAGCCTGGAGGCCATTTACCTGATTACACCCACAGAGAAGGTAGGGATACTCCTTCTTTTACCTATAGAGGCACATCCCTGTCAACAGGTATGCACTTTTAGAAGAGAGATCAGACAAGCTGCCATATTAAGCTGTTGACTTAGTCAAGAAAGATCGCTCATGCTTCTTAGTTTCCATGATCTATCTTTACATCCAAATTTCCTTTATTTGTTGAAAGTTGTACAGAGTTTACAGTATACCTCAAGTTGAATGTTGCAGACCACGAGAGAGAGAGGCTGCAGAGCTTGGTCATCAGGGAGGGACTCAGAGTAACGGTTATCCCTCAACTGAAAGGTGTCAGTTAAGGTAGTTCTGGTATCTGATTAGGATGCTCCTGAATACCAAGCATTAGTGCCCAGAGCAGCTCTGGGACATTCTGGAGAGATTGTGAGTCTTACCTGGCTGATGTTCCCTTGGAAGAACTAGAGGTGGTGGCTGGGTGGAGGGAGATGTAGGCATCTTGGCGCAGACTGCTGCCCCTGCAACCTGGACTGGGATAATTGGAATCAGAATCAGCATACTTTAGCAGCGATAGATGGATGAATTTTTCTTGGAGAAAAAAAAATCATTCATTTCTCTTAGAAGTGAAGAAGCTTCTCGGATGAGAGCTGAAACGTCTTCAAGAAACATAAAAAAGTCCAGTCGCTTTTCTTTCCACGCTCCTTAGATTCATGAATTTCAATCTTATACTTTTACACTAAAATAACTTCACAAATTAACAAATGGTTTGGGAAAATGAAAGTGAATATTCAAAATGTAACATGTGGTAGGGTTCTCCAAGGCAGGAAGGCCAGGCCAGTGCGGACTCTGGGACGCTGGAGAATGTAAACGCAGCTCATGGTTTGAAAGGGAAAGACTGACACTTGCAGCTTGACTAGCTACCAAAATATTGATCAGAGAAGCTCACATTATAAAATGCACATATTGTAAGGATTATCCTTGCTTCACCTTATCTTGAAGATTAAAATACAGAACTTTCATCGCAACACATCTAACCTGTTTCTCTCTCTTCAGTCTGTCCACACCGTCATTGCAGACTTCAAAGACCCTCATTCATCTAAATACAAGGCAGCCCATGTTTTCTTCACTGACTGTGAGTACACACAAGGACTTTACAGACAACCTTCTATTTGATATAGTGTTGATGCTGCTAAACAAGACTGTTTTGGATGTTGAGGGGTTTTTAATTGTTGTAATTTTTTTCTTTCCTAGATACGAAAACGAATTTGATGTTGATGTTGTTACAACGTCTAATCCCACAGTTTCCTCAAAGTTCTTACCTATTGTCTTCTTGTTTTGAAACACATGTGAACCTGTTTTATTAGGTCAAGTAAGAGAGGATCTTTTTGTACTAATAATCAAATATTCCCCTAATTTACAGTTTTTTGTAGACAAATTAAGTAGAACTATACAAAAGTAGTTATTTTTCTTTAAATATGCTTTATCCCTGCACTATTACAGGGGGTTACAGCTTCATAATAGGAGACTGAGTGGCTACGATGTTGCAGTTTCCCTTTAACAGAGTCACCTTGGCCTTAGAGGTGTCTTTATAGTGGAAGAATCTAAAGCTGCATCATGTTAAATGAAGGACGAGCTTCCATTGAAGCACTCTGTCAAAGTAATATGAAGAAGTTTAGTCAAAGATGATCTTTTAGAGACATCATAGGTCGATTCAAACTCTGGTGTTTAAGTGTATTTGTCTGTGAATGTGACTGAAACTAAGCATCATGTGATATTTTCCAGCATGCCCCGATCCTCTCTTTAATGAGCTGGTGAAGAGCCGGGCTTCCAAAGTCGTCAAGACTCTGACGGAGATCAACATCGCCTTCTTGCCCTACGAGTCTCAGGTAAACATACTGTGCAGCCCTGCATGGTGATGGTGCATAATGAAATGCAGAAAAGCATGTTTAATCCCTACAAAAAGATTCTGCATACCAATACGTATAATCAGTATTAAAGTTGTGCCCACTTGTTAAATGATGATGACCCTGATTTCAACTTCAACTGTGTCCTGCATTGGAGGAGCCTCTTGTCTTGAATAGACACAATCGCATCAATAACTATTAAGACATCATTCTCTGCTTCTGAAGGATACAGACAGCTCATCAGGAGCTTTTCATAGCAAGTAATTCAAACGTTGCAGCAAGATATTGATGACTGACCTCGTGTTGCGATGTGATCATCTCAGACGTTCACTTGGCTGAAGCTTTGTCCATTTCTGGTTACTTCTTGGGGCAATATGACAGCATTTCTCTGTGCTTGTCCCTGAATGGTCTTTTAAGAACCCTCTTCCGACATCTTCTCTATGCTAATGTGTTTAAATGAACCTATCCATAGTTCTAACCATGAGGTAGCAGATTACGATATATCATGTAGCTTCACTAACCCTAAAAATGTTGATGGCATCATCATCAAAATATTATCTTAAGATACTTTAATGGATGCCTGGATGTTAAGCTTTATTGTAACACCCGGGAGAACAGTCAACTCATCAGTTTATTGGACGTGAAGCAGTTTGGATGGTTTCTTGTATCTTCTGTGCTTGTATGCCTTTGGGACTTAAAAGAGCATTTTTGACATGAAAATGGTTAATGAAGTCAGACTTAACATGCAGTCTGACCAGCCACACCTGAGCATGCAGTTCAGGTAATAAAGTCCATGTGATGGGCAAAAGAAAAGAAATCCCCAATCCTGCTGTCTAATTGCAGTTTAGCTTTTTAAAGCACATCTGCATTTTCAAACTCTTAGAACTGTGCAGAACAAAAACTTCCACTCAAAGTCCATAAATATGCATTATTGTCCTTAACTATTGCCTAAAACGCCAGAGCCAGTGGTTTTGGTCCAACATAGCTAATGAATCTTTTTGTTTACCATTTATAGAGATGGTTCTGGGACTCTGCATCCATTAACACCTACGTGTAGGACTAGAAATCAGGCTTTTCAAAAGGGACTGAAATCTGCAGTGACTAAGGTTATAATATAAGAAATCATGCACATGCATGGCTTTATAAACGATCAATTTAGATCAAGATTTGTGCCATTAATGCCTTCTTGTGCTATTTCACAGCACACTTTCCTACACAATGACTGAAACCCAGCTGAGTTTTATTGTCTGTTAGTGACAACAGAGAGAGAGAGAAGGAGAGGGAGAAAGATCCAGAGATGGAAAGCTTGAGCAAGAGCAGCTGCAGAGATCGATTAAGACAGGTGGGAGGAGAGAAATGCTGCAAAGGATGTGGGCAGGAATAGTAACAGCGAGGTTATTGGTCGGAAGAGTCAAGGATGGCTAAAGAGAGGCAGAGCGAGAGGACAGAGAAACGCACTCAGGTGGAGACTCGGCACAAAGCTGCTGACTCACCAGACTCTCTGTTTACTGCCAGACTGTTCCAGAAAGACTCACATTTATCACACTGATTTCTCTCCCTCCCACCTGCTTCCCCACCCTTTGCCTCCATCTTGTCTTCTTCTCTGCCTCTCTCTGTTTTCTAGATTCTTTTTTTAAAGTCAGGTGCACGTTCTTATCTTTGCTTTTTCCCTCTCATTTGCATTTACTCCATCCTTTTCTCCAACCATTTTACCCCATTTTCCCCTCCAGCAACCACCCCTCTATTTACTGCATCTCTCTCTTTCTGTCTGTCCTTTGCTCTCACAATCTAAAGATGCTTCTTGGCCCACAATGCTTTGCTTCCCTCTTGTCTACTATGATTAATTCAGAGTCAGTGGTTTTCTGCTTCAGGCAAAAATGCTGCCTCATAGTCCCGCCCACAGACTTGCCCAATTGGGCGATTCACATCCACACAGTGGGCTGCAGCCAATGGTGGCCGTTCTGAGGCAGGGGCCCTTCTGCAGCGCAGGAGTGTGGTCATGTGACTGTGGACAGATGGGTTGGGAGAAGGGAGTGGTAGTGATGCAGGAGAGGAGAAAAGAGAGGAGGAAGAGGATAGAAACGAAAAGAGACAGAGGGAGGAGGTGAAATAATGGAACAGTAAAAGACAAAAGAGAGGGTGTAGGATGATGTGGTGAAGATCGAGTCGAGAAGACATTAAAGTGCAGGGGGATGAAATGGTAGAGACTGAAAAAAGAGAGGGAGAAAACATGAAAGCGATAACTGAGATCAAACAGTCGATTTGTGTAACAGCTGAAACGCATTAACACACACGCAGATGTTAAAAGCCTTGGGTCCTTTCTCCCTCTCTGTCTTGGAAATGCAGTTCAGTTTAATGCTTCTCAAGGAAGTTGTTTCTGGAGAAGCTTAGCATGAAGAAACACAGCTGTGCTTTTCCTCGCTGCTCTCTCTCTCTCTTGCACACATCATCACTGTGAGGGAGAGACGCCCGAGAGGGAAGCAAAGACACACTTAGGAGTGAAGGAAAAAAAAATCTTCTTATGCACATTAGGAAAAAGTATATCAGACAAATTAGTTCAAGAAGCTAGAAACACTCATGTCAGCACAGTTAGCTGAAGAAAAAAAACGACATTTCCTTGTATTTGTGTGTGCAGGTGTATTCTCTGGACAATCCAGATGCCTTTCACAGTTTCTACAGCCCTCATAAGACCCAGCTGAAGAACCCAGTGATGGAGAGGCTGGCCGAGCAGCTGGCGACGCTCTGTGCCACCCTGAAAGAGTATCCTGCTGTCAGATACCGAGGGTGAGCAAACAGGGGGCGGTTGTAAAACGTAAAATGTCTTTACATCTGTCATGCTTTGTTTTCCTTTATTTATCTTCCCTCCCACTTTCCCGTGTCTGACAGGGAGTACAAGGACAACGCCACCCTGGCCCAGCTGGTTCAGGACAAACTTGATGCATACAAGGCTGATGACCCCACCATGGGAGAGGTGAGCTCACGAGAAATCAAAATGTTGTCACTTTAAATATCCTGCTTATTATTGTTTTCACTTAGCACATCATATTCTCGTTGTTTTAACCTGTATCAGGGCTGTCCATGAGATCAGGTTACAGCTTAACTTGATCTCCGTTTGCTGTAATCAGTAAAACCACTGCACTAAAATATCCTCTCCAGGCTTTACTCCTTTAAGAAGTGCATTCTGAAAATCTGAAAGATTTAAAAGTAGAACTAAAACCTTCATGTGTAGAGTTTTTGTTATTGAATAATACAATAATACAAGCTGTATCAAAAAGAATAATCTTTTTAAATTAATGGACAAAGAAGCTTTTAAAACACATGGCTGAATATAAAGGTTTACACACAAAACTTGTGTGTAATGCAAAATAATCATGCATGCAGTTGCAGTTGCACGGCTGAATTCTACACGAGACCGGATGCATGATTATCTAATTGTTGTGCGTCTCCCTCTGTAGGGTCCGGATAAGGCTCGCTCACAGCTGATCATTCTGGATCGGGGATTTGACCCCGTCTCACCTGTCCTGCACGAGCTCACCTTTCAGGCTATGGGCTACGACCTGCTGCCCATTGAAAATGACGTCTACAAGTATGAGCAAACGCTGCTGTTTAAATTTTACTTGAGCATCATTTGCTTTTATTGTCAATTTGGCCATTGCTGTTTGGTTGATTCTTCTCCAGATATGAGACCAGCGGCATCGGAGACTCACGTGAGAAAGAGGTCCTTCTGCATGAAGACGATGACCTGTGGGTGAGCCTGAGACACAAACACATAGCCGAGGTGTCCCAGTGAGTACTTTTCATTCTGTTCTTTATTTTCCACTCAGGCTTTTGATATCAAATTAAATAATTCTCATATGTTACTGTCTTCTTGTCACTAGGGAAGTGACACGCCAGCTGAAAGACTTTTCTTCCAGCAAGAGGATGAACACCGGAGAGAAGGTAAAGCCGACTCTGTGGAGGGAGGTGATGCTATGAGTATGAATGTAAAGTTTTGTGAAAACATTAGGGGTGTCCTGTGGTTTACGTCATCGCCGCTTTATTGGACATTAATCGTGTAACTTAGTGTTGTTTTTGTTTCAACAGACCACGATGAGGGATCTCTCCCAGATGCTGAAGAAGATGCCTCAGTACCAGAAGGAGCTCAGCAAGGTTTGTGTGTTTTTTGAGTCTGTGCATGCCTTTCTTTGTGTGTGCGTGTGTATACGCTGACCTGTTTTGTCTTTTTCAGTACTCCACTCACCTGCAGCTGGCTGAGGATTGCATGAAACATTACCAGGGAACAGTGGACAAACTTTGCCGTGTGGAACAGGTGAGACGGAAGCAGAAAGAGGGGACGAGGAGAGAAAACCAGAGGGAATAGGAGGTGGAAGTAGCAGAGGCGAGGACAAAGAGCACAGTGCAGCGATCGGGGTTTTAAAGTAAGACGTAAACGAGAGGTTTTCTGTTGCAGGATCTGGCTATGGGCACAGATGCTGAGGGAGAGAAGATCAAAGATCCCATGAGGGCCATTGTGCCCATACTGCTGGATGCCAATGTCAGCACATATGACAAGATCCGCATCATCCTGCTTTACATTTTCCTTAAGAACGGTAAGCGACAGACTGAATATAAATCACATGAAAATAAGACAGAAATATTTATTTACTTTCTAGTAAACTGTTTATACAAGTTAGTGTTATTATTATTGTCTTAAACATTTTTTATACATCTGTATAAATTGCCGTTGCTTTAGCTGATGTTTGAATTTTGAATCTAAGGGAAGTAGAGTACGCTCATTCTTGTGTGTTACTTAATGTGAGTGAGTGGGCCATGAAAATGTGGCGTTATTAAATATTTTTAATTGTCATTTAACATTTAAAATACAAAAGAAAAATGAATGCAACAATGTTGTGGGTTGTTTTATTGAAGCAACATGCAGGAACTTGGTGATATCAAAACAAACAATCTTTGTTTTACAAATCTTGTTAATATTTTGTGTATATTTGTGTGCTTAGGCATTACGGAGGAGAACCTCAACAAGCTGATCCAGCATGCTCAGATTCCCCCCGAGGACAGTGAGATCATCACCAACATGGGTCACCTGGGCGTCCCCATCATCACAGATGTGAGTGTCTCCTTATTATCAGCTTACTCATCCTTTCCTAATTCCTTATAAACTAAACTTTGAATACTTTCCTTAAATTAATTTTTAAGTAATTGTATTGTAGTTTTTGCCTTTTAATATTAACGCCAATAGAATGTAATGGAAATTTGCTTATATTATGTAATCTGTCACAGCACAAGTCTTCCCATCAGAGAAGCTGTCTGTGTCGTTTCACTTTAAAGCACAAACTGTGTGATGTTTTTCATTTGGACAGTCTGACCCTTGGACAAAAAAGCCTAAGATGCTGGAAGTCAAACTACTTCACACTTCATAGATGTTGGGTGAAATAAAGCAGGCTAACAAAGAATTGTGAAAATATTGTATTTAGGCTTTTCTTTATTTACATTAAATTGTTAATTTGGTTACTTATATAACTGGTGGGTGATTGTGTATCATTGTATCTGTATCTGTATCACTGACCCTTAACCAACACAGAAATCACAGCGTGACACATTTTGGGGAGATCTCAAATGCAATTTCTTATGTTGTCACGTTTTGAATCCAGGTTATTTCCACTGTACTGCAGCACTGTTTGATGGGGCTTCAGGCGGTACACTTTTCAATAGGTGTTTGACAACATCAGGGTTGCTCCTTATCTTCAAACCTGTTTTTGATTTTCATGGAGGAGCTCTCAAGGTGTCGTCAGTCGTTTGGGAGCGGGGGGCTACCTCCAGGAAGGGAATTCAAGTATCATGGGCTTTTATGCAGGAATGACGGGAAGGTGGAATGTGAGTTGGTGCTGTGTCAGCAGTAATGGGGCTTGCAGTGACCTGCTGTGTTGAGAGATCCAACCCTCAGCTGTGGTCATGAAGTATGGGTAATGATTGAAAGAGTAAGATTGTGGATTGAGTTTCCTCCACTGGGTGACTGAGATAAGCCCAGCTGAGAAGCTCAGACCTCAGGAGGGATTGTGGAGCAGAGGCTGTGCTCTGTGCCACATGTGTGTTCCAAGAAACTGGTTGAGGTGGTTTGGGCCTGGTTAGGATGCCTCCTGGGCGTCTCCCTGTGGAGGTTTGGTGGGCACGCTCAACTGACAGACCCAGAACACACTGGAAAAATATATATCTTGTTTGTCCTCTGAATGCCTTGAGATCCCCTAGGAGGAACTGGAAAGTGTGGCTCGGGAGAAGGTTGTCTGGAATAGCCTGGTTAGTCTGCTGCTGCTGCATGTGTTGCTTATTGCTTAAAGGGGCTATCACTACTTTATGTCAGATAAATGCTACCTAAAGTGTGAATGCTCATAATAAACGTAGCTAAAGTTTTAATGAGATCGACATATGTACAAGGAATCGCTCATAGCTGAGGCTTCAGACTGCTTTAAACACTCAGTTTCATACAGTTCTTCCACCTCTGGCTGTTCAGCAGATGAGAGCAGATATTCCTAATATGGTCAGCTCAAGCACAAAGTTTTGATTGTGAGCACAGAAGCCTCACCAACCTGCTATTTAAGCTCTGTTTCTGTGGGGGTAGCCAATCAGATGAAAGCTGTCTTTAAATGTAGACATTTTAAGATAAGTGCAGATTATTCTGACCTGTGACTCATGCAAAGCTACTCTAATACAATCCAAGAATAAAGCTACTAGTTACCTATTCGTTACTCTGAATGTATGAACGCATTTGGAGATCTGTTCACATCAGCTCTGAGAGAAAGTGAAAGATGACTAGCATGTAGCATCAGGACATTAAGCTTTCGTTATCTAACGTCTAGCAGATCAGTTTGTGCTGTTTTTAATGAGTGCTCAAGGAAAGCGTCTTTTATTTCCACTTCCTCATCTATTCTTTCTTTTCTCAGTCCACCCTCCGCAGAGGGAAAAAGGTCGACAGGAAGGAGCGTGTGAGCGAGCAGACCTATCAGCTGTCCCGCTGGACACCACTGATCAAGGACATCATGGAGGTGTGTTTCTAGGCATTTTATTTTATTATGTGTTAAGAAAACTAAAGAGCTTTATATAACCTGCTGTCTGGCAGATGCATTGAAGTGTCTTAGTATTTTAGTTTCAAAAACATCTCAACTATAGATGCAGTCATTACTAAATTATGTATTAAAAAGTAGCTGTTACATACTTTTCACTTCTCATATATCCACAACAGTCTCAGTCAAACACCTAGTTGTCATCTACTATATTCAGGGGTGCACATAAGTGGTCCGCAGGTGCGCGTTCGCTGTCAAAATAAAAGACGCGCACCAGATAAGAAGTTGCAATGCGCGTTTGCGTACATATAAACGGCACTGTTTTTGTCCACTCGAGTGGGATTTTCACGGCATATTCTGCACCACATCTCTGTGCGTTCATCATTTGTTTGAACCCAGCTCACCTCCTGGAACCACTTTTCCGAGAGTACGCGCTTCTTTTGCGGTTCGGACTCCTTCTGACACTTCTGTGGAGGTGGAGGAACACCAAAGTAATTGCTTAAAGGAGCTTCTTCAACATCTTTAAGAGTTCTAAACAAATGTCTGTCCTCCTCAGAAAATCTTATGTACGCAACCGCGCATTGCAACTTCTTATCTGGTGCGCGGCTTTTATTTTGACACACCTGTGGACCACTTATGTGCACCCCTGAATATATTAAGCCCCTTTCTGTCATCGTTGTATTTTACTCAGTTGTATATAGTATTTGTATTTGTATTCTATTTTTATCTTATTGTATATTTATTTTATTTTATTCTACTGTATTTTATTTTATTCTATTCTGTACAGTTGTGTACTGTATTTATTCTTATTGTATTCTAATTTTTGCCTCATAACTTTTGCACTGTCCACTTCCTGCTGTGACAAAACAAATTTCCCACTATCTTATCTTATTTGTGCAAAGCTAATTCTGCAGTGGACCTCTGCAGTGGAAGTTGCTAAGAGATGTGAATTTGCCTATTTCAAGTGTGTACATGTACGTGTGAGAGACAGAGACAATATTGCTAACAAGGATATGTTTTATTTTTGTTCTTTTTTGTTCTCTTGCAGGATGCTATTGACGATAAACTGGACACCAAGCACTATCCTTACATCTCTACCCGCTCCTCTGCCTCCTTCAGCACCACTGCAGTCAGGTACATACACACACACAAATGTATTTTCAAACAACATAGCATCTCATTTCATGGTTGTAGCATTTTCAAATTATGAAGAGAGAAATGGAGGTGTTGTATCAGAAGATGAGTCTGATGGGACTGAAAAGAAACAAGAACAGGGATGTGCTGCTGCTGCTTTACCTTAATATGGAGAAACAACCATTTCTTGCAGTTACTTCCTGATTATGTTATTTCACTGCCTTGGATTTGTAGAAAATGGTATAAATTCAGCAATACCTCCTTATACTCTGGTCCAGTCTGTGTGGATGCTGCTTATCCTGTCACGGTCCGGGGCAGCGGCCGTGTGAAGAGTGGAAAGGAGGACTCAGATGCAGCACTTACTCAGATGTGAAGGTGATTTATTGACAATACTGAACATAAAGTGGAGATGGCAAAACAGAACTAAGGACGAACTAAACTGGGAGAAACTACACAAAGGGAGTGGCAAACCTGAACATGAAGGGAGAACAGCAGGGAGAGCAGGGGATTCACCGGGTATGAACACAGACGACGCGACGAGGAGCAGAGGAAATCACACACTATAAGTACACAAAGAGACACTGGGAAATCACACACAGGTGGGAGACACAGCTGGACCTGATTAACCTGACGAGACAGGGGAACACTAACACCAGGGAGCAATAGACCAATAGAGGGAGCACAAACCCAAAACCCAGTATCTAAAATCCCAAACACTAACCATCCCAAAACAGCCATGAATAATAATGAAAGTAATAACAATAAAGAACATAAACATAAAGTCACTGAGTCATGGTCGCAGGACCATGACAGTACCCCCCCCTCAAGGGCTGGCCCCCGACAGCCACAGAAACACACCACCAGATCCGGGCGGGAGGCAGGGGGCCCAGGACGGAGGGACCGGGCCAAGACCAAAGACGGAGGCCCCAGAGTCCCAAACAAATGTTCACAAAAAAAAAAAAACTCACAGGGGAGCAGAGTCCAAAACACAGTTCAGGTGGCCGGCCAGGGGCCCGATAACACAGGAGGCCAGGATGGGACAGTTCAGGAGGCCGGCCACGAAGAAGGCCGTGGAGGCGCACAAAAGGTTCAGGAGGCCAGCCGGCCGTGCGGAAGGCAACGGCGGCCACTCAGGCGAAGAGGGTCCGGGGGCCGGCCGTGCGGAAGGCAACGGCGGCCGCTCAGGCAACGGCGGTCCGGGGGCCGGCCGTGCGGAAGGCAACGGCGGCCGCTCAGGCAACGGCGGTCCGGGGACCGGCCGTGCGGAAGGCAACGGCGGCCGCTCAGGCAACGGCGCCCGGCCAGTAGCCCGGCCAGCGGTCCAGAAAACAGCCGTTTAGCTCCAGACCCAAACGAGGCTGGGCCAGGCGAGGCTGAGGGCACGGAAGCCGGGACCGCAGCAGGCGGAGATGATGACGCAGACACGAAGGCCGGACCAGACGAGGATGCAGACACGAAGGCCGGACCAGACGAGGATGCAGACACGAAGGCCGGACCAGGCGAGGCTGATGAGGATGCTGAAGCTGGACCAGGCGATGCTGACGAGGATGCTGAAGCGGAGGCTGGACCAGGCGATGCTGACGAGGATGCTGTGGCCGAGGATGCGGGCACAAAGGCTGGACCAGACGAGGATGCAGACACGAAGGCTGGACCAGGCGATGCTGAAGCAGAAGCCGAAGCCAGACCAGGCGTGGATGAAGCTGGAGATGAAACCGGGCCAGGCGTGGATGAAGCCGGGCCAGGCGTGGATGAAGCCGGGCCAGGCGTGGATGAAGCCGGGCCAGGCGTGGATGAAGCTGGAGATGAAGCCGGGCCAGGCGTGGATGAAGCTGGAGATGAAACCGGGCCAGGCGTGGATGAAGCCGGACCAGGCGTGGATGAAGCTGGAGATGAAACCGGGCCAGGCGTGGATGAAGCCGGGCCAGGCGTGGATGAAGCCGGGCCAGGCGTGGATGAAGCTGTAGCTGAAGCCGGGCCGGGCGAGGACGAAGCTGTAGCTGAAGCTGGGCCGGGCGAGGACGAAGCTGTAGCTGAAGCTGGGCTAGGCGAAGCTGACGCTGTAGCTGAAGCTGGGCCAGGTGAGGATGAAGCTGGACCAGAATCAGGCGAGGATGAAGCCGAGGATGAAGCCGGACCAGGCGTGGATGAAACCGGGCCAGGCGAGGATGAAGCCGGACCAGGCGATGAAGAAGCTGTAGCTGAAGCCGGGCCGGGCGAGGACGAAGCTGTAGCTGAAGCTGGGCCGGGCGAAGCTGACGCTGTAGCTGAAGCTGGGCCAGGCGAGGATGAAGCTGGACCAGAACCAGGCGAGGCTGAAGCTGCAGGCTGAGGCGTGGCAGTAGCAGGTGGTAGCGCTGCAGGTGATGGTACTGCAGGAGGCGGCGCTGCAGCCACAGGTGGAGAAGCAGCCACAGGTGGCTGGACAGGCTCCTCGGGCCCCCCAGCTGACGAGACAGGAGGCTGGCTAGGTTCTCCTGAACCTCCAGCAGGCGAGTCTTGAGGCTGGACGGGCTCCTCGGGCCCCCCAGCAGGCGAAGCAGGAGGCTGGACGGGCTCCTCGGGCCCCCCAGCGAAAACAGCCGCAGAACCAGTGGGCACCGGGGCCCCCGGCACACATGAAACAAAACCAGTAGGCACGTGGGCCTCTGGCACACATGAAACAAAACCAGTAGGCACGTGGGCCTCCGGCACACATAAGGAGGGCTGCAGCTGCGCAGAGCACTGACCCTGCTCAGGCAGTGACAGCCCGGTGCAGTTCACAGCTGGCATCTTGGCCTCCAGGGGTCCAGAGTAAGCTGAGGGCAGTAACCCAGCCTCTGGGGAAGCCCCGGAGTGAGCAATAGTCTCTAATGTAGCCAGCTTTTGAGGAACAGGTCCGTAGTGAAACAGTTTGTCTCCCTGCTCAGAAACAGCGGTGGAAAAACAGTGTGAAAATTGTGGCTTAAGGGAGGCTAATGGTTGAGCTACAGACTGGGAAGCTTGTGGTTGGACACAGAACTGAGCCGGAGAATGGCAATAAAGTCCTGGCTCAGAAGGAGCGGCAGAGACACAGTCTGTCAGTTTTGCAGCGGGTTTGTACACGCCCACTTGGGAAGGATCCGTTACCACGAAGGTAGGTAAGCGATCCATACAGTCTCCCATCCCGCTCTGAATAGCCCCAGAAAACAAAGTCCCGGAAACTGGGGAAAGCAATGCATCCCGCTGACTCACCGCATCGGGCTGCTCGAAAGTGAATGCAGACGGGGGGTGAAGTCCAAGGTCCAAAAGGAGAAACTCCCGCTCCCACGAACAGAGCGAGTCCAGCAGCCATGGGAGACCGGTCACCAGACGCTGTAGCCGCCTCTCTATAGCGCGCTGGGACGTGCCACCCGGGCTTTCCAGCCACAGGTCAATCAGCTCCTGTGTGGCATCGATGAGCGTCTCCCGTAGCTCCCTGGACGGATTAAGCGCTGCTGGGTCCATCTTGTGGTCGCGTCGTACTGTCACGGTCCGGGGCAGCGGCCGTGTGAAGAGTGGAAAGGAGGACTCAGATGCAGCACTTACTCAGATGTGAAGGTGATTTATTGACAATACTGAACATAAAGTGGAGATGGCAAAACAGAACTAAGGACGAACTAAACTGGGAGAAACTACACAAAGGGAGTGGCAAACCTGAACATGAAGGGAGAACAGCAGGGAGAACAGCAGGGAGCGCACGCAGGGGATTCACCGGGTATGAACACAGACGACGCGACGAGGAGCAGAGGAAATCACACACTATAAGTACACAAAGAGACACTGGGAAATCACACACAGGTGGGGGAAACAGCTGGACCTGATTAACCTGACGAGACAGGGGAACACTAACACCAGGGACCAACAGAGGGAGCACAAACCCAGAACCCAGTGTCTAAAATCCCAAACACAAACCATCCCAAAACAGCCATGAATAATAATGAAAGTAATAACAATAAAGAACATAAACATAAAGTCACTGAGTCATGGTCGCAGGACCATGACATATCCTGCATGCTCTCTTGCCTCTTTTACTGTCCCTCCCCCACAGCTGCACACACACCCAGCATCAAGTACCTTGTTGTGGGTACTATCAGATAACAGCTGTTACGTTCAGAAAGTATTTGCAGGTGAAATTTTACTTCATCTTGCTTATTTGGTTTTTGCTCTGAACATAAATTGCCTATGTGTGATGTGATGCAGGTACAAACCGAGCCACCTGTCTGCAGCTCATTCCCTTCCTTCGCTCTAAAACCTCAACTCTTGTTTTTCTTATTCTAGCTAGTAATATTATCCTCTCACGGTGTTCTTCTTAGTCTGGTTAGGTTCCTGCCTGCTGTGGAAAATCTCTAAAATTTCACTGTATTGCACGAGGTGGAGAGCGACTGGGACACTGGAGGGCAAAACGGTACTGTGGTCCTTTGCCCTTCAGCCATCCTTCGAATGTCTTCGAGTTTAAATTGGCCAAAATGCCAAATAGTTCCTGAGCTATCTGATGCACTAATCAGCGTTTATTTACGGCCGCCAGAGGCGTGTAGATTATGGCACCAACATGTGAACACATTCCTAACACTCTCCTAACGCTGAATTACAGGCCACCAACTCCTGCTTATCCAAATCAACCCTAACTAATGCTAGTAATACTACCAGAACTTTTCTGGTCCTACATTGTAAAAGTCCAGCGCTTATCTTTTCTTTAACTATGAATAACTTCTTATTCTTCACCTCCCTCACAGCAGAAGTATTTACCTATCCTGATTTGAAATACAAATACTTTCTGTAAACATTAAGCCCACAGGGGAGGAAGGACAGTATTAAATTCATTTTTGATATAAATGAAAATAATATTTCCAGAAAGCTAATATCTAGGATTTACCTAATCTTATAATTGAAGAGAAGTCTCGTCCAATGTGTGTTAAATCAAGCTGGGAGAAAGGAGCAAACATAGAGCTATCAGAAGAGGTCTGGATAAAGAAACGAAGAGCACACCAAGTTTTTTTTGTCCAAAAGAATAAAATGGAGTAAAATACCTGAAAATGGGCAGTGTTGGCGAATGTGTGGTAATATATGTGCAGATCGTGTTCATATTTTCTGGGATTTTTTCTTACTAGTTGGATGTGGTAGCAGAGATAAAGACATATTTGTATTATTTATTAGCAGAATGTTCCACTTGACCTCAAAAAACAAGACAGATACTTGTTCATATGATTAAGTGCAAGTAAGAAAGCAGTAACTAAGACTTGGTTAAATAAAGAATCTTCAACAACCCCTGAGAGGATAAAAATAGTTCATGAAATCTGTGAAATGGAACAGTTGACCTTTTTCTCTGACACGTGTGAGTGTAAGGTTTGAAAAGTACTGGGGAAAATGGATAAACTACCAGTCTGTGGATGAAACTTTGGATTCCCCTGCTTCCTGGAGAGCTATATCTATGGATTAGACTCATGAAGACCTTCTGAGTATTAAAAAAGAAAGGAGCAGGATTAAATAAACATGGTGGACAAAAATGAACTGCTCCCCCTTTGCATAAGGATGGGATCCACTCAGTTATGCTTTCTGTTGTTATCTTTACTATGGGATTAATACTTAAAAGTGACTGATGGCCTTGTCCTTTTGCTGTGTGAATAATTTCTTGTCTTTTTTTTCTCTTTTTGTACATTTTCACAAAAATAAAGTAACAAAAGAATGTATTAATACTGTACTTTCATTGTTGTGTTGTTGTTTTCCGGCAGTGCTCGGTACGGCCACTGGCACAAGAACAAGACACCCGGAGAGTACCGCACTGGGCCACGTGTCATGGTATTCATTATCGGCGGCGTGTCTTTCAGCGAAATGCGCTGCGCCTATGAGGTCACACAGGCCAATGGGAAGTGGGAAGCCATCATTGGTGAGTAGTGTTGCAGAGGGTAGTGTAGGCTGCTGGGGTGGGTAGTTAGAGACACATCCATCGCCTTGAAAACAAAGTGGGTGTGACTCTGAGTGGGCATGTTTTCACGAGAGGTGGGAAAAGCTGCGTCCTAATTCAGATTAAAGAGAGGCTGAAGATTCAGTGTGTGGTCTTTGATGGGCACAGATGACTTGTGACCTGGGACGTGGCTAAAAAACATTAAAGATGGGCAGGCGGAGAAACAAAGTCTGGAGTATAGAGGGAAATCTGACTGGAATAGACTAATAAACGTAGTTTTCTGAAACATTAAATGCGGTTTCATATTTTGGGCTTCATTTCAGTATTTTTACTTTTTTCAGCCTGTGGAAACAAAATGGAAATTTAGAAATATAGGCTCAAGTTTTATAAACGCAGCAGACCTCATTTCATCACACACATACAGGGCGGCATACATCCCACGTCACACATTGCTGTCACAGAAATTTCCCATCGACAGGTTTACACTGCAGCAGCTTTTTTTGCAGGATGCAATTACAGATAGCAGGTAGATTATTGTGTGCAGCATTTTGTGTTAAAGTAGCCCCTTTGTGTCATGTTCCTGTGTACTGTTTATTTGATGTCCTGAAGCTTTGCCAGCCAGTCTGTGTTATATTGTTATGTTAACTGAAAGTGTCTTTTGTTGTGCTCTGCTTCTGCTGTTGTCTTTAAAAACAACTGTTGTCTTTAAATTGCAGCCACGCCATGTCTTTCTCTGTGTCTGTGTTCCCAGTTTATTTGTGTTTGTGCTACTTGGTGTGTGTGTGTGTGTGTGTGTGTGTGTGTGTGTGTGTGTGTGTGTGTGTGTGTGTGTGTGTGTGTGTGTGTGTGTGTGTGTGTGTGCTCTGTATGACAGGTTGCTTGTTTTTTGATCCTTTTGTTTTCTGGAGAGAGCGAGTGAAGGAAGGGCAGGGGCATGGCATGTGCTGTGAGACGAGTGGTGAAGCCACTTCTGTTCCTCCACAGGTGCCACCCACATGCTCACCCCCACCAAATTCTTAAAGGACCTGCAGCATCCCGACTTCCGAGAGTCCACTAGGGTGTCCTTTGAGGACCCTGAGCCCTCAGCCGAGTGAGGCAGAGACAGATTGGGAGGGAGGGAGAGAGAAATCACACAGAAAAAAGTAAAGGCAGCCGTGCAAAGAAGCCCTTTCTGAACCTTCACAGCACAAGGGCTTTCTTCCTTGTTCCTTCTTCTTTGAACACTCAGTACTGTTTTATGTAACTCCACCCTCCTCCTCCCCACTTCCTCAGGGATGGATGCCCCCGACATTTCCTCACTGCATGGACTGCTCCATCAGACTCCCTATGTATCAGTAACTCAACCGCGACTCCGTCATGTGTTTCAGACTGAAACCATAACTCCAAACAGGTGTATTCTCGCAAAGTCTCTCAGCTTATCCACAAATCCAGTGCAATAAACATTTAACATTTCAACTACTTAAATTAACTCTAAGATTTGTTGGAGCAGTCTTAGCTCACATCCTCACAACGCTGATGTGATGATGGCATGCGTATCACACTTCCTGTATCCTGAACTCTGTGCTGATCAGCGGCCATGCCTGAGGAGGTCGTGAACCCATCCCTGCTGCCTCCTCCCATCATCTCTGCAGGGTGGATTAAATCGCCCCGTGATGGGCACCCAAAGGCCCTTTGATCTTGTTTAAAACTCACTCCAGATTTAATCTGCCCCAACATCTTTATCAGTTCCTCTGATTTATTTTTATAATTTGCCCTTTACATACACCAAACAAACACCTTTTTTTGTTACTGGTTTCTTTCCGGATTGGTCCTTGAGTTGATGTTGGGTTTCAGAGACACACTTTATCATTTCTTTTCTGGGTTTTTTTTTTGTGTGTGTGTTTTTGTTTTTTAATCCTTGTGTATTTTTTTTCTTTGTTTTGACCGCCTGACTTTGTCCACTCAGCTCACCATCACATGCTCACATGGCTCATGACCTGTCTGCAGAGGATGCTGGACTTTAAGCGAATGTTGTCATGATGATGTTGATCTGCTGACAAGCAGGGCAGCTGGGTGACAGAGGAAACCAAGCAACCAAAAATAAGTTCATATGCATTCATATGAATATTTGCCTTCTGTATTACCGTCACAACTCCTCTGTGCGGACAGTCTGAGAATGTAGCATTGTTCCACCTGATATGCTTTAGCAACCCACCTAAAAAAAGAGAGAGATCCCAAAAAAACACCTCCTAACATAGGGCACTATCCACATCTTCAAAATACTCATCTTCTGTCTTAGTATTCAGCACATCACCTTGTTTATGTGAGCACATATATATTAATAACTGATAATGCTTTCAAAGCAGCTCCTTTCAGACAACATCATACCTGGACACACACACTGATGGATAAATTAGTGAGTTTAAAGTCTTTGCTTTTGAGTCTGCTCTTTTCAGCAATCAACAGAAATCCTGTTACCTACATGTGTGGAGAACCAAACAATGAATTAAAGATTTAAAAAAAAAAAGTTTAGCTGCATAAAATTAGCCAAAAGCTCAGGTGTATTTAATAAAGATTAAATACCATACCTAATTTCAATTTGGTGAGTCTACCCTTCAGGGTGGTCTCCTCGAGCAGTGTTACAGTATTTCCTACTCCGCTGTTGATATTGGTCGGAGATAGTTCCATTCTGTCTTTTATTTGGTGCATCGGGATATTTTCCAGTGTGTTAATACAGTAATGTGAAAAAAGAAAGTTCACCGGACTCTATGCACAGTGCAATGTTTGGCATACTGACACAACCACCTCATTCCAATTATCAAGCACAGTGGTGGAGGAGTGATGATTTTGGCTTGTTTTGCAGCTGCAGGTCCACTCAGGTACTCAGTCAGTATCTTCAAACTCTTTCCAGTCAGTTTCAGTTGTTATTAAATCTAATCTGCAGTAACTGTGGCTCTTCTGTGATTGATCAAGAGATCCATTGTCATTGAACTAGATAACCTAGCCTTGGTTGACATAACCATCAGAAGGCAGAGGCAGCTGCCAACCTCGTCTCCTGCACACCATCCTTGTACACCATAAAGGGTGTTCCCAGTGGCATCGATTTTGTTACATTAGATAACGATTCCTCCCGTCTACCTTCCAAGCTCAGCCATCACTATTCAGTGCATCTGCCAGGCCCAGGAGTCACTGCCTATTCTCTAATTGCAACCTCTGGCCAAGCTAGTGTTATTAGCAGTGGACTTCCATCATTTGTTTGGGAACTTACGAGTGAACTGAAAGTAATTTATGTGAATTTTTCCAGCTGGACCACACCCCTTCCAGTCATACTTCTATAAATACCTTCCTGCACCACAAACCCATTTGTTCTAATTTGTATTTGGGGTTGTTGTCTGGGGTCCTGGACTTTACTTTAGCACTGTGACATGAATGTTGTAAAGAGTGGTCCAAAATGTTTCCACAGTGATATGAGAGACTGATGAAGTCATACAGAAAATTATTACTTCAAGTTATTGCTGCTAAATCATGAGCTGCTCCTAACAACACCACATAGAGTCTGGTAAACGGTTTCTCTTTCACATAACTGTATCTTAACCCTCCAGTTTAAATTTGTGTAATAAAATTGCAACTGGTCAGATGGGACTCAGATGGGATATGAAATGGGACCGGTGCTGAAAGCGATCAAAAGGTACACGAGGAGATGACCTTGAAGTGCACACTGACCAAACTTAAACCAGGTGTGGCTTCTGGTATTCATATGGGTGGAGTCGTGACCTTTTTCATTATACTTTTAAGTGAAACCAGGGCTGTTGAGAGAAGATGATGCTCGATTTGCTTTGAACAAAGGGTTAAAAAAGAAAACATTTTATGCTTTAACGAGCTTTTAATAAAAAGACTACATCCCTTAGTGATCACCAAAAAACATGGCTCCATAATGCTTTTCTATTAATATCTTTGACTGGTTATTTCATGATTATTAATTAGTAAAAAGCTAATATATAATGCAGTTTTTTATTAGACTAGAATGTTGAACATCCATCTCATGACTAATCTGCTAAAGCAATATCATTTACAAACCAAGCTTTTTTTAAGGTTTTCTCAGTAAGCTCTCACAGCTCTCACCATAAGCGGTATGAAGCCTCCCTCCCCACATGCTGCTGCATTCAAAGCTTCCTGAGCAAAAATGGCCATTACTTCCTAAAACAAGTCTTTTTGTTTTACTGTGCTATTATATGCCAGTAATTTTTGGTGTTGGAGCGTAACATCACAGTGTTGTTTCTGGGGCTAAAAATGGCCCACCAAGCTGTGTGTTTTGGGAACAGCAGAGAAGCAGGCGAAGCCAATTCGACATTCTAGCCTGACCCCAACTTTAACCCACTCACCCCCTTGAACCCCCACTTACGATCTCTGATTCCTGCAACCACCGCATCACCTTAACCCAATATGAAATGGACTTGCCTCTTTCTCTTCTGTTTATTTGGGGGATTTTGTTCAATTTTTTTGCCTTTAACTGCTTCCATTTCACGTGCCCCCACGTCGGATCAGGTTAACGTGTTAGAGGTAAAGCAGCTAATCAAGCCAAACTGGAAGAAACATGCAGCTTTGCAACAGAAACAAACCAATATAGGTCAAAAACTGTTGGTGTCTGGAGTAAATCAAATCAAATGTTTACCCTCCTTATGTTCAGGAATTAAGACACAAGTAAATGTTTGCTTTGCTCCAGTCCTGCACCTTTCAAGTTTTACAATGTCTGAAATGTGTCTTCAGCTGTCCATCCTTGAGCCATTAGAATTACTGATTTTCACATTTCCATTCAAATCTAAGTTAGACAGCGGAGTCAGCTCACTGGTTTTGGATTTCATGACTTGACTTCTTGAAATACTTATAACCTTTTCCGCTGTCTGCATGCCCTTTTAATAAAGGTTGCACATTTTCATGATTGTGCATATTGGGGTTTGTCACATGATGTCATGCACACATTGCTTGAGAGTTGTCTATCATACTGGATGTGATACAGTCATGGACTGATAGGGGAAAATGCATATTCCACCAACTGGATGGCAATGGTTTCTCGAGGTTGCTGGTGCTTGCTGGGTGAAATTGGTTGCAAAGACAATGCTGCAACAAAAACTTTGTTTGCTAGCAGGTTCCCACAGTCACCTTTAGTTTTTCAAGTTTGGCTGGAAATACTCATTAACTACTAGCCTAGCGGCAGATCATTTTGACAAAGTACAAGGAAGCCAGAAGAAGGTTCACATTTACACTTCAAAGTAAAAGCTGTTCTTGCATCACACTTGTCACAGTTTTGCTACAGCTAGAAGAGTAGTAGCTAGCTTCCATTCAAACTACAACTGTAGCAATAGGCTAGTAACTAGCTAGGGAATACACATTTTTCCGCTAGTAGGTGGTTACCCAGGGATTACTCACCCATGTTGTTGGCCTGTTTGATTGAGTCTTTAGCAATCATTTTCCCAATGTCTGCCATTAACCTCCAGCAAGCACTCGGAACCAGATGAGAAATACTCCTTTTTTTTCGGTTGCCAGATAGCTGCAAACTGGTGGCTAGGCCTGTGTGACATTTTTCACTTACTCCTACATTGTCACCTTGATTGTCACACATCCAAAATGGCAGACAAGTTAACGTTGTGTGGTTCGCGGTCACGTGTCTGCAAAACCTCAATACAGATTTGGTGTTGCAGGTTTTCAACTAGCCCACCTGCTGCTTTAAGCTAACTTAGTCATAGTAGTTGTGTGGCGCCTGTGTGCTCCCATTGTGTTCAGCTGCATGTGATTTATAACACAGCCTAATAACTCGGTATCTGACTGTATGCTTGTGGAGTGAGAGTGTATTAGAGTAGAGTAGTGCATTACATACTCCTGCACAAGGTCACAAAAATTCCAGAAACTAAAGGGGACCTATTGTGCTCATTCCCACTTTATTTTGGAACTATGCAAGAACAGTTTTATGTTACTAACAGTTTAAAAAAACAAATCTTTGTATCTTATACTGGTACTATTTGCAGCTCCTCAGTTCATCTCTTAAACATATTACAAATTAAATTTCTGATTCTTAAAACAAAATTCATACTTTGATGGACACAAAGATGCTGAGCATCCAGTACAATTTTGGGGATCTATCGGTAGGATAAGTGCCTGCCTAGATACACACAATACAATTGTTGAGAAAGCTAATTTAGCCACATTAGCCTAGCATTAGCCTTTGGAGCAGTCATCAATACAAGACATCCAGTGTCAGTGATATAATATTACAGCTTTTATTTTATAGCTCTGGCTCCACAATGAAAATTCAGCTTCATACTTGCCTCAAATTCCACTGTTTTGTACTTTTAGAAAGCTAAACAAAATTAGCTTGTTTCTGTGACTGTATTTGGAAATACCATCCAATTAACATCTGCTACATCCCAGGATAGATTACAGGGATTACTTGTCCATATACTGAAGTATTTGAAAGTTTGTCCATGTCCAGTTCAATGTAATGTCAATTGTAACAGTGTGTGTGTGTGTGTGTGTATATATATATATATATATATATATATATATATATATATATATGTATATATATATGACAGAAAATAAAGAGAAGCAAAATAGTTCCACTTTAATGTGCAAAACAATCTAAACCCAGAAAGGTTTTAGTCTATTCTTAAAATAGCCAGTATACAAAATTTGAAGTGGTTTAAATAGTTACTTAACCTTTAATTCATTTTCTGACTTATGTGATGTGAGCGTAATGCTTTATTTTCCCCTTCGCATTTAATGTGTGTGTCAGAAAAGAATACAAAGAATCTCCTCAAGACAAAAAAGGAACGGAAACCCCCAAAAGCACTTAAACCTCCACTTGAGTACAGTGAAAATACCCCCCCCCCCCCCCCCCCGCCCTAACACTTTTAAGACTCTTTTAATACATATTAATAATCCATTTTAACTTGCTGACTAACAAATTACGATTCCATAACTTTACGATCTATCTTTACTTTCAACGTTATGTAAGGTTGTCCTCGTCTAAAAAGTAGGCTTCATAACATAAGCTGAAAACACATTTTTCATCAGTTTCCTTCCAATCGTGCAGATCTAACACGCTGTGTTTGTGTGTCTCTTTATGCGTGTGCGTGTCTCCAGGATCGACCCACATCTTCACTCCCACCAGCCTGCTGGAGCAGCTCAAGGCCATGAACAAACCAGACGAGGAAGTGACGAGCTAAAAATCCTCCAATCAGTCTCTCTCCTCTTAACCTTACTCCCACCCCCTTACATCATCTCCCCCCCCCCCCCCCCGCACATCATTCCCAACCAAATCCTACACATTAACTGTGTATGCATCTTGCTTGAGAAGAGAAAAAATTTAGACAATTAAAAAAAAAAAAGAGAGATACGTTATATCAAAGAATAAAATTGTTGCAAGTATTCTCATATTTTACAATGGATGCAACTAAATAAACGTATTTAAAATTAATTAAATATCAGAAAAGAAGGCCATTTAAAATTGAAATTACCAAAATGTAATATTGTACGCTATGAAACCTGCTAGGATGTGTAAAAGGTAGATGATTTCTCTTGTTCGTTTCTTTCGGTTACCTCCATGGTGTGACTTTTACCTTTAGCAGATAGAGGAGGGATGTGCAGCCTGAGGGGTTCATATTGTAAAAAATATATCAGTCACCATGCAATTTATAGATATATGCATAGATATATTTCATCAGAGAGGAGTCTGTCCTATCACCCTTCCCTTACCCATTTGAGATGTTCGTATTCAGTAGCATGCTTCGACTGTGTTTGTATCCAGTGTGGATGTTCCGAGAGCCGCATGTAAATGTTGTGGTTGAATATGGCGCTTAAAAAAAACTTTTTGTTTTGAGCATCACAAAAAGGAAACTATTCTTCAAGGATTTTTAAGAGTTTAAGAGACAATTTCACTGGCCGCTTTATTAGGGATACCTTTCTCACTGCTTATTAACACAAATGTATTGCTAGTAGGTCATATGGCAGACGCTTGATGCATGTAGGCATGGTCAAGACGGCCTGCTGAAATTCTGGCAGCAAAAGGGGTCCAAACCTGTGTCAGCAAGGTGTAACTAATGAAGTGGCCGCTGAGTTTGTATGCTCAAGTAAACTTGGTCCCAGCTACTGAGCTTACAGGCTAGCAGAGAAGAAAGTAGAAAGTGTTCAGGGATGTATTGATTTTTGAGTTTTTGATACTCAAAACAAGATCTGTTGGTTTTAAGTATTCATTTTAAGAGCTCCACTTAGTCAGTCGGAAAAGAGGGAGCTCTGTTAGAAGCCAGAATCATCCCTCCTCCAGCTGCCGAGACTGTAAAGTATTTACTTGCCACAATCTTTTTCCTTTCCTCTGCAGAGACGTCACGTTTCAATGTCAAAAAGGCCGTTGCTTGCTGATATTTAATAAATAATCCTCCAAAAAGGGCCAGTTGTATTTCAGTATTGTATCCTGTCAGATTAAGTCTTATCATTGGTTAGTAACGATGTTTAATTGGGCCATGCACTGAGTAGTGTTGTGTATATGCTATATGTTGCTGTTTTAGCGTCTCACTGTTGAATGGTGATTTTTCTGACTGTGAAGTAGTGACTTTTCCTTTGACGAAAAAACAAAACAAAAAAAAAGCCAATGTGAAGCCGCCGTGTTTGTGGTGTTTTAGCTGTAGCTGTTTAGTGGTCCACTGGGAAAAAGAACTAAGATCTATATTTTCTTTGTCTGTTTTCCTCCTCTGGTGCAATGTAAAACCCTCCAATGGTGAATGGCTTTGCAAGTTTAAAAAACAAAACAAAGAAAAACCCTGGAAACCCCTCGCCACTTTTCTTTCCTCCTTCTATTGCCTCTTTCCTGGCCAAACAGTTGTATATTGCACTATGATGCGTTTTCTGTGATGCAAACGCTTGTGTTTATTTTTTCTTTTTTATTATAATTTGCTGTTGTATAGGGTTTACGCTGTCAAATCAGTTGATTTATATCAAAATTATTTATCAGAGAAGATAATATTGAAACATTAGTCTGTCCAAAAAACTGTTTAACTTATTGGGATTGTATGTTTGCGAGTGTTGAAGCACAAACAATACTTCCATGTGTACCTAATATGTACTAAGGTTGTCTAATAAATTGGCTTCCATTATACTGAAAGACTGAACTTTTTTTCTATTATTTCTAAAACAAACAACAACACACAGTCATTCTTTTTTTTTTTTTCATTACGGAGTAGTGAAAATGACGTTGGATCGACATCGGCACAAATGAGCAATAAATAAAAAAAACAAAGTACAAAAAGCATATCTAGAACATCGCATTTTAAAATATATCATCTATACAGACAAAAAAACCTTTGATATCCAGCATCTGAGGCCCTTGGTACATCAAATGATTATGGTTTGAAGAATGACCATCTAAAACTGAGCTCATGGCTCATGAGTGCATTTCATTTACAGCAGAAAGAGTTTCTACATCATCAGAAAATGAATTTCTACAGCGACTAAAATAAGACTGAGGTTAATTTCAGATTTCTGAAAACTAGTGTCGCATGATCAAGAAATGGCTCAAAGTGCAGAACTAATTCATGAGAATATACAGGTCTCTGTAGTACGTCATAGGTTTGAAAATAAATATGATCTATAAGACATAATAGTGTAAACAGAGTTATTGTAATGTTTACCAGCAGATAAAAATACATGCTTTGGCCACCTGAGCAGGGCGGGGGAGAGAACTATCTTTGAAAACATCAGCAAAGAAAACTTACAAAGAGGATTTGAGATATTCACTTTGGTCCGACTCAGTTCTTTTGGCTCGTGCCTCGTTCTGCAGCTGCTTTTGAGTTAATGACTCTCAGTCTTAGTGCCTGTGATGACAGTTCACACTAGTAGCTGCAGGACTGAGTGAGCAGCTCCTGGTACTGCAGTCCAGATGCCAACGAGCCAGCCATGTGCCTGGAGGTGTGTTTCATGTGTCGAGCTGCTCTGATGGCTTTGTTCAGTGAGCTGTCCAACGAGCGCTCCCTGTCAACAGACAGTGAGCGTCTTTTCGTCCTCCTCCTCACCTCCCCAGGACCAGTGACCTCGGCAGACATCGGAGTTCTGTTAGGAGAGACGTAGAGGGGGGACGAGTACAACCTGAGGAGATGGTAAAAAGTAAGTAAGGATCAGGACAGAACAAGATGTTTCTATGTAACATTCTCTCAAAACTATATATGAAAAATGTTATGTATCAGAAACTGTTCAATAAACTGCACATAACTTGCACTATTTTGCCCCAAATCCTCATCCAGCAAACCTCTCAGCTGAGAGGGAAAACCTCCCTTCAGCGCAGCCATGTGCACTTAGGGAACGACCTGGCCAGTCAAGCCAGCGAAATCTTCCTTCTGTGTTTTTAGACTGAGGCGATAATGCTGTGTGGATTCTGGACACAGTTTGTCATCTTTAAATTTAAAATTAAATAGAAAATAAGGATATATAAATGAAATCTGTTATTTGCATGTTAATCTAAAAGTCTGGGAAACAAAACAAAAAAAGAAGCAGAAAATGAAAATTTTAGGCTTTTAGGATTTTTGCATACTGTGTCAGATGAGTGTGTGAGCTATGAGACCAGCGCACTTACAGGAGTGGTGGAGGGCACACTGGCATGCACTGCAGCAGTGCAGGTGGAGCTGCAGATGCAAAGAACCTGCTCCCCACTGCTCCATCAGGGGACTCGGCTGGCTGGTACTTTATGTGTGTGGAAGTGTCGGAGAGTCTGTGACTGTCTGCGAACCACAGAGCAGGCCAGGAGCTCCATTAACACTTAAAATAATTGCACTCATTTCATTTACTGCAGACTAAATTTATGAGTCAAGTGGAAATCGGGCATAAATTTCCACACAACTAAACTCTTGTCTTTGTGTGGTGAAATAATGGATTAGCCACACAAAGATAACAGTACATCCTTCTTCTGATAAGGATTTAAACCTCAGTGCTCTGTGCATCTGAAACGCATCTCATGGTCTCTAACCTGGCTTAATGACTTTGTATGATTCGAGGCGTCCGCAGAGAGGACATTGATGGCAGCAAGTGGAGGAATGGAGCATCTCTCTACCGCCACCAGCTGGTCCTGACAGTACAGAGACATCATAGAAGAGGCTTTATGGAGGCTGATCGACTCATTCAAACCATAAAATTAATCCAGATAAAGCTTTAACATTAATTTAAAGATGTTTTTAACCAAAGTGCACTTCAGACACTTGGATTCTGCCCTCTTTGCTAGCAAACATGTTTATCCAGGCATTCATTCTCACGTTCAGGGGATGCTCTGTGAAATGACAAACACTGAGAACAAACAGGAGCTTGACTTCTTCTGCTGTCAGGTTCATCTCCTTTTTCAGACACAGAAACAACAGGATGCTTCCCTGCAATACAGAGAGAGGTTTCCCTCAGCTCAAACCCTCAAGACTGCAGTGTAGATGACTGAGAACCTACATGGATTTATTTAACATGTCTGAACAGGTCCCACTGCAATTTCAAATTTCTGAAGCTGTATTTGACTGAATTTGTCTTTGTGTCTCCAGTGGTGTGGTAGGTGTTCTTACTGTGCTGTGTTCGCCTGCTGTAGACAGTAGTTGTGTGGGAAGAGCAGCTGTCTAGTGCTGCAGATGTTTGAGTGCATCTGGACACCTGAGGCTGTGGTGCACAGGGCTGCAGCGCCGATCTTGTCACTGAAAATAAAACACTGACTCAATAAGTGATAGGGCTTGCCATTAAAAATAGGAGTTAATGAGCATAACAGGCTTCAGAATCAAAAACAGGATGAGAACCTTAAAGGAGACGACACTGTTAGTCCCTGTGAGTGAACATGCTTCGGTTTGACCATACAAGCTTTCATAATGGCTAAATGAAATGAATAAACTGGTATCACTCCGTCTCCCTCCTTGATTTTAATGATCATTTGTTAATCACGATGAACTCACAGTAATCATGTTGTGGCTCTTGTTGGTTTATAGCAGATTTTCTCCTGGCTATTCGTCTCTGTGTGGACTCCTCCGCAACCTCGTCCACCATCTGTGTTTCTCTTTTCCCTGCACTGACATCACTCCGCTGCTCTCTAGACCTGAGAAGTGGAAGAAAACTAAATTAACAGCAAGCAACAAAAAGCAAGTCTGCTATAAATGCTTAAAACTTCACTTGTGACATAACTATGAAATTTCCAAATCAGGCCGTAGAATATAAGATCACATAGTTCATTATGCATCCACAATTATTATTATTAAATAAATAAATAAAACTTTATTTATACAGCACCTTTCTAGACAGAGTCAAAAGTGCAGCACATCAGATAAAAAGTCATAAATTCCAGATGTTGTTAGACATCTGGAATAATTTGAAAAATTTGGGAATATCACCCAAAGCAAGCAAACACAAATCAGGTTTTTAGTGCTCCTACTTGGCAGCAAAGACAAGTGACTGTATAATCCATCACAGTAGACTGACTCTGTGGTTTTATGTGGAGCATTGAAAAGAAAAAAACAAAAACAACCTGAAGCAAGATGAAGAGGAGCTTTGATTAGAGCTGTTATCCTGAGTTGATGGAGCTGATCTAATAGAGCTGATAGGCTTCTTGTTTCTCAGACTATCTTCTAGTCTCTCCTTCAGTTTGGTTACCTCAGCCTGCAGTATCTGGACTGCATCACTAGAGGAAAACAGAAAAAGGATCTTTACAAAATAATCCACCTTTGCAGTTCATATGTAAGCTTGAACTAATGCACTATCATACCACACCAAGTTTTGTGGCCAAATATTGTGACGTGACCTCTAAAATGCTTTACTGTGGAAAATATGCAACTAAACCATTCAGCTGGTAAAAAATGGATGGCAAATATTGATGTAGGTGCACTCGCATTCTGAAAAGAAACAAGAAACACCACACCGTGCAGGAAACAGAAGCTCCTAATATACAACCTGATTCAACAGCAGGCGATTCTGTAATAAAATACATAAAAGAAAATTATAATAAAAACATTACAACTAGTTTTTGGCGTGATCATGTTACTGCATTATTGTAGCAACAGTTATTGTCATTCATCAGAAATCATTAGGATTCACAGCGACACTGTAGAGTGACTATCTACTGCCTCACTCTCAGAGCTTTGTGTTTCTGGGACATTCTCCACTTGTACTGTTGACTTGTTTGCTTCAAGTCCCATCCAGACACTCACATGCAGTTCTGACTGGAACTCCTTGCTCGTGGAGAATCGCAAAGGTGGTGCTGAGTAGTGGTGGAAGAGCTTGAGTGTGAGCTGTCGAGGAAATTGATAGATTTGCTGTACTGGTCAGTCTTTTCACCTTCAGAGTCAATGCGAGCTGTAGAAATAAGGGGAGGTCAGCAGCTTAAATACTCAAAAAGAGAGAGAGAGCACTACTGATTACTAAGTAAATCAAATTGGAAACTCACTGCCGTCACTTTCAAGTCCAAACTCACTGCTGCCACTCGCCACCCTTTGTTGTCTCAGATTGACACAGCGCTTTGGAGAGCAGGAGGAGGTGCGTCTCCTCACTGCCCTTCTGCATCTCTGTGGTTGGTCGAGGCTGAGGCTAAGTCGGGAGCTCATAATCAGGTCTTTAGCTGTATGACTGTGCAACGGTGAGGAAAAATGAGATGGTGCAAAGACTCGGCCTGTCTGAAGACTCGTGCTTCCTTCCTGAGGCACTGGAACACCGCTGCACCATAATGGACAAAAACAAAAACACAGAAGACTTAATCAAAGAAAAAAAAACAATCACTTTAAAACAATAGAAAATCACATCAGAATGTGTTGTGTGTGTTATGGGGTGGGGGATGGCACCTGAGCTGAAATTATTAGTGCAGTAAATCACTATGGAGGAAGGGAGGCCGAGTTGGACTCACCTCTCTAATGCCCTCTGGTGGAGAGGACTGGAAGTTGCAGGAGTTAGACGGCTGCTCTCTGAACCAACAAACCCGCTGTCTGTCTCTGGAGAGATGATACCATCCTACAAAACAGAAGTTATACAACATTAATACTGATCATCACACTAGGCAGCTGCAACGAATATGTCAAATCTTTAGTAAAATAAAGTGTTTTGTTAATCATTACAGAAATATTTTAGTATTATTGTAGGGTCTTTATCTCATAGCATAAACCACCTTGAGGCGACTGCTGTTAAATAAAGTTTATTTTTTTAGCTACTTTGAAACTAATTAAACTTTGGCATGTTAAAAAGAGGCAATTCAAATAGTGCACATATACACTGATTGAGTTAGTCCAAGGATATAGGGAGCATTTTGCACTTATATATCAGCTGTATTTAAGAAGTCACCCATAGAGAAACCACTGATTGGTCATTAATTGACACTGTTAAATCTAAGCCTATGCAAAAACAAATCACAGAATATGACGAGCTTATGTTGAGGCGAAGTGAAGAGGAGGAGAGGGACAGGTGCTGCTAGGGTGAGACAGACGTCTCTCACGGAGTCCTTTAGTGCTGCAGGCAGGCAACATGTTCCGATAGCGCACAACTTCAGTTTTTTTATTTCTATATGATAATTGTGCATTATTAAGTGATAAGAACAAGTAATCTGATGCCCTTTAATCATTATGAAGCTGTAATTTGAGATACAATAAAAGATACAATAAATAAAATACGTTTTTGTACAAAGTATCGGTATCGGATCAGTATCGCCGATACCACCCTGAATTTTACTTGGTATCGGATCGGAAAGGAAATCAGTGGTATCGCACATCACTAGCGCTGATCTGTCAGCTTGTTAGTAATAATAATATTATATACAATATATTAATTAGCACAAGGAAAATGCATGAGTAAAACAATATATAATAGGCTATACCTAGCTAACTAATTTGCTAAAAATGCTAATGCAATAAATAGTATTCTGCCAGTGTAGACATATGACAGTATGTTGCTTTAATAGTGCCAACAATATGTGTATGTAACCAGGTTCTTCCTTTTAGTAAAATTTAACTGTTGTTCAGTATTTATCAGCTCCAAATCCAAAAATGATCAGCTCATTTTCACTCAAGCTTGGTAGAACCATACACCATACAGGCCATAATAAAGCAACAGTTTTACTCGAACTGATACAGGATAAGTGACCATCAATATCACTGACCTGAGAAAACACTCTCCTGCCCCCAGCCTGAACCTCGGAGCTCCTCACCTCTGACACTTTTACATCTCCGAGGCTACTCAGACTGCTGCTGTGAGACTTTCCCACCTCTACCCTCTTTATGTTACTCTGACGAAAAACAGGAAACATCATGAGCCGGCTGGAGGCCGGGCGAGGACTGGACCTGCTGTTTTGCTGTTTGTTCACGTCAGAAGAATAGCCCTGATGGTCTGATTGTGCATTCCTGTTAACAGATAATTGGAGAGAATTTAGTCCAGTGGTCGGAGAAATTAGCTTCCTCCCAATTGTGTATTTTTTTTTACTCAATTTTTTGTCCAATAGAAAAAACAAACTGCTGCTGGTGAAAATGCAGACCATCTTGCCTTTTACTTTGAGACTAACCTCTGAGAGAGAGTTTTCCAGACTTCATTGTTTCCAGTTTCCTGTCTGTCCTTGTGTTCAGACTGCATGTTAGTTCTTAAAGCAGGAGAGGAGAGAACTGCTTCATTCAGGCTACGCTCTAGAAGTTTGGGAAGCTCCTTGATGCTTCGGTAGCTAAACAGATGGAGGAGAAACAGTTAAATAATTAAAAAGTCCCAGCTGCAGGGCTCCTTATTGATCAGATTTCATGATATTGATGCATTTAAATATAGCTACTCACTGATTCACTGCCATGGTAAAGTCCTCTGCAACACTTTTAATTTTGCCCTTCAGAGGATTGAGGTAGAGAGTTTCTTCATCCTCTCCCTCGGACTTCTCTTCATCGTTCTCTTTACAGGCTGAGCTCACTTCTGCTTCCGCTGCCCCAGAGAGCAGAGGCACAGGCAGGACCTCAAAAGAGAAAAAGAGAAAAGTAATTGACAAGATAAAGTCTGGTAAAGCTGTGATCCTGTCCTGAACAGGGATTTCATCATAAACCAAAAATAGTCCAATTTTGTGAAATAAAAATGCAAGTTTTCCACTACAAACCACATTAAGCAGTTAAACACGTTATGTATAACACACTCACAGCACTCACAGGTGCAATTTCAGCTTTTTCCATTTTGCCTAAGGACAGTTCCATATAACAGTACACTGGAGGAGCTGGGATCTAACCACTGACCTTCTGATTTGTGGTAATCAACCACTCTGCAGATGTCTGCCTTGTAACTAGAGTGTGAATGAATGCAATTCCCTACACTCACTGTGCTACAAGGGCACTAAAAACACATACCTCCTCCACACAGACTAGGTTTATTACAATTTTCCCACGCTGCTCACAGAGTCATAATAATCCCGGCCATACACAGAATAAAATGATGCTGTTGCTACCTGTGGGTGAGTGAAGGTTACAACATCCACAGAGAGGGCAGATGGTGTGGTTGGTTGAGGAGGTGGAGAGGGGGGAGTAATCCAGGTGGGCTGATCCGGTTGCATCTGTTCCACCTGCTCCTTCAGCTCGTCCGTACGCAGCCCACACTGAAAGATCAGCCCCTCTAACTCCCTGATGCATAACATACATGTTAAAAAAGAAAAATGAATCAAAACAACTGAGTAATGAGCACACATAAATGCAAAATATAAAATGTATTCAGATGTAATGCTGGACATCAACATTACCGTTCTGGGTCAAACTGGCTGATTTCTATGCCTCGCTGCTGCAGGAGTTTGTGCTCATCCCTCGCCAACAAGTATCCCCTCTCCAAAGATTCGAGCCCCTCGGCAAGCTGAGCCATACCCTAAAAGAAAGAACTTTTATGTATTCCATTCAATATATGTTCCCATTAGATGTGATGTTTAAAAACCTAGAGAATTCTGCTGTGCTTTTGTTGCTTTTACCTCAGTTTGTTCAAAAGGTTGAAGTTTTTTGCTTTTACGGAGATCCTCAAACGTCTGCAGCTGAATGAAAAATCAAAAGGTTTATCATTGATTAACTTCCTAAATGACCATTATTACCAGCCAGCAAATCGGATCATTCTCATCTCTAAAGATTTAATTGGCCAGTTACCTGCTGCAGAAATGTTTCGGCCTGGCTGAACAGAATATTGGCTAGCTGCTGTCCAAGCTTAGAGCCTGGTTCGGTAGGACCGGTAGCTGAACTTCCTGTTACATGGACAAACAGATTAGAAGGAAAATGCACACAATGCCTGTTGTATACAATCATCAAAGCCAGAGACAGTTCACCCAAAAATTCTAAATATCTGCAGAGTCGTTTCTCCATTCAGATAATTGTGGTGCAAGCTGCCCGGTTTAAAGATACTGACTAATACAAGATTTAGCAGCAAAGAAGTAACCATTAAATAAAACGAAGATACCCTGATCTGTCGTGGGTTTCTGAGCCCGAGGAAAATCAAATTTTAGCAACTTTGAAGCACCGCAGTTTAGTCCTGATTGCACGCAGTGGCCGGGATTTGGTGGGTCAGAGTACAGGTTAACCTGGAAGAAACATGAAAAACAAAAACAAACGTGTTCTCAATAATTAATACCTAGCCTGTCTGTATGTGGACTTCTACATTTTGTAAGAGACACACTGTTTCACTGTATAGTACTTTTACCCATACAAAATGAGACTTCAGCAGGTTTTGATCAGTGTTTGTTCTAATTTCTCATTCTAGAAATGTGAAGCGAGTCAGATTAAAAAACAGTATACACACAGCAGGAAAACACTCCCATCTAGTGTCCACAGGTTGTAAGCTTTCACTAAGGCCTCACAACTATTCTGACTAACACATAAGGAGGGTACTGAGGTAATTAAGGGCAGGGGAGAATAACAGAGTTTGGAAAAAAATGAGTTAAACATAGTCAGTCATCAGCCAACCAAAGTGTGAAAATGAGCTTGACAGTCACTCAAAGCTGTAAATCTTTATGACCTTTAACGGCTCTCAGAAGGCCCTTTCCCCACACATACACAGCCTACATATTGCAAAAGTAAACAGCTGCATGGCACCTACAGGGACACTTTAATATACAATTAAGAGACAACAGAGATTAATCAGAAAGACAAAAACCCCACTTAAAACCTAAATTCAGATCATCAATCAGACTGGAACCAGTCAGATTTCTTATTAAACTGGTTATAAGCTCAGCTACAAAAGGTAAATCTACTGGAACATATGTCTAATCAGAAAAAAATACTTACTAACAAATATCTGCAAATTTTGTTGTAAAGGAACTCCTCCCACCCTGCCTGGGTGAGGGGAGGATAGAACAGATGGTGTTTCAGTTTGTAATGAATGAGATGGGAGAAAATGGAGGTGAGGAGTTCAGTAAGCTGATTTCAATTAGTGCTGAATGTGAAGCGCTGCAGCACAAACAGAAATGAGCCACCAAATCTTTAAATGACCCAATTCCGAACACTTCAGCACTACTCCTGCCTCTTCTGTATTTATTTCAAATCCCACTTTTCTGAGATTTGTAATCATTTGTATGACATACTGCTCTGTCTATGATGCGCTGAGCCTGCCTGGACCTGGGATGCTGATTCTCTAAATTTCTGTCCTGCAAAAATGAAATATAGACATATAAATGTTGTGACATAATGAATTTATTTCATAATTCTAATGATTCAAATTTTAAGCTCTACTTTGAAAGTACTTTCACAGCTGTTCAACTATCGAAAGCCACATAATTACTCTTTGTTGACAAGAAAAATTCAATAAATGCCTAAAATTTAAGTAAATAAGTTGTATATCACTTTGAAGTTTGGTATTAACTTTAATATTTTATAGTGGCTTAATGGTTAGACCACTAATAATTACATATGATAGTGAGATGTACTGTTTTTCAATCCACACCATTAAAAGGTGATAAATTATAGCTGGATCTCTAGATTAACTACCTTGGCTTCCAGACGCAGACGATCAATGGTGTTCTCTGCCTCAGCGTACTTAGTCAGCAGTCTGTCGTAGTCTTCCTGCAGCCAGAGGAAATAAAGGAGAAGGAAGTGAGGAGAAGCAGTGCAAAAGAAATGTGACATGAGGAAAAAAAAGTGAGACAAATGAAAATGAAAGGGAATAAAGCAAAAATGGGGGTGGCGATAAAAGAGAGGACTAAAAGACTGGAGCGGAATTTAGGTCCAGTTTAGTCTAATTCATCCTGTGAGGCTGTCAAACGTAAACAAAAGCTGAACATATGAGGACAGCCAGGCAAAATATCTCTGTGTACTTTGGTTTTGGATTTGCTTTTGTTGCTTTTGTTGGCTGTCCAAATAAATGGATGGATGTCTTAATGCTCAGTTTCAGTATAGTAACTGAAACGCTACAGCAGACAGTGACATTCTGGGTAATAATATTAAACAAAATTCATTCTAGAAAATGTATTTGTATATTGTTGTTATATTATAGTTAAAACTAAGTGAAGAGAAATCGGTGTCTTATTTTCACGTTCAATAAAAAAATGAACAAAATGTCTCCATTATTCAGATTCCACCACTGTGATGAGTTTGATTTGAACCGTGACACTAAAACAAAGAGGAAATAAAGTGGGGCACCCTAAAACTACGAGTCTCATGTGCCATGTGTTTAAATGCGTTTCCCCTATTTTTCCCATTTTAAAACCTTGAGCTGGGAGCTGAGATGAGACTTTTTCTAAATATATTAGTCCCTTCTGGCATATCCATGTTTGATGTTCACACATTATTAAATTCTAAGTGCGTCCTGTGTGACGTTTTCGCCTTTTGAAATGAAAGCTCGTACTTTAAGTCCAGTCAGTATTGGCATTCACACTAACCTGGAAAAACTCAGACTTCTTCATGACATTTTGACTTGTTATAGTACAAAAAGCACAGATCTTATTACTGAAGCTTCAATTACGTGTCCCAGCAGACCCTGTCAGTGAACCTGTATTCACAGAAATAGAACCTCCCCTAAGCAGAATGCAGCCATCATTACTACAACTTTGATTTTAATACTGGGACAAGTTAGATATCTTCTGTCCATCTCAATCAACTTTAGTGGTTTAAAGTAATTTTACAGAGAACTCTTCCAAACTGAAATACCTCTTAGTCTCTACTAGTACCTGAAGCTGATTGACCAGTGTGGTGGCCTGCTGGTGGCATCTGAACTCCTGAGGCACAATAGCGTTGATTGCACTGGTTGCCTGTCCGTCAGAATCTGGCGAGGTAGGAGACTCACCAGCGGTGTTCAGTAGGACTTCTTTCACTATATCAGCAGGGGATTTGAAGACTATAGGTGGCTCGGGTGATAAGGACTTCCTCGTTAACGAGGACCTGCTCTTGGGGGGCTTGTAACCGCCTTTGGGAAAATGAACTCTGGGTTCGACCTTCGAGAAGTCTGGTGTGTGGTAACTCAGAGGCCCCTTTCTGGAAAAAGAGAATTGTGATGTATGAAAATAGAAAAGAGCAAAAAGAAAGCCCAAATAAAATGGTTAATAAAATGTGTTTTACCTAGATTCGTCCTCTGCAACAGCATTGCTCCTGGTTCTAGGCGTTACCACGTCCCTGTCACGACGTGTGTTCTGTTGTTTGTTGGGCCTGACTGTGCCGGGGGAATGAGTTCTTGAATATGCAGCCTCAGGAGAGTGCTTCCTTATCTTTCTTGGTGTGGGAGTGGGGTGACTATGCTCCTTATCTCTCTTTCCTGATTCTTTTCCAGGGCCATTACTTAATCTCCTGTAATGATTTGAGATGACCTGTTCAGAAAACAATGCTGCTGGCTGAGGCGAAGCCCTGAGCTTTATCTCGGGACAGCGAGGACTGGAGTTGAGGCTCACGTGGCTACTGTTAGACTCTTGAAAACTTTCTGTAAAGCTTATTTCTGGAAAGGTTTCAGCTTCAATTCCTGGGGCAGTATTTAATTCCTCGGCAGTGAAATGCAGACGATGGGGTAAGGCAGAACGGGAGGCTGGACAGGAGACACTGTCCACAGCATGCAGCTGAACGCTAGAAGATTGTCCTGAGCTGATCTCTTTTTTCTCTTCTTTATCACGATATCCTTCAGCGAGTCCTGCCAGCTTTCTTCCAAGCTCCCCTGATGTTCTAGTGTGCTCAAATTTCTTTTTACTCCAATCACTCCTCCCTCTCTCTTCTCCATCTTTGTCATCATTCGTCGTGTCGTGGTGTTTGTTCCACTCAGAAAGATGCTCTGCTACCTGCTCCTCCATTCTCCGCCTCACCTCCATATCCTCTGACCACGTTTTTAACTCATCTATAATTACAGAAAGAAGAAGGCATGAAAAAATAATAAGGAAGCAAAAAATGTGTTGCGCAACAAAGGACTGTGTAGTTTTAATGAATCACACAAATGTGCACCGTCTTTGGTCTTCAAGCGCAATCAGTTCCATGACTCCAGCCATCAACAACCAAACTTATTTTAAATTTGGCAGTTTCCCTTAAGGTCATCATGTTGGGGACCCCTCCTCCCCAAAAACCTCGCCAGCGCTTCTGCAATTTTTTAGCTTTCTCTGCTTTAGACAGGTTCACGGATCAGTAGTGATGAGAGCTTTGTCTCAGACCACAACTCTGTACTAAACTGCTTGTTTGTTCCTTATTGTCTAAAGCCCAAGGTGGCACATAATGTGAGGAGTAGAACCAAGGGGATCCATGCCATTATTCAAGATTCCCTTGGTTGTTCACGATGACCTTTTAAAAGTGTTACTGTTATGTGTCAAGGTGTGTGAGGAAAATATTCTGAACAATGTCAGTGTTCACCACAATCCTACTCACTAGATTTGGCTAAATCCCGTTTTGTTTTGACTTCTCAAAATTGCCCAAAGAGACTAATATGACGGGGAGACAGGCAAAATTTTGTGTGTATTTGTAAAGATTTTACAATTGTAAATTACTCTCTACAGTAGAACCAAACAAGCAGGGACCTCTTTTAATCACCTGATGACAAAATAATTAGTATCTCGAGAACAAAGACAGAATTTACATTTTTCAGTTGTCAGGATTTGTTTGTTTTCTATCATCTTAAGCATATTATTTTTAGGTTTTAGAAAATATAAAATATGAGAAAACAAAAAAAATGAAAACAATTATTCAATTGTTATTCAAACAGGTCTCAGAATTAGGTGTATTCAAGTGCTTTAGAGTGGAAACTAAGAAATGAAGGTCAAGAAAAAAGTTAATAAATTATAAATGAATGCTCACAGGATGACAGTTTTCCTGTATCTTCTTCTGTTGGTTTATGGTGCGACAGATGCTTACTCAGCTTGTAGATCATCTCCTCAGACGGTGTGTCCCTCTCAGCCACACTATAATCTGCCTCCTCTGGGGTGAGGGATCCAGGGCACCCATCTGAATTGCATTCCTCCAATTCCACATTTTCAAGTGCCTCTGACAGTCCAATGATACCATTCTCATCCATTTGACTAAAAAAGTCATCCTCTTCTTCTGCCTGTTCTTCATCCTCTTCATCCCACTCATCCTCTGATATAGCAGTGCTATTAGGTGAGGAGTGGACCGGGGCAGGGGTCCAGAACAGAACCCCTGCTGTGGTGTTCTGTCTTGTTTCCATTCACCTTGCAGCCTCCCTCAGTTCTTTGTTTTGACTTCAGTTACTGTTTCAGCCAGGCCTGGGAACCTTTAGCATCTTTTTTAGTTTCTTTGGCTCTGTAGCCACTTTCAAAACCATGGTGGAGGAAGTTTACAAATTGCGGTAGAAGTCATTGAGCTGGTGGCAGTCCAGAGGTAACAGCTACAGACTCAGTGATTACTCTTCAGTGCTGAGGAACAGGAAGCATTTGGATGCAATACCTGAAACACAAACAAGCAACCGATACTTATTTCACTACATGTAACACTTTGCAATGAATCAAGGTTAACACACCTTGAGTAGCACGATTTGTTAATGCAGAAGATTTGAGGCTAACCCCAATTCCTAATCTATTTTCCATTGAAATAATTTAACAAAAAAAAAAAAAAAATCATGTCACAGATAAAAAACAAACAAAAAACATCCTAGACATAACAAACACAATAAAGCCATGAAAAAAGAAAGAAATTACAACACTCTTTATTTGCTTACTTGCTTGGTTTAGGTAACGGCAATTATTTCCAATTAAAATAAACAAAAAACAAAAATTAAAGTTCTAAATTGTCTAATCCTTCAGTCTAAAAGCTTTTCTGTTCTCTTTATCAGTGCTTGTATTTTATTTTATTTGCATTGTACTAAACAATACAGTCAAACTCATTGGAGAGAGCTTTTAATGCCATCTACACGACTTTTTTTTACTCTGTTTTAACACTGATCAAACTCTGAGACAATAAAACACAAACAGACTTGACCAGGATAATAATAATCAGTAAATTCAAAACTTAATACCTTTACTATATACATAATTAAAAATGTTCATAAATGTAATCATAGATGACAGAATGGGAATACACATATAATCTACCAGCTAGATGCTGCTACCTTTAAGAAAAGGCTCCTGATTATTTAAAGCTTAGTTGACTGACTATTTCCTTTGAAAATGTGCAGTTCAAACACTGACTCGTGATATTTTAGGATATCATGAGAATATTTACAATGCAGCACGTATGGACCGGTTTCTAAGGCGACATGAACTTTGTGTTTACACCACTGATTTAGAATTCTTTTTATTGCCCCCTGCTCAAATCCTGTACCATCTGCTCACACCGTACAGCTTTTACACACACTACTGAATTCATCTCAGTTGCTTAACTCACAGGAAACAAACACAGTATACAGGTAACAGATCCTCGATTAGTCTGCTAGTTCAAAATGTCACATAGCAAGTCTCCCAAGAATTAGCTTGGAGCTGCAACACTCACTATGGCAACTCCACAACATGAGCTCAAGTTGTGTTTTCAGAGTGTGCAGTTAAACATCTCTGACAGCTATACAGCCAGTGGCTCACTCCCAAAGCTGCATTTCAATGTGCTAGAGCAAGGGTGGGCAATTAATTTTCCCAAGGGGCCACGTGAGAAACTGGGACCATTGTGGAGGTCCAAAACAATAAGCTTATAAAAAGATACAATTAATACTGAGCAGAACTGAGTTCAACTTGGTGGTGCAGTCCTCCTAATTGCCAACAGGTCTCAAAGAACATCAAGACCATGCATATTTAAACTTTAAGCTATTTGGATTTGATTGCTTGAGCAGCAAAGTCACACTGTGTAATTATCACTTACTTCCACTTCCACTTACAGAACAGCTATTTCATAATGATGATGTAGCTTGATTATTTTGGTTTTGAGCCAGCAGGTCAGGAAATAACAACTGCATACCGGGTCATGGACTTTAACATGCATCAATGACAGAAGCAAAGTCTTGCAATTAACATTTTAAAACAAAGCGCAAGTAAAGTACACACTCTACAGCACTCACATTTCCATTAAGAAAAGTGGTAACCATGGTTGGTTGCTTCTTTCATCAATATCCCAGATTACCAAAAGAAGATTATGAAGCCTGGTGCTTCTTTCATCTCTTAACTAACATACAAACGTTACACACAAACACACTCAGATTTACCCACAGACGCGCATGCACAGACTCGCATCACGCTGAGCCCTTTCATACACAAATCACTGGCGACTCTCCACACAGGCCAACATGGCAAACTCACCATGCATTTAAACTAGACCACAAGGAACAAGAGCACGCAGCTCTGCGCATAAACAACATGAGAGGTAGGTTTACAACAACAGTCATTTCAGAATAGAATTGCTTAGAGCGCACAGTGTAATTATGGTATTATTTCTAAGGTTTCTTCCTTCTTGGACAAACACGAATTTTCAGGCAAATGAGGACCAAATCCCCACCAGGCTGTTGAAGTGAAACTGCACAAGCCACAAATTAATGTGATGCAAATATATGTATCACCTGACAGTTTAGTGCTCATTTTATTTTAATAGATTCATAGTAGAGCTGGGCGATATGAGATTTTTTCATATCACGATATGTTTTTTTCATTTCAGGCGATAACGATATCTATCACGATATAAGCCAAATAACTATATTTGTAAGATTTAAATGTGCCGTTGCTCACAAGTAAAATGTGAAATAATCAGCAGCTTGTTTTTATTTAAATATTTATTTCCCATAATAAGTTCAACAGGGTAGATGTACTTAAGGAACATGAGACTTTTTCAGATAAATAAAGGCAAATATTGCAAACTACACAAAAGGCAGCCGCTAAAGCGTTTAAGTTTCAAAAGAGAACAAACGAAACAGACTACTAAATTGTCAATTCCACTTAGAAACAAAATATTAATTCTAAAAATAAATCTTAGTTTGTTTTACAGAATAACAGACAAAACTGACTAACTTTTGTCAATATCAAATAAACTGAGAACTAAAAGGAAATTCTCAATCTCTCCTTGTTGTATAGCTGAGCTTTTCAAACAGTTTTAACAGTTACTTTAGTCTGACAAAAGCCGAATGACGAATTAGCGCTTCCAGTCAGAGACTGAGGCTACGTCCACACGTACACGGGTATTTTTGAAAACGGAGATTTTCCGTTTTCGTTTTAAAAAATAATCCCGTCCACACATAAAGGCAGAAATGAAGGAAAACGCTGCTATGAACATGCCAAAGCAGCAGGTGGCGCTAGATTCCTAACCGTGCAGAAATGTTGGCCAATCAGAAGTCTAGAAGCCTCGGTGGGAAAAAGTAAACAAAGCTGCGGCATAGAAGCAGAACCGAGTCGTATGTGTGGACGGACAGTAACTGTGTGTATATGTAAGCATTTAAACACTGCAGAGAGTAGAATTAACAGTAACAGTATTGTAGAAATTCATTTCACCGAAACAATAACGTGGCGCACAGTGTGACGCATGCACCAGTTTATTGTATTTCCAGACTTGCTTTCGGCACAATTTACAGTGCACGCTACTCTATTTTTTGTCAGACTTGAAATAGCCGAAATACCTTCACACTACGGAACTTCTATGGCTCTTCCGTTCGACAATCTCTCCGGCGTTGGAACCATCATCTGTTTTCTCTTCGGTCACGCTCGGTTGATTTTTCTAGTCGGCACACTCATTTCCTCCATTACCCGCTGGCTGCTTCCCAAACAAACACAAGTGCGGCTTGGCACTTGTGCTGTACGTAACAAGTCACGCGACGTGACGCTGCGGCTGTGATTGGTTCGGCTCTGCGCTACTTAGTTTGGATTGGCTGACCTTTTTTTTTTATTTTTTATTTTTTTTATTTTAAGAGGACAAGAGCGGCGAGGTCTATCGCGATAGCTTAATTTCTCTATCGAGTAAAAGTTATATCGCGATACATATCGTTATCGTTCTATCGCCCAGCTCTAATTCATAGCCATAATAAAAATTTCTTCACCAAAGATTTTACACACAAAATGAGATTCTATTATTTAATCCATGCAAACATGTGGTCAAATTACATTTTTGTTCATTTTTTAAGAAAACTGTATGTGAAAGTCAAGCTTACTGATGCTTTAGCAATAGCTTGCAGTTTAAAGTGTCTGAAATGTGATGTAGAAATAAAACTGTGGATGTCAAGAAAGATTTGCACATTCACTGGGAAGAAAGATAAAGCAAAAACCCTGATGTGACTGCAAAGTGCTTGGAGGACGGTTTAGCTGACACAGTAGCAACAGCTCTCCTTTCATGCAGCATTTATGTACAAAAAGGTTCTACATGAAAGAATCATCAAAAAAACTTTACCTGCTACCTCATCACAAATGTCAGTAGAGAGACGATGAACAGATAAAGATCTTTAGTTACAACCATTTTGGAGAAATAGAAGGTGGGGAATATTATTAAAAGAACACATTTCCTACTGAGGACTGAGGTCGAAATACAATTATTATGAATTTTAATAATTCAACTAATCATGCAGTCAGCCCAGAAAAGTAAACTAAAAAGATACAGAGCTTCCAGGATAATTATCCATGTAATGGGAGGAAATAATAATAAAATTAAAATGAGGTAAGACAGCATAAAATGTAATTCCTAAATTCAGAAGCTTTTACATTATCTGTATCTATAGGAGCTTCATTTTGGTGAGGAAAAAGAAGCACAAAAAGAACTCACCTGTTACTCTGCTCATAACTCCATGTTCATGCCCAGGAGAACTAAGTATTTAACTCAGCTGCCAGATTTGGGGGGGGGGATGGGGTAAGCTGCTCTAAATCCCTGACAGGGGGCTTCACCGATTGTAAAGAGACAATAATCATCATGCAGAACACGAGACTGAAAAAACTCGGTGCTACAGACAAACTAATCACAACCAGATGGTGAGGCAAGCCAAGAATACATGTATGATGCACAGGTAAGCTGGATGTTCGGGAAGGACAGAGATGAGGAATGACAGCGTGAGAGAAAAAAAGGATAGATGATACGGAGGAAGAGGAGAGAATAGAAGAAGAAAAGCTGTCATAAAATCAACAGGGAATATATATGTTTTCACAGAGTGACACTTGCTGAATTTTGAGCACACAGTGAACAGAAGTGTAGGTGGAGCTGCCCCACAGAGCACCGATCTGTTTAGGAACACCTAGTGAATAAGATATGGCAGCTAATCTCCTTAGGAGGCACAGGGAGCACTGAGGACACAGGATGAATATGCAGAAGGAGCCGCTCAAGAGAGTGATTTAATATTTTTACTGTTATTTTAAATACTACTGAACTGGAATGCTCTGGCATTGGACTTTAGACTACAAGCCATATTTAACAATACATTCATTCAGTGCTTTAAAAGTGCTAATTAACCTAACCAAAGCATGTCTTTGGACCGTAGGAAGAAGCAAAAGTACCAAGAGGAAATTCAAAAAGGCAGGGAAAACAGGCTAACTCTACGCAGAAGGACACCAGCTGGGGTTTGAACTAGGAAACTTCTTCCTATGAGATTATAATACACTGCCCACAATGACTGTTGACTGGTTGACTAAATTGTGCAGTGTCAAAATACGCTGTCATTCATTGAGCAAAACATTGGCAACTTTTGTAAGCAAAAAGGCGATTTTTTTTGGCAGAACTGGCAACAAGTCTGGACCTAATTTTGACCATGTGCTTTTGACTATCCAGCCTCAATACTCTGCCTTACCTGCACGTAACCTGTACGTTACAATGTTTTCCATCTTTATGCACCTTCTTACTTCATACTCCCAGCGGACTCTGAGTTCAATAATATTGACATACTAACAACATTTTCAGCTTCCTCTGGCAGAACAAAAGGGTAAATAGACTGGTGCATGTATAATTTTCATCTACACTTACTAAACACTTTTTTTTAGGGCTTTTTTACACTACAAGCTAAACCCATGAACAGACTGAAACACTTTTATTACACACACACACACACACACACACACACTCTGAAAGGAGTGCATAATTTGGGATTCAAGGACACATCTAGATGCAGACTGGAATAGCCCCGGAGCGAACAACTGACCTTCCAATTAGTAGACGGCCCACTCTACAGCCTAAGCCACATCACTCCAGTAGTGCTGTTAACTTGCTGTTCAGTGTCTCTAAGGTTTGCAAAATGATAATAATATGCAGTGCTAAAAACCAACTGTACAGTATAGCTGTATAGCAGTATATGTTAATAATAATAACAGCAATAATTACAGAATTCAAATGTTAAGGGACTTAAGATCAAGTAAAATCAGGTAAGGCTTTTCTTATACAAGTATATTTTGAAATGTGACTTAAAAGAACTGACTGAACCAACTGATTTCATAGCCTTGATTAAAAAAATGCTCTGGCCTCTTTAGTTTTCAGTCTAACCCCAGGAACAGACAAAAGACCTCTCCCCAAAGAACTTAAAGCACATACTGGTGCAGATGGTACTAAGAGGTCAGAGAGGAACCACTGCCTTTTTTATTGGTTTCTTCCAGCCTGGCCTCAGAGCAAACAATAGGAAGTATACTTCACGGCATCAACACTTCTTTCATTCAAAAGAGGGGACAGAGAGAGGACAAAGAGGGGGCATGTCACCATGGCAAACTGGAAAACAGAGCTCTGAATGAAAAGTCAATTAGTGTATTTGAACCCTAACCATGATTATGGCTTTATATACCTAACAAAGAATTTGCTATTGCCTAAACACAGCAAGAACGTAATCCTGCATTAAAAATCTAGGCAAAAATGAAACATGTTTGAACCAGCCACCGTGCACATGGTGATATGATCTATGGAAGTTTACCCAAAATATACTTTTAAAATTTCCACGATTGAATTATCAGATAATACAACATCCAGTGTACCAATCCTTGTTTCTGTTACTCTATGTCAATGAGACTAAATGAACGCACTTTCAGTATTAACACTATCATATATTCCATGACAGTTACAGAAAAAAAACAACTAAAGTTTGGGTTCAGGTGGTGACACTTCTAGTGGATGTTAAAAACAACAGCTAATCGTGAGAATTCAACTGGGAGGAGCAACTGATTTTGCATGGAATCACCCCACTTTGCTGTTCACTGTATCCCAAATATCAGTGCTGCCAAAAGGAGCTGATTCTGTAGAGATACTGTAAAAACATAACTTCGTGCCTTGGGAAAGCCAGGTAAGAAATCTACAGTCTTCCTTTGATCCACAGTTTCAGGCAGCATCAATATCCTTTCCCCCCTAACCACCTCTGCTTTACAACAAGGACTTCCAGTACTATAAAGAAAAAACTTGTTCAGATATACAAACAACCAAGTACTACCAGCCAGTCTGGTGGGCTGTGGGAGCCACAGAGCAAGAACCACCGTTGTGAAGAAATCTAACAGCATTACATTACAACTTACCTCGTACAAACACAGTAATGGGTCGATACTGGAGATGAGATGACCAAAAAGACTTGAGGGATTTCATGATGGGCAGATTTCACAGCATGGGTCGGTTGCCTTGAAAACAGCAAAACTAAAGAGGAGAAAAGACCCACCCCTGTGTCACCATGGCACACACACCACAACAAACCGCCATCAGTAAACAGGGTTCTGGGGGTTTTAGAAAACGGTTAAACAGCTCACTTCACGGTTCGTCGCTGTTAGAGTAACGTTGAGAGTAAACCGTTAGTAAATGTAAGCTAGTTCTACAGTAGTCACTGCCAGTTTTAGAACTTAGTTATCGTTACTATCACTAACTCCTTATTCTCTAGTTAAAGCAAACCTAAAAAACCCACACTCCGACCACTTTCAGCTACATTATGTTGACAGGTTAATTCCGACGCAGTTACACTGCTACACTCATTTCTCCAATAAAAAGAAAAGCTGAATTTTCTGATAATTATAGGGCTAATTATCAACCTTGGACGTTGGAGGAGCGTGGCACTGATTTAGCTGGAAGAACAGTTACTCGAGGCGAACTACATGGGGAAATATTAGCCCTGAGCTTATACTTCAGGCATTTTATTCTCTTCTAACCACGTCGTGCATAACTTGGCCATTTTTAAAAGGTGATATTGACGACAATGATAACGCTTTCCACCCTAGCCTAAACTCAGTGGTTGAACAAAAGCGTTTGTTGCGACCAGTGAAAACCTGACAGGCAATAGTGAGGAGCATAATTTTAACATACGCACCCAAAGCTTGAAAGCTTCAACTCAACATCTGAGTAGTGATTGGTTATGATGGTGCTCAGGGGCGGGACTTCTCTTAAATCAACATACAAGGGAGGGTGAGACCACAAGAGGGCACCGTTGCACATGGTTTAATTTTTTTCCTCCCATATTTAAAGGCAAGAAAATTGATCTTATTGATACTCCGCACAGGTTTGCACAAACTTAAAGACACAATTTAACAAAATAACACAAAAGACATGAAATTCCTTATTTGTTTTATTTGTTAATGAACTACTGTGCGCTCTAGGGAGATATCAATTTTGTTGTATTCATTTAATAACAATAAAGGTGTTCAATTCAGTTTTTAAAAAGGTAAAAGGGAATTTTTAATACAATGTAAAGGGGAGTAGCGTGTACAGTGCTGTGCAAAACTCTTGAGCCATCACTCATTTCTTTATAGTTTCCATTGCTTCCAATATGTGAGGATTCTTTAAAAGAGTGACCATGATCTTGAGCAATAGTTCTCCAGACTTTCTGAAGGTATTTCTAAATTTTCATTTGGACATTGGCTGTTTTGTTTTGTTTTTTCAGTCCAGTCTTTATACCTGACACATTTCAGAGGAATCTATTTTGGTTGTTAAGCCACTTAACACTGATCTACAAATCATTCAAGCATAATGAAGACACCTACCTCAAATGACACAAATATTAACAGACAACAAAGAATCAGTTTTAAAGTGTTTCTTCAGGCACCTTCTGTGATGTATGGTTTGGAGATGGTGGCACTGACAAAAAGACAGGAGGCAGAGCTGGAGGTGGCAGAGCTGAAGATGTTAATATTTCACTGGCAGTGACCAGAATGGATAAGATTAGAAATGAGTACATCGGAGAGACAGCTCAGGTTGAGTGATTTACAGACAGTTAGAGAGGCAAGGCAGAATTTTTTTTTTTTGGACATGTGCACCCTTTGTTCAGTGGATACAGTGAACAAAGGATGTTGAGCATGAAGCTATCAGAAAGGAGGAAAAGAGGAAGACCATAGTAACAAAAAAAAGTCAGAATGAAAGAAAGGAAATGTAAAAAAAAAAAAGAAAGAAACAAAGACACAAAAAACAAAAACATGGTTGTAGTGAGGTGTGACAGAATGGGACTAGGGAAGATGGAGGCAGATGATCTGCTGTGGCGACCAGTAAAGCAAGCACCCAAAAGAAAAAGGGGAATGCACCTTTTTTTTTTTACTGTCAGATTGTTACAAAAACACATCTTTTTTCCCATTTCTTGAGCTCAATTCATGAAAACTGCCAAAGATGACACAGTGTGGAATGCATTAAATAGTACTTTTTCAGCTAAACTTGGCATATCCATACCTGGCCAGGGTGTACCCTGCACCAGTCCTATGGGAGCTACCCCTGCAACCCTGATAAGGATGAGCAGCAGAGAATAGATGGATCTGACAGAATCTGTGAGATGCATCTAGCCCTTCAGTTGATCCATCTACTGTTAGCTGAAGGCTCATTAGAAATGGCCTCAGTGGGTGGATGGCTGTAAAGCCAGAGGTATGCTAAATTACACAAGAACTAGACTGGAAATTGGTGACAACAGATATGATGGAATAATGAATCAAAATGTAAAAATTGTTGCTCAAATGATCATCTGTATATACAAAGGATTTCAGGAAATAGGCAAACAGTACAGCCATCTCTAAAACATGGTGGAAGCTCTGTTATGGTTTGGGTCTGTGTTTTTAGCCTGTGTTTTTTTATCTTTTCAAAACTGAACTGACTGAATTACGAATGCAGAAAAGTACCATCAGATTTTGATCCACCATGCAATACCATCTGAAAAGCATCTGATTGGAAACAGTTTTTTTTTTTAGCATGACAGTGACCTTAAACACACTTCAAATGCATATCTGGATAGAGAAACACAAAATAGAACATTATCAGGTATGCACTGGCGTTCCTGAAACACAGACCTCAATCTTATTGAAGCAATGTGTGATCATTTTGACAGAGAGCTGAGGAAAAGGAAGCCAACATCCAAAGAAGAGCTTTGAATGTCCTTCAAAAAGCCTGGAGAGCTATTCTCGAAGACTACCTAAAGAAATGGCAAGAAACCTTGCTCATAAGAATTCAGGCTGTGTTGAAGATTAATGGCAGTAATATCAAATATTACATTCCAAGTCAACTGGAACTATGCAACATATATTTGGTTGTAACATGTTTCAATAAATCCCTTCACCTATTTAAATAAATATGGCAAAATGAAGGGTGGCACAAGACTTCTACTGTACTATATATATGTACAGTAGAAGTTAATATTTTTCATCTGCCTTACCTAGTCTGTATTTGTAAACTAATTCACATATTTCGGTGCTAATGAGTAGTTGGAAACATCTTGAGAATGCAAATAAAAAACAAAACAAAAAAACTTCTGTGGTATGAGTCTTATTCTGAACCCTTGGAGAGACTCAGTGCAGGAAAAAAAAAAAAAAAATAGCGCAAAGGTGTCATTTTAAGGTGTCTGCATATATAAGACAAAAGAGTGTACTGTATATCAGAACATGCATAAAAATTCTCCCCATGGTGTTTGTATGTTTAAGAGTGACTTCTCTGTAGGATCTGAGGGACTAAACCGAGAAAAACAGAAAGACATTTGTCCATTAAACTGACATTGACCAGCCATCTCATATCTTCTGACATTATCTGTTGAATACAAACCTTTTATTTTTAAAAGGAAAGCCATAATCCCCTTTGGTAAGGAGCAGCAACAAAAGACAAACTGTGGTAGATTGCTTTCTGGCTTAAATAGAGGGTGCACAATGGCAGAGCTTTATGTGGTCCCTGGCACAGAATTGCCAGGAGAGATTACCTGTATGTTTCCTGTTTCCAGGAAAATACATTTAAGAGGGGTTTTTTTTTCAGATAACAAAAAAGTTAAATATACCAAACAAAACCAAGTCACTACCTTATAATCGTCTTTTGAGATCTGACGGCAGACACACAAGCTGGTGACATGAGGACTTTCAATCATAACCTTTCTTAGAAGCAGGCATATTGTAGCTGAATATCTGTCATCTTCTAGGAATTACTGTTTCACAATGCTCAAGGGGATGTGTTCTGATTACAGTTCATCATTGAAATATGCAGATGTTACAATGACAAATGAAATAGCAGGAAATATCTTAATAACCCTGGGAAGTATGAGTGCATGGCATTTTTTATTTTTAGTATAAAAAATTGGTCACTTTATTTAACTGACATTTTTGCCCCTACAAGAAAAAAGAAAAACAAAACTATGATGTAACATCATTTACCAGATTTATATTATCAGTAGCTTAAACAGAGCTATCGAGGCTCTCATGAGTCTCAGCTGGAGACAGAATTGGATTTGCGGCTTGCTGAGGATGGGCTCTGCTATTTGTGCAGCACTTGCTCGAACAGGATACTCATGCTTTCACACAACACTAAAAAGGTGAGCAGTTTACAAATACAATTTAATAGAGGATGTTCCAATAGCAAAATAAAAGCCGTGGTTTTTTTAACTGAAGAAGGGGTTCACCTGCTTCCAGTGCGACTTCAGCAAAGCCAATAAATGCTTTGGTCCAACAATAAAGTTGTTTTACTTGCTGCAAGTGCTGCTGGCTTTGTGACCTCTTTATGATTTTTCAAATTAATATTCAAACGAATGTATTGTTGAACTTGAGAGAGGCTTGTGTATTACAGATAACTGCATTTTCTTGCTGCTTTTATATCTTTGCTTTGGAAAGGAAGACCATCAAAAACAGTAATACTACTGTTACAAAAACAGTAACAGTAGTAAATCGGAGGATTGTGTGCATATTATCAGAAATGCAAATTTGGCTCTTAACTTGAGGGTCAAGGGAACGGTGCTAAACGGAGTTAATGTGAAAAACAATTTTGTGACGCCACAAAAACATAATTTTAAGGCTAGTTTATATTGATTTTTTTCTTCTGCTTCTGTCCTTGAACTCTCAGAGCTGCACACAGATTGTGTACTCAACAATGGAGACTTAATAAGTTTCTCAACATCTATTGGACACACAAAAAATGTAGAAAAGCAAATAACCCAAAGCAAGGGAATTGTTGCGTTGAGCATTTCGAAAATCATGAGCATTTATTTCGAGCACGCAGAACGAAGCAGAAGCGGCCTGCTAAGTGTCTCAAAGCAACACGAGCACGAGTGTTGCCCGGCCCTCATGTTGAGTGATGTGGCCTGTTTCACAGAGTCAATGTTCCATTCATCCATGTTTCAGACTGAGTTCAGGCCAAGGCTTCAGGCAGCCCAGAGAGGTTCTTTCACATTAAACTGGAAATGGTCTTTAGCCAATTTTGTCAGTTACCACTTTAAAACCCTTGCTTTAAAGTTATAGACACTCTACAACTTTCCTTTTATCAAAACTAAAGGACCAAGCTAAAACTTCATGAAACAGCCACAGAGCAAATTGTATGAAGAAAATGTTTAAGATCATTTGAAATAGTTTAAACAAGAAAATGTAGATGCTGCAGTCAACCCCAGCCTTAAGGACAAGCTGCAAAATAGACCACATTTCACAGTATTTCAAAAGCATGTACTCTTTTTCAATATGTAGTATTATTTAGCTGTAGGCCTCCAGTCATATTACAGCATTATTATCTTTGGTCGTATTTACTGAATAGCAGTTATTAACTCTTCTTTACGTGTAGAAAAGTCAGTGTGCAGATTCTATTCAGTCTCTATAATTTAGTGAGAGTGGAAAAAAAGGATATATGTGTGATTTGTGCTCCTTTTTTCTGCTTTGTTGTTCTTTCACAACAGATTTTATCACATCTGCAGTGCATGTGAATTATAAACCTGTGTTTTTGGAAAAAAAAACCCCATTAAAGTCTAAAAGAGCCAATTTTGTCACGTAACCCAACAGATGCAACAAGCCTTTTTTTCTCATTTTGTTCATCATTAGCTTTTCTTTGTGTTATAATGTACTCCCAACAGGTGCTGGTAGCACTCCTCAAGCATATTGATTTGATAGCATCACACAGTTGCTGCAGATTAGTTGGCTGGACATCGACAGGATTGCTCTGTGAGTGAGATCTGTGAGTGTAGAGGTCATCTGAGCACAATGAACTCACTGTCATGGTCAAGAACCCAGTATGTGAGATGGTATATTATCCTGCTGGGAACTGTCATTAGTAGATGGGTACACTGTGATCATAAGGGGTGAACGGTCAGCAACAATATTCAGGTGACCAGTGGTGTTTAAAACATGCTCGGTTGGTATTAAAAGGCCCAAAATGTACTAAGAAAATACCCTTCATGGATTACACCACCACCACCAGCCTGAATCATTGATGCGAGGCAGGTTGCTTCTGTGTTGTTTACACCAAATTCTGAGATTATGATCTGAATGTCACAGCAGAAGTCAAGAACCATGAAACCAGGTGAAAGTCTTTCCGTCTTCTATTGTTTGGTGAGATCTTGTGAACTGTAGCCTCAGTTTCCTGTTGTTAGCTGAAGGGAGTGGGACTCGGTATGGTCTTCTGCTGCTGGAGCTCATTTTCTTCAAAGTTCAACATGATGCACATTCAGAGATGCTCTTATGCATACCTTGATTGTAACAAGTGGTTTTTTTAAAGTTACTTTTGCCTTACCATGAGCTTAAAGCATTTTAGCGATTCACCCCTGACCTCTGAAAACTTGACATTGTCACCAACTGCTATTCACTGGATTGGTTTGAACTTCAGCAGGTCATCTTGACCATTTCCACATGTGTGGTACTACTACTCAATCCACTGAGGTACTTCCATGCGATTGGTTGGTTAGCTATTTGAGTTTAGGAGCACTTGGATGGGTGTACCTAACAAAGTGCCCTGTGAGTGTATATTTACCTGTTGTGTTCATTATAGGAAATGACATAAACACGTAGTGGCATTTGGACTGCATAGTGATCCCAGCCATTCCCACCCTATTACTCATAACAAAACACTTGGCCCTAGTGGGCACAACAAGTCTGACACAAGCTACAGTAACGGTGTTCCTTAGAAGTCAGTAAAATGGCAATAGATAGAAGTTATATTAGATAAATTCATATAGAGGACAATATTAAAACATAAAACTAATTAAAAAAATACTTTTAAGTTAACCAAAGAGTTTTTAGTTCGGTTCAATTTTAATTTATTTATATATGGCTAATTCAAAAAAGATCCTAAAATATTAGAGCAAAATACCCAACCAGTAGCTCAGTCCCCTATGAGCAGCGCTTTCCTGATCAGTTTGATATGTTTTCGAGAGTACCTGCTGTCTACCTGATTATCAAGACGAGTCTAAATTAGAATTTGCTTCGAGGGTTTTGACTGTTGCAACTGTCCCGACTTATACCTGCCATTGACGTAAACCAGTAATGTCTCCCACCTCAAAATAAAAGCGCACAGGTTGACAGGTTTTGTTCAGTTATCTTAATTGAAAAATTAAACACACTTTCTGTGTAAAGAGCAGGTCAAACACTTCTCATTAACATGCAGGGAGCAGGTACAAAGCTGGGCTGACTGGGAAACAAAAAGATGCAGCTGAAGAGCAGGAAGAGAAAGTGAACACCAACAAAATCCACTTGTGCAGCTAATAAAGCCAGAGGCACACTCACTGAAACAAATAAACATTATCAATAAAGTCAACAGGCGGTGCTGGCAACGATATGAGTCTGACATTTGCAGAGGAGAGGAGAGGGGCGTAGTGTTGTGCATAGCCACACCATAAGCAGCAAGTCAGCGCGTGAGCTCTGGAGTTTCATGTCGGAGCCAAGGCCAGCACCTTTCAGTCTCGACTTCTGATTAATGGTGCTGTCATCTGCTGCCATCATTTCTCTCCATCATCGCTTCCTCCTGGATGGCCCTTTAATATCAAACAGAATATTAAAGAGAAGGTCGAGCTTGCTGCTGACACCTGTATAACACATGGGGGGTTAAGTCATGAAAAATGTTCAGATCTTGCACTTAAAATATGGTTTAAACGTTTGTTTAATATAATTATGGCCTCTAAACAAGATCACATTAGAAATCACACAGCAATTTTTAAAACCATATTATTTACTGCAGTTCAGTAAAAACATATACAATACTTGCATATTCTAAAATTATATTATATCAAAATTTATATACTGTACTTTTCTAGAACTATATCTTTGAGATAAAAAGCTAGACAGCTATTAAAGTGCAACAGCCAACAGCAAGTGAGAAATGGACAAATTGTTGGCTTTTTTCTTTTTATCCTTTAAAACCTTTAAATTCAAGAGGCTTTTGTAGGAAAACATGAAAAAGGTTAGGCAGTGGGTATTTTATGGTAATGATGTTCTTCTAAAATTCTTGTAAAATCAGATAATCCCTTAGGAGGAAAGCAAATACTCTGTAGTTTAGTTATATAGACTTAAGAGAGCAGATCTAGGCAAATTCTACATCATTAGAGCTATTGTATGTCATTGTTACCAGACAGATTTACTATTTTTAATATTTGCTGTTAAATTTGTGGCCTTTTCTTTTCCCTCTTTCGTCCTCTCTCTGATGGTATGAGTCATCTTTATGTCTGCAACTACTTCCACAATCGGCTGTTTCCATCTCTAACCTACCTCATAGTCATTCACACACAATCAGTCATTTGCACACATTCACACTGATGCAGCTTGTCTTTTTCAGTTTATGTTGGGCTGTGAATAGATCTTAGTTGATAAAACTAAGATAGAACTTAGTTTCCCCTGATGCATCCATATGAGGGTTTGTGAGAGTGCTAGAAAAGTGCTGCGTGTGTGTGTGTGTGATTAGATGAATGAGACTTATACTAGACGTCCTATATACGTACCAGCCTACCATTTATATCATGACAGGGTTGATTTGGTAAAAACTCTTCCACAACCTTCTTTAAATGAATACACAGGACCAAAGAAGGAGATATGTTTAGGTTAGGTCTTTTGTACATCAGGCTACTGCTGTCAGTGAAGGTGTTTCTGTATGCAGATGGTGATATATTGATTCACTTTTATTTATACAGGGGTAAATCACAACAGCGGTCCCCACAAAGGTGCTTTATAGTAAAGGTAAAGACGCCCAAATAATACAGAGAAAACTCCAACCATCAAACCATCCCTGAAATCATCAAAAATAAATTAACAAAACTGTGCAGATATCAAGCTTATACTGTTTATGCCAATATGGTTTGGAATTCAATAAATTTAACCTTGTAGGACTCGTTTTCTGTGTGACTTTATCAGTGTCTCACGTCATGATTTTGGCCCACTCCTCTTTACAATGTTGCTTCTGTTGTTTGGGGTTTGTGCGCATTTGTTCATGCACAGCTATTGAGATCTGGACTTTGACTGGACCACTGCAGTCTTGTGGTTTGATCAGATGCAAGTTTGCAAACCTAAGCATGCTACCATGTTCTTTTCATAGTCACACTTGGTCAGTCTTTTTCTAAAGGCCTACAGAGTTTGAGGTGCAGCTCTTTTGTTTTGTTTTTTTGTTTTGTTTTTTGTATATTTGACACTGAACATGAATTTACTGAGGCATCCACCCCTGTGATGATTATAGCACTGTGCTAACACACTCCTGAATACTCCAGACTGGCAAATTTCCAAAGTGTTCTTTCTATTAGAGGCAGTCACACTTGCTGATTATCAGTTTAGGCATTTGATCAGCAGCACCTGGCTTATATTCTTTATTTCTAGGGAAGCAGTGAGGATATACTTGGTTTTTAAGGACTACATAAAGGTCCTGTAAAAACATTTTACAGAATTAGGACCTTGATTAGGGTTAAAGATGTTCTACTAAATGCAAAACAGCAAATAAAACAATAAAACAGTTTTGCCTGGAGAAAACATTAAGTACTGCTTTTTTTCTGGGTGGGTAAGGTTTAAATGCAGTCTCATTTATTCACTTGGATCTATTATTGGAAAAGAACACAGAAATCAATCCTTCCATTGGCCAATGGAAAGATTTCCAAGATAATTTGGAAAACTTCTAAAAGACCCTGTAAAGTGCCTCAACTGTGCAGGTTAGACTTAATACAGCAGAACTAGATACAAACTGTTAGAGATCAAATACATGAAGGAGACGCCTTCTTTTGAGATTTTAATTGCCTGGGTGAAACCGTCCAGTAAAATATTTAATTTATTTTTGTGGTTTACAGGTTCCAACATCTTAAGAGAGGGCACAGATTTATTTTATTTTATTTATTTATTTATTTTTGGAGTGTATGATGACACAAAAAGGACAAATACCCTGTATTTCATTGCACTTTCTACAGTACATTCTTTCTTTATACATCTATTTTCAAATATTTATACTTAGCTTTTATCCAAATTAAGTTAGGATGTACTCAGACGAACTTGGTGGATTAATGGACACACTCTAAAGCCTGAACAATCTTAAAGAGCTTTTCCACATTTCCCTCAGATGCCACATCTTAACACACTGTAGTAGCTCACTAAGTTTTCATCAAGCATTTCCAAAAACACACTTGTAACTGTCACAGCTTTAACTGTTGAAGAGTCATAGTTAAAAAGTCTGAATGTAAAAGATTTTATGTGATTACAAAATAAACTAAGTTTCCCTAGTTTGACATATTTTCAAATGAGCAGATGAATGGTTGATAGATTTCCTACCAGCCAAATTTGGATTATTGCTAGAGATGCACTTAAGTTTTTTTTTTGGCAAACGTGCTTCAGTTTAAAGCCAAAGTTTTATCATTTTATCTTAACAATGCTTCAGATGACGTGGGTGCAGACAATCCTGTCTCATAGAAAATATGTATCTATACAAGAAAAGTGCAATCGCAGCTTTATATTTTTAAGGTAATGTATTTGCATCTGTGTTATCTTTTCCATCAATGTAATTAGACGTCTTGTGTAGATTTGCTGGCATTCTTGGGATCGTTGTGATGTGAATTATGGCCAAACATCTCTATTTTATTCTTGTCTGTTCAAAGGACATTGTTCTTGTGATTTTCTTAGATGTAACTTTGCAAATCTAAGCTCTGCTACAATGCTCTTCATAAAGGGAATATGCTTTCTCTTGGAAACCCTTCCATAGAAGTCATACTTGTTTAGTCTTTTTCTAATTGTACTGTCATGAACTTTAATATAATACACATCCTCTAGGATGTGTTCATCCACCTCAACCTATATCTTATTACAGCTATCCCAAGGTACATCTAAACACAAATGGTTAGAAAATGAAGGGTTGCAGAAATATAATTTCAAGTAAATCTGTAGTGATATCACCTTTGTGTGTCTTGTTTTAGCTCATTTAATTTGAAAACCACATTTACTGAGAAGCCAGGTTTTTCTTTTTTGTATGATTGACACTGAGCATTTGGTTTATTCATTCCACACGCCCAAGCAGTGAAACCACATCCATGCCTATACTCTGGCCAAGTCTGTTTGTGTTTATTTTTGTCATGGTCCTGGGTCGTGCGACCCAGTGTTTTGTGTTTTAGCCTATTTTGATGTTTATTCTTTGTTTAGGGTCACTAAGGCAGTCCAGCCATTTGTACATACTACCCGTGTATTAAGTCTCCCTTGCCCTTCGTGTGGTTATGTCATCTCCCCTGTACTACGTCTCCCCGGTTCATGTGTCTTGTCTAATCTCCATGTTTCCTGTTTTACTTTGAAAGTCTGTATTCACGGTCAGTGTATTCAGTTTCACTCCTTCTGTCCTGTCGTTAAGTTCATGTGTGTCAGCTGTGTTCCCATGTGTGGCCACTTCCCCTGATCATCCCTCATGTGTATTTAGTCTCTGTGTTTCATACAGTCTGTGTCGCGTCGTCTGTGTTATCTCCCCTACCCCTTGTCATAGTATCCCAGCCATAGTTTGTATTTTGCAGTCTAAATCTCATTAGAGTCATAGTTTCCCAGTCTATGTTCAGGTTTTCCCTCAGTTACTTTGTTGTTCTTTTCCATGAGTTTTTCAGCCATAATAAAAGGCTCGTTTTGGTTGGAATCCACTCCTGCATCCTCGTTTGTGTTCGCACCTGGGTCCACCACACACCTTTCCGCACGGTCTGCCTCCGCAGACCTTGACAATTTTGCCCCCGACTGATCTCAGAACTCTCACAAAGCTCTAGTTGTGTGGATGCCTTAATAGGCATCCACACTATTGAGATCCTGTTTCTCTTTCTTCTTTATTATTATTCCGGGTGTTTCCGTACACTTTTCGCCGTGGATCTACTTCCACAATTTTTGTGCTATTTTCACCGTTCAAACTCTAAACTGTTCTGCTCTTTCTGCTAATGCCGGCTATGACTTTTGGTGTTTATTACTATTATACTTTTTAAAATATTACACTTTTTTCCTTTAATTTGTCCCATTGAAATGAATGGGAAACTTCCACAATTCTGCTAAAACTTGCTTGTCTTTGAAACTTAACTACTTCCTCATACTTTCACCTAGAAACTCCATTCAAACTTTAAAATGTTCTCAAATGATTGGGCTATTCCTGTATGATTCAGCTTTTTCAGATCTTCTACCGTTTTAATCTTATCCCTCTTTGAGTTTTCAGTTGCAAAATTGTGATTTTTCAGAAAATACATGCGTTGCTATGGTTGCTATGCAATTAACTCAGAGGGGACAGTGAAACTGTTTGAATTTTCTCTTCATGTCCAAACAACTTCTTGCTACTCGCTCAGTTTCCACTCAAGCCCCACAAATTATACATCAAAACGTAGGTATTTTTGCTGGCTTTCAGAAAATGTCACTATCATTGTTGTGGGACTCATAGATATTTTGCAAATCTCCTCAGAGTAACACAAAGTCAGAAAACTCTCCATATAAACTCAATGGAGAGTTTGTTCAAAATCACCGCTGGATTTCTCTAATGAGAGGCATTTTCAAATTGTCATATCTCCTTAACGAAGCGAAGTTAAGACATGAGGCTTGTCCCCGTATATGTTCAGACACTCCTGACGCTCACAATTCAAGAATTTCTTTCTCACCTATTACCATTCTGAAATGAGTTGGACTTGTTTGAGGGTAGGAAATTTGTCCCTCGCTCAGATTTCATCAGATTTCAATCTCTGGAAATGAACCACTTTTTTCTCTCGTCATATCTTTTTGATGGATTTCCACAGAGCCCTGAAAACTTCCATGACTGTTCACCAAAGCCTGCTGTTTCTTACGGTGAAAGAATGATTTTGATGCTCCATATAGATTTAGAGTTACCAAAGGTTGTTTGAGCGCAAGTCAAGGCAGTTTTTGCTTCGCCTCTACTCAGTTACAGTGTATTACAAGTCATATATCTTTAATAATTTATGTTTTATCTCTGAATTATGAAGACCTGAAGATTCCCCCATCTCTTCTGAATAAAACGATGCCTGAATGACCGTTCTAGCCTCTACGGTTAGGAAATTATGGCCATTTGTTCGAGGGGAATCCTGAATGTCAGAAATACACTGAAGAAAACTCACACCTCTCTCTGTGCCTGCGTGTGTAAGGGCTGACTACAGCAGGTGCAGCCAATTGTGTAAGGGCTGACTACAGCAGGTGCAGCTAATTTAACTGACCTACATATACCAAGCCCAGACTCTCAACAGCTCCTGTTCCCTTTACTGTCTGTGTATGTGTGTCTGTGTATCAATATTTCTCCTATGTTTAGGTATTACTCCTCAATCATAGTATTTCTGCTAAAGCAAAGTACTTCTACTACATCTTAGTACTTCTGCTAAATCATAGTATTTCTGCCAATTCATAGTATTTTTGCAAAATCATGGTATTTGTGCAAAATCATGGTTTTGGGGCCAAACATTTCTGTTATTTTATAATATATGTGCTGAATATATTATATGTGCCAAATCATAGTATTTATCCCAAATTATAGTATTTATGCCAAATTACAGTATTTCTGCTAAACCAGAGTAATAGTTTTTTTTAGGAAATCTGTTATGTTATAGTATTACTACTCAGTCATAGTATTTCTGCCAAATCATAGTATTTGTACTGAAACATGGTACTTCTGCCCAATCATAGTATTTGTACTAAATCATAGTACTTGTGCCAAATCATAGTATTTATACCCAATCATAGTATTTCTGCTAAATCATAGCATTTGTGCCAAATCATGGTATTTGTGCAAAAACATAGTATGTCTGCAAAACCATAGTATATCTGTTATGTTATAGTATTACTACTAAGGCATAGTATTTCTGCCAAATCATAGTGTGTGTGCCAAATCGCAGTATTTATACCAAATCACAGTATTTGTGGTAAAACATAGTATTTCTGCCATATTGTGGTATTTGTGCAAGAACATTGAACTGTTATGTTATAGTATTACTACTAAGTCATAGTATTTCTGCATTGTTATAGTATTTGTACTAAAACGTAGTATCTCTGCCAAGTCATAGAATTACTGCAATTTCATAGTTTTTTTTTAGGAAATCTGTTATGTTATAGTATTACTACTAAGTCATAGTATTTCTGCCAAATCATAGTATTTGTGCCAAAGCATCGTATTTGTATGGAGTCATAGTATTTCTTCTAAATCATAGTATTTCAATCAAATCATGGTATTTGTGCAAAAACATAGTATGTCTGCAAAACCATAGTATATCTCTTATGTTATAGTATTACTACTAAGGCATAGTATTTCTGCCAAATCATAGTATTTGTACTAAATCATAGTACTTGTGCCAAATCATAGTATTTGTTGCACATCATAGTATTGGAACCAAATCATAGTATTTGTACCCAATCATAGTATTTTTGCCAAATCGTGGTATTTGTGCCCAAATAATAATTCTGTTATGTTATAGTATTACTACTAAGTTGTAGAATATCTGTTATGTTATAGTGTATCTGCGGAATATAGTATGTGTGCCAAATCATAGTATTTATACCAAATCACAGTATTTGTGCTAAAACATAGTATTTCTGCCATATTGTGGTATTTGTGCAAGAACATTGAACTGTTATGTTATAGTATTACTACTAAGTCATAGTATTTCTGCGTTGTTATAGTATTTGTGCTAAAACGTAGTATCTCTGCCAAGTCATAGAATTACTGCAATTTAATAGTTTTTTTTAGGAAATCTGTTATGTTATAGTATTACTACTCAGTCATAGTATTTCTGCCAAATCATAGTATTTGTGTGAATTTGTATACTGTAATATCACTGTATTATGTAGTGGCTAAGTAGGGGCTGTTTACTAAGTGCATCAGTGTAAATAGGTCATCTCTTGTGTTGGAGTGCCCTCTTGTGGCGCCTTTTGGGTAGTGCCTTAGTAAACGGGAACCCTGTAAAAAGTGGCATCAGACTGATTTGTAGTGGAGGAATTTGTTACCAGTTTTCTTAATCTTTAATCTGTATGCATGTTGTAATGCATACCCTGTTCTTAATCATAGAAACCACACCATATCACCTCTCCACATCCTCCTACTGTATGCCATACCTCCCTGTACCATCCATCTAACCGCAATAAACTCCACCTCGTGGTAATCTAATCCCTGGATGTCAGCCTCTCCTTCTGACCGAGGATAGTTATAGTATTTGAGCCAAATCATAGTATTTGTGCTAAAACATAGTATTTCTTCCAAATCATAGTATAACTGCACAATAAAGGTTCTTGAGCCACATCAGTGTTTGTGCCAAATCTTAGTATTTCTTCTAAATCCTAGTAATTCTGCTCAATGATAGAATTTCTGCTATGCTTTAGTACTTTTTTCCTAGATTGTAGTACTTCTGCTAAGTCAAAGTATTTTATGTAAATCATAGTATTTCTACCAAGTCCCAATGTTTCTGCTAAATCATAAATAATGTTTTAGTACAAATTGTATGATTTGGTGGAACTTTCTGTGTTCCAGCACAAATGCTATGATTTGGCAGGAAAAAAATATTATTTAGCATAAATACTAAGTTTTAGCAGAAATGCTATGTTTAAACTTTAAAAAATTCTGCTATTTCTGCTGATGTGTGTTATGACTTTTGACCATTGAAATGAATGGAACACATTATCAATGTGGTCACTGATTTTGCATGATGGGCTGAGCTGTGTTTTACCTCAGTGAGATAAGCATCCGTTCTCAGACTGGGAGGCCTGGGTTCAAATCCAGCTTATGGCAACATTTCTTTCACTTAACAGTTAAACTTTTTAAAAACTCTTTTCAACACAAATTTCATTTTTTTCACCCCTTTTCAGCAAAATTTTCAGTTTTTTTAACCCCTTTTCAGCACAAATCCAAACTTTTTCAGCTCTTTTTCAGCAAAAACCTCTTTTCAGCAGAATTCTGCTCAGTCACCTCTTTTCAGCAGAAATTCTGCTGATTGAACTCTTTTCAGCAGAATTTTCACCCCCTTTTTTTTGCCCAAATTCTGCTAGCACAATTGTCAATCTCTCCACCTTTTCTTTGTGAGAAAGTGTTTGGCTCAGTGAGCTAAATAGCTGCCCTTTGACCAGGAGGGCCAGGTTCGAATCCTGCTCAGGGCATCTTTCTTTTTTTTTTTTTTTTTTTTTTTTCCCCCCCAACTTTTTCAGCTTTTTTCAGCAGATATCTTCAGCCGTTAAGGCATCCACACTGCATTTTCGCAGGAAATGCAAATTTTTCTAGTTATTTTTACTTCCCTCCAGTTTCTTTAAAAAAAAACAACAACAACTTGTTGTTTCATCTTTGTGAGCAGCTTTGTAAAGCCATGGGATACATTTTTCATCATTAGAGATTCAAGATCTTGGGACATTTAAAAAAACAAAACAAAAATAAACTACCAGCTAATCAGACAGTTTTAGTATCAGCATAAAGCTTTTTATTATTAAAGAAAACATGACATATGAAAACGGTCATATTTTTGTCACTGTCGTTTTTAGAAAACAATAACTCCCCATACTCAGTTCTATTTTATTATGGCAACACAATGCAATAATAATTCTGTATTTGGTAATACAGTAATGGCTCTCATTAAGACTTTTTTTACTGCAGGATATCTAAAGATGAGCTGGTATAAACAATCCAAAAAAGAAAAGAAAAAAAAAGAAAAGAAAAGGGACATATAGCAGCTTCACAGCCAGACAGAGATAAAGAAATTGATGTAGACTACACCAGAGCTAAAATGAGAGAGATGTTTAGATGGATTAAAACTTTACTCAGAATGATTCTCTTCAGAGCAAATGTAAGAACTGTAGCTTCTTGAGGAGTTCTGAGGAAAAATAGCTTTATATCTAGTGGATTTTTCTTAGGACCAATCTTCTTGAAAAGTGCATTTTTAATAAGCCTTTAAAAAAAACAGATAGGTAAAGCATAAAAATAGAGATCAGCTAATGTTTGAAGTTTTATTGTCACAACAAAAAAGGATCTTCAGGCAGTCCAAGTATTTAATCAGACTTCAGCCTCTTATTTTTTGCCCCATAATATATATTGGTGTCATATTTACAAGTACAAACATAGATATGAGATTAAAACAAATATTTTTTTCATGATGATTCATTGAAGGTTGACACACAAGGATATGTTGTAAAATCAAAGCATGAACACAATGCTCTCTATTCTCCGTTTGTGTCCAGAATGAATCGGGCATCTTTGACAGCCATTTCTCACAGAGCTGCACTGTTGGCATTCTTCTAAAAAGCCCGGACTACCAGACTCCGGCTCCCCTGTTTGTGTCTCGTCCAACAGCTCCCTTGATGGCGCTTACATGTGTCTTTATTTGCTGTCTCTTTGTTTTCAAAATGTTCTTGTTTCCATAATTTCATGCGGTATCTGCAGGCAGACACACATCAATTGCATAAAACGCTTAACGATCACACGTTCACACACAGAGCACTTGGATTAGTTACTGTAATCACTCCAAGTTTCTACCTGCAGCCTAATGTGAGTCTCTAGAGTGACACATGCAGGATGTTTGCTGTACATCCTCCCCACGCTTGCACTCTTCCTGTGAGGAAGCAGAGCATCTCCACAACAACAAGTGCATCTCATTTGTTACTTCAGTCACTCCCTCATTGTCATTCTCTCTCACTCCATCTCTCACTCTATGTCATTGCTTATCTCCTAATTGCTTTTCTATAAATGGATAAAATGTGACTGTGCATCCAACCACAAGTGCAAAGGAGCGTTACAGAAATCTTTGGCAGTGTCGTCCTCTAAATGTCCCATTACTCCCTCCTTGGGAATAATTACTGCACCGACCATGGCTTCAGCAAGGCCCCCCTGGGTGAAAATAATTATAACTCTGAAATTATGAAATAAAATCATCAATTGTTATTCAGTGGGGGGGAAAGCAGAAGAAAAACTGAGCAATCCGAGAGGGGATTTCATGATCTTTGAGAATACCTCCACACTAAGCTAGCCAAATCTGAAAAACATATCTTTGATTCAGAGTTTTGGGAACATAAACGGGGAGCTCCAGAATCCTTTTGCAGGCAGAGATGGCAAAGGTGCACACATTTGTCACAAGTACAGATCCTTGTGTTAAAAGGTACTCTGATAAAAGCTGAAGTACTGATTCAACTTTTTTACTCAAGTAAAAGTGGAAAAGCTGAAGCTCGTTATTAAAACAAAACAAGGAAATGCAAACTTCATTCTGGCTTCTATTCTATTCTAATTCTGCGATATAGACAAAGGAGACAAAAGTAATGGGAATTTTAAAAAAGTAGCTACAGTACTACAAACTAACAAATGTAGATAGGTGACTGTTTCTGCACCTAAACAGAAACATTTGTATAGTCGAGAGTTAAAGTGGGATTCAGCAGGTGTGGGTGCAGCATGGGGAAATAGTCACTTAGCAACCATTTCCATTGTGTGGTCCAGTAGATTTAGTATACAGGCTGTGATCAGCGGCTGCTGCTCGTGGATTTAGCCAACTGCCTTCAACAAGTTATAAACCAAAGCTCAATGAGCTATCACGGCTGATTTCCATCTCATACACACCTTTATATTAGAATAAAGCTAATACGAAAGTGTAATTCAACTTAAATTTAATGTGATATCTGCTACTCATCTCAACCTCACACTGACCGTGAAGACCACAGCCTACTCTGCAACAGATGAACAAAGTATTTCAACTAACCACTGTAACCTGCACTAAACTGTCTTTCACGCAACCTCTGAGTAACAAAAAGTTTGTACACCTCAATTTGTGGCAAGGGGTCACCACAGCGGGTAGCTCTACATGCTTGATTTGGCAGATTTCTTTCTGGCAGATGCAGGATGCTTCCTGACACTACCCCCAAGGGATTGGTGTTTCCTCCCAGAATCAAATGGGGATCTTTTGCTGTTAGGAAAATGTGTAAACTACTACCCTACACTAATATGAAAAAAAGAGACATAAACTGAGCAACAAATCATGTATATCTGTTAATAAAACAACAACTCTAAAATAAATAAGGACATTAAATGGACATTTTAAATTTCCAGCCTTTTAAATATCACCTTATAATAATAATTTCTTTCTTCTTCTCCCATCCTGTCTTTTCTCCATCTTTCTCCATCTCTGAGTGAATTAGTGGTGCAGTTTGTGTGTATACTGATGATCTCTGCACCAGAATTGCCTCTCTGGATACCCCACATGGATTGCCATTTATATGTTATTGTTCAACCCAAATAGGTTCAAGGCAGTTTGATGTTTGAAGACGCACAGTGACAGGAAATACTCCCCTCAAATGTCTTAAACCTCACGTAACAACCCAGGTAAAGAGTAGAACGTGAAAATAAATACTGAAGTAATGTACAGATACTTGCAATAATGAGGTATTTTTATTTTGTTACTTGCAGAAGTAAGGTCTGATTTATGAGTGTGTAGATAAACTGTAGCAACGCTATAGTCTTTAAAGCTGGAATCTGACACATTTGTTTAAAAATCTAAAGTATGTATTTGCAATTTTACAGGCTGTGTTAATCCGTAGGGCGGCTTTGATTCATATTCATATTAAGTAATGATCATCTCGCTGATGTAAATTACTCCTAAGGCAAAGTGAACATTTTCTCTTTCAGATGCTAACACCATTAAAAAGGTGAAACAAAGAGCGACTTTTATTGTGAAGGAGTCAAAGATAAACAACATAATTGTCACAGTCATTGGTCTATGAAAAAGTGCATTTAAAAATAATTAAGATCAAATCAGTTTTAAATGTTGGGAGTAATCAAACGTTAAGCAGCAGGCACCCTTGGCTCACTCCTACAGCAGTGCAACCAACTCTGCTGCTGTTATGTCCAAATATAATCGTGATGTGTTTAGAGTCATATCAGACTCTAAACACATCACAACTAACATTTTTCCATCGTGCAATGATGAAAAAATGTCTAATTATTGGCTGACAGCTCTAGATAGCAATGTTGTTTTGGCTGACACACCAGCTGTTTGTGATTTTTATTGGCCCCTGAGCAGTAAACGCTACTACTGTTCACCCGGTTAACAAGTAGCATTTATGAGCTCCACTCAAGTCACTATAATAACCTAATTCAGGAGAGAAAAACATACCAATTAAATTATGATATTGGATATAATAAAACACAGTAGAAGTCCTCCACAGAGGTTTTGAATATGATGCAGAATCCCGTTTTTGCATATCGTACTGTGGATGGATAATATTTTCCAATTTGGCCGTCCTAATGTGAAGGCAGAGTTTTAAACACAGATATAAAGAGAGGTGTGTAAGTGCAAAGTCAGGGTTCATGTCGGAGTAAACAAATATCGGTATTTTATTTCTATTTTTGTCAGTATGACAAGAACACCCCCCCCCCCCCCCCCCCATTTCCTCTTTGTGAAAGGATGGTATTTTGCTGATGGTCACCGTTATTCTGGTAAAACTTGTGGATTCATGTATTGTCCTCAAATCATCACCATATTTCAGATATATTTAGATATATAGATGATGCGACAGAGGTTACAGGTTCTTTTTTAATTCTATAGGAGTACTTTTATGTGTACATTATATATGCATCTGTATCTACATTTGTCCATTTTTACATATACAAATCCAAACTTGTAAAGCCAAGCAATCAGTTTATCTTAGATGTGCAGTTGTCTCAGTTAAAAGCAGAAAGTAAGTAAAATAAAGTTAGCATGAGACATGGGAGTGTTATGAGAAGTTCCAGAAATCCACACGGTTTAACACAAAAGGTACAGGTTTTCCACTGCAGCGCATAATGTCTCACAGTGGGGAGGTAACAAGTTGAGGAGAATCCTGGACAAAGTCCACGGTGAAAGTAATGCCTTGTAAATTCAAGAGTGGGTTTTCCGAGAAAGGAGAAGGGCTCAGATCAGTTGGTGGTTTGTTTAGGTTTATCCAAGAGTTGTGCCATATAAATCAATAGAATACTTGAATATTTCTGCATCATCACCCCTTTGAAGTCCTCTTCTCTTGGTGCTACCTTCGTCATCGTACTCCCTCCTCTTCCACTCAGCTATAGTGCCACATTGAACTCAGTCACCAAGAAGTCTACGTAGTCTCTGTCTTTGGTCTTGAAGGCCTCGGCGATGAGGCGCGCTGCGTCCCTGTGCTCGCGGCCCCTCAGGGAAACCCCGTTTACCTCCAGTATAATCTGTCCCACCTTCAGCTGGCCGCAGTTATGAGCTGAACCACCCCTCTGAGAGAGACAGAGAAAGAGAGGGGAATTTTAGGGAGATCTTATTTAAAACCCGCCATGATTACATCCAAAATAAATCGGCCTCTTGTGGGAAACACTTGTACTAATATATTTGTTCTTAAAAGAGTCAAGGAGAACAGAAATTCCTCTAAGGTAATAATGGTAAAATAAAATTCAGGAATAAATTTGTTAAATTTTTGTCTCTGAATTTTCTGGACCTGAAGCTGCACTGTGAATACTCTTCTTTTTCCTCCTGGATAATATTTCTGTGAATGATATTTGCCAGCAAATGCAGAATAGGCAGCCTTGGACAAGCCTTGCAGTCTGAAAGTGTTATTTATATGAATTTTAACTTCTAAAAAAAAGAATGACAGAGACATAATCTTGAAATTGGGCTTTAAATCTCCTAATAATAAGTCAAGTCAAATTATACATGAGGTTATATATGTAAAATATTTAATAAATATGAATAGAAAAGGCATTATTTTAGATAATTAAGCCACACAAAAGCTTCAGATTCAAGTCTATTCCAAAAAGCAACATTTATTTGCTTTTTATATGGTCAGAGTTTATGAAAGTGATTTAAACTGGCTTTACTCTTCAGCCAGCCAGAATATATTTGTTTCTAACCTGCCAAACAGGGTTACTTTACCACTTACTTTACCAGGTTTAAAAAGCTTCCTAGAGTTGATGATAATTACTGCCGTTCACTTACACCAAAGTCATTTAAATTGTTTCGGTACCAAATAAAATGTAAATAAGGCAGCATAAATATGAGAAAAAGTATTTAATCAGCATAAACACACCCAATCATATAAAATACAGGCATTAAGATGTTTTTCTATCAAAAAAAGTTGAAAATATTATAAAAATATTAATACAAATGTATAAAACACTCTGCATGCACAAGACATGACATGATTTCATGGTCTTTGTTTTATGATCTATTGTCTCTACAAACTTTCCCTGTTACTGTTTAGTGCATGTTTTGTCAAAAAAATATCAGCTTCCAGTGTCATGCAGTCAGCTATTAGGTGCACTGAAGAATCTCAGTCTAGTAATAAAGTAATAGTAGCTTGGTTTTAACAATAGGTAAGTTGGGAATATGAGAGGATAAAGGGCATAATTATAATATTCAGTTTATAAATTTATACCTTCATTTTTTTTTATTTATAACCAAATCCAACTTCACAGATTAATATAATTGTTAGTATGTATCCACATTATTATGAAATTATTTCACCACTATACTAAATAGCTTTGCTTCATCGCATTCCTGGCTATTATTTTCTGTTTTTGACACATTTCTACTCTTTTACATATTTGATAGCCAGAATATCAGAACGACCTGTCTAATATTGTGTAGCTTCATCTTGTGCCAGCTAACACACCTCAGCTTGCTGACAAATGGACTCAGGATATGTGGTATCTATCACTGGGATCTTGTCAATGGATTGTTTGGGACCACTGATGAAACTTGTTCATTTTGCAGGTGTTTGATTAAAATAGGAGTTCAGATGTCAGATAAATGCCTTGGACTTTCTGAGGAGCTTCTACATTATGAATTGTTGGAGAGGCTGGTGCAGTCAGGGAGTGCTGTTATTCACTTTATCTGAGTTTAGGTAAAGACTGTTCTGCTGTACATGATTACCTTTTTGTCACCAGCATATTACCTCACTATAACAAAATGATTGCAGAGCATCAAAATCCAAAAATAATTCTTTAAAGCCAAACATAACAGGATGCATTTTGAAAATAGTTTTCATCTTAAAGAAAAACAACAAAAAAAAAACACCAGTTTTATGTCTTTCTTCCTGTGACCCTGCTAGGTGACCTCATTATATGTGACTATGAGAGCTAAAAACATCAATATTTCTTTCCAGACAAGGGCTGCATCATCATGTTGGTTATTTAAGCTACAACAATTACTCAGTGTTAGGGGAGCACTTGGTCATCATAATGTGAAGATGGCTGTGATAAAGAGCTGTCGCTTCAATGAGCGGTGATGGGGACTGATAACAAGTGGAAAGGCCAGCCAGCAGCAGTGTTTTTGTCGTCACTTCATCCTCTGTATTTGTGATTGAAGTGACCTAAGATGACAGCCCCGGTGCCCAGAGAGATACGAAACACATAAGCCAGAGGTTTGCCGTATTATGACTCCACAGTGTTTACTTTCAATACTGCAGAGAGTGTCCATTGTACAGGGTACCTGCTCTGATGTGATGCCTGCATTTTTCCCCTGGGTGAGGTGGATGCCAAGTGGAAAGCTAAAAACATTTTTTTTATTTTATTTCCAGAGCAAGTTTATCATTCTGATGCTTGGTCCTGACTGTGAGAAGTACTGAGGTTGTGTGCCTTGCTCAAGGGCCTAATAACATCGAGTTAGCATTCCCCGGGTGACAGAGCAAACTTTTCACAGCCTTCTTTTCCACCTTGAAACCTGAGCATGTGGAAGTCTCCTTTCGCTTTGTTACAAGTGACCTTAAGGCTGCCTTATTATTAATGTCTGTAAATAACTGTGAAGCTATATAGCATTATTGTTCAGGGATGTAGCAAGGGTATCATAAAGCTTGTGGTTTTGTCTTAAAGGTAATAACCCAAGTGAACCACTGTGCTGAAAATGTGCTAATTAGTTTCAGAAATAACTTCGACTTGATTTTAAAAATTGATTTGCATGAATAATTTAACTTATCTTTAGCCGAGTTAAACTTCTCTCATGAAATGAGCTCTAACCTTGTGTCCAATGGCTCCACTGGGGCTCCCCATGCAAGAAAAAGCACCTACTTCCTTTGCTATTAGCCACTGCAATGAGGCACTTTTTCATGTTTATTACTCTCTTGGAGAAGTGTCTGAGGTTAAAAAGAAATATTTTGGGGTCAAACCTTTTGAGTGGTTGCATCTTTTAAGTTGAACTTCCTTGCTCTCTGTGCTTATGAAACCTTTGATATCACAGACCATCCGGGGCTGAAGGCCTGCTGGCTTGCATATCAGAGTGGCGGCTGAATGGAAGTACAAAACCGCTGCAGTGCTGGCCGTCTTGAAAAGTGATAAGACACCACTTGCTCATTTCTTTCGAAAGCTTAGTTTAATATTTGAGCTAAGCAAAAATGCATAAAAAATAAGACTTGTACTGTTTATCTCTTTAATACGAGAGCTCTCCTGATAAGCTGAGCTTCAGGAGCCTACGATGGACCAACACAACGCCCGATGATGCATGATGCAGAAAAATCCATTCAAGCAAAACAAGTGCTATCTGAGATTTTCCTGTTTATTAAGGACCTGGTGTCTTTTTTTCTCTCACTGAATGAATGCACATGAAACTTCTATTGAGGATTGTACAATAACCAAAGAGATGAATGTGAAACAAAACTTTGTTCTTCTTTGAGGAAAACACAAAAAAGGAACATAAGACATAAGAAAAGCGAGAGCAAGACATTTGAAGGGTAGAGAATACTTGTCTGGGAGATTTGTAGCACTAGCACAGCTACTAGTGCTTCAAATCCCTAACAATCACTTTTGAAACACCCACACAAATACCCAAATACAGGATCTACCCACCAAACCTCCAGTTTATCATCTGTACAAATCCTCCTCATCCTTCTTCTCCTTATTAACACTGCTCTCACTTTTTTGTGTCCTTTACTCACACTTGCTGTCCTTTCTTCCAGCCTGCTTTTGATTTTGAATGTGCTGATTTCCAATCCTTTTATCCCTTCCTTTGCAATCAGCCACCTTTTTTTTTATTTCAATCACCACCTCTGTGGAGTGGGAGGCTGAGAGACAGCTTTGACTGGAGAGTAGACTGGAGTCTGTAGCTGCTCCTAGCACTGATATTAAAATTGTAACTGTCTCATTGTCTGTGTTTAGAAAATGATTAGTGTGGCATATAGTCCTGAACTAGAGCAAGATTTGTTGGCTTGCAAATTATCATGGCAGACAGATATATGCATTCACAGCCACAAGTAATACCTTTCTTTAGAGGTGACTAACCTGCCATTTCAAGCAAAGCTTTCAGAATTTTTCTGTCACTCCGCATAGCTGGGAGCTCAGAATTTTGAGTATTTTTAAATATGACAGATATGCTATAAATGAAAAAGTCTTTGTGGGAAATATAACTGCAACTCTATTTAGCCACAGCATTAAACTGAACATTAAGTATTTGAAATGAGCCTATGACTTTTAGATAAAAAGGTGCTGTGTAATTTGCTGTTTCTGCCCTTTGCCTTTACCCTTTAACACACACACACACACACACACACACACACACACACACACACACACACACACACACACACACACACACACACACAATACCAAGTGCCTCATCCCGACAAAGTAATTACCAAAATCTCCAGGCAGCTAGGGCTTATACATGTAGGCCATTAATGTTGTAATCATCTCTGTAGAGCCCCAATGACGACAAAATTAGCAGAAATCTCAGTGTGAGTTCAGCTGCTGTGTGAATCCTTATGAAGCCTTAAAGAACACAAGATCCCAGCTGGAAGGTGTGCACGTGGCACTATTACAGAAAATCCAAAGTGTTTCAAGGATAAAGAAAACACAGCTCAACCACGCGAGGACAGTACTCATGAAAATACTGCATGTTAGCAGAGTAAGCAGAGAACTGAATTTAGCAGTGTTATTATGGTGACTGTTCATTTTAAACGCATATTAAAGATTATTCTACTCTTGGTTCAGTATATGAAGGGGTAGCCTAATATGGTCATCTCACTGAAGCTCTGGTTGTGAGTCCAGAAGTCCCACATATATATGGTTCCTCCATTCAGGTGGAAAACGTATTGGAGTGACAGCATTGTGTACATCAAATATCCATCTATCAACCCCTTAGCCGTTCCTAGGCTAGCTGAGAGACATAATCTTTCCAGTGTGTCCTTGATTTACCACGTGGCCTCCTCTCGATTGGATATGGTCAGAACACTTTGCCCTGAAGGCACCCAGGAGGCATCCTAGTCAGATAACCAAGCAACCTTTGCTGGCTCCTCAAACTATGAATTTTGTTTTACAGGCACAAAAATCATAACCAATCGGTATAAGTAGGCGAAGTCCAGTTTAAGATAAATATGCGTTATTTTGAATTGTTAAACATGGAAAGCTACTCTACTAGTGATACACTGGAAATGAGCATAAGAGGTCCAACTTTCAATGTTATTTTATGTTCTTCCTGACTTACCTGTATTGTCACAATTCGTGGCAGCGGCTGGCGAGTGTTGGCTCCACCTTCAATGGCAATACCCAGGGTGCTGGCAGTCTTTGCCACCCTCACTAGTGTAGCGGTAGGCTCCAAAAGCCCTGGCTGAAATAAGGCAGAGTGAGGGAACACGAAATGAAAGGCATATTTATAAATACATTCATAACTTTATAAGATAATCTGCCTTCGATTTGTTGCAATTTGCATGGATTACACTGTACTATACTGTATGTTTGGCTATTTTAATGGAGCAACAATGAGCTTCCTAATGGTTTCCCTTGTTTATTCTGAATGAGCAATCAATTTAACACCTTCACAAGTCAGAGGACAAAATAAAACACATTTAATTTCCATTTCCATGATGTAGTCATGTTTATGCTGGGTCTTGTACAGTTTCCTTCCATTTATAGGTGTTTATTTCCTTTATAAATGAATCTGAAACATGTTTTTGGGTTTTTATGTCCAGGTTCCAAGATCAGTGTGAGTTAAAGGGATTCAGTATAGTGGTTAACTTGTATAACATGTATAATTTAAAAAACATTAACTATTAAAAGTTCCAATGTGCTTTGGGCTTGAGTGTACTACAACAATCACTGGATTACTGAATACTTCAGACATCCTGAAAACCTGTTAACCAAGCCATTATTTCTGTTATAAGAGGACTTGGGCCTGGATCCCTGATAAACTCCCAGAGGATCCAAGGAATCAACAATAAAAGTGCTTTAAGAAAAAAAAAGGAGACAGAGAGGTTGAATCAGAAATAAAACAAAGGTTTAACAAGCTACACTTTCTGCCAAGAACTGAAATAAAAACTACAGCAGCTCGTTTTTTTTAGTAGTAAGGAAAGGGTTACGTTATTAACCCTTTAAGACCTACCATAGAACCAAGTCCGCCAGAGCTTATATTATATTTTTACATGCTGTAGAGCCATTTTTGGGAGCATTTCAAGTTGCTGTACACCAATACAACCATTATAGCCCAGATTGTAATATATGTATGCATTAAGTGCATAGTAATTACATAAATTGCAAAAAAGTGCAATAAACTACAAAAAAAATGAAAATTGTTTTTGTTTTTTTAACATATATTTCTACTTAGAGAAATTTAAGAGGCTTATCCCTCAAAACTGTAAATACAAAAAAGTTGCACAAAATAGTTTCCCACCACAGGAAATTTATTTTGAGTGTCTTCATAGTTTTATTTTTGAAATTCACCAATTTTTACATACTGCAGGAAAAACGAAAATAAGTATTATAATGCAAATTTGCAAAAAAAATAGCATATGCATCAAAATACACTATTTCCAGCAGTGCAATTTGAGTCCTAAGCATCCCAGAAACGACACAGAAAGTCATAAAGTCAAACATAACTTATAAAAACACCAGTATAGCCTTACAAGGCCCTGATGGGTTGTACTGGCTGTGGTTTAACAGCTATCAAATCAAATCAAATCACTTTTTATTGTCACATGTGCAGGCACACTGGCACAGCACATGCGAGTGAAATTCTTGTGTGCGAGCCCCACAAGCAACAGAGATGTGCAAACACAACAACACAAACGAGCAAAATACAAGAATGGCCAACCTGAAACTAATAAATATATGTACAATATATAATAGTGTATGCATTTCTGGATGTGTATACTAAATATTTTCCTACGTGTGTGTGTGTGTGTGTGTGTGTGTGTGTGTGTGTGTGTGTGTGTGTGTATACACATTTTTACAAATTAAATAGTAAAAAAATAAAATAAAATAATAATAATAATAATAAAATATATAAAATATACAGAGTTGAATATGTGCAAAACAAGTGGCATTTATATACAGTGTGGAGTGCATAATGTTGAAGTTCCAGTAGTGAAGCTGAGGTGTCTATGACGTGTTCAGCAGTCTGATGGCCTGATGGAAGAAGCTGTCTCTCAGTCTGCTGGTACGGGACCGGATGCTGCAGAACCTCCTTCCTGATGGAAGCAGTCTGAACAGTTTATGGCTGGGGTGACTGGAGTCCTTGATGATCCTCCCCGCTTTCCTCAGGCACCGCTTCCTGTAGATGTCTTGGAGGGAGGGAAGCTCACCTCCAATTATCCGTTCAGAGCACCGCACTACTCGCTGGAGAGCTTTGCAGTTGTAGGCGGTGCTGTTGCCATACCAGGTGGTGATGCATCCAGTGAGGATGCTCTCAATGGCACAGTGATAGAAGGTCCTGAGGATGCGGGGGCTCATGCCGAATCTTTTCAGTCTCCTGAGAAAGAAGAGGCGCTGCTGCGCCTTCTTCACTGTTTTGTTTGTGTGTACTGACCACGTAAGATCCTCAGCCAGGTGTACACCAAGGAACCGGAAGCTGCTCACTCTCTCCACAGCAGCGCCGTTGATGGTGATGGGGGTGTGTACTTCTCTGCACCTCCAGAAGTCCACTATCAACTCCTTTGTCTTTGCGACGTTGAAGGTGAGATGGTTGTCTTGACACCAGTGGGTCAGGGCGCTGACCTCCTCCCTGTAAGCCGTCTCATCACCATTGGTGATAAGACCCACCACTGTAGTGTCGTCCGCAAACTTCACAATGATGTTGGAGCTGTTAGTGGCTGTGCAGTCGTAGGTGTAGAGTGAGTACAGGAGAGGGCTCAGTACACACCCCTGTGGAGCACCAGTGTTCAGTGTGACGGGGGATGAGGTGATGCTGCCCAGTCTGACCACCTGGCGTCTGTCAGACAGGAAGCTAAGGATCCAGCTGCAGAGGGAGCTGCTCAGTCCTAGATCCTGCAGTTTCCTGTCCAGCTTCGAGGGAACGATGGTATTGAATGCTGAGCTGTAATCTACAAACAGCATCCTCACATACGTGTCTCTCTTCTCCAGGTGTGACAGGGCAGTATGTAGTGTCAGGGCTACGGCATCATCAGTGGACCTGTTGTGGCGGTATGCAAACTGTAGAGGGTCCAGTGAGTCGGGTAGTGCAGAGCAGATGAAGTCCCTGACTAGCTTCTCGAAGCATTTGCTCACGATGGGGGTCAGGGCTACAGGTCGCCAGTCGTTCAATGAGGAGATGGTGGAGGATTTGGGTACAGGGACGATGGTGGCCATTTTGAAGCAGGCTGGGACTACAGACAGAGAGAGGGAAAGGTTGAAGATGTGCGTGAACACTCCAGCCAGCTGAGCCGCGCATGACCTGAGGACGCGGCCGGGAATCCCGTCCGGACCAGTAGCTTTGCGTGCGTTCACCTTCCTGAAGCACTTCCGCACAGACACAGTGTGCGCACTGACGTCATCCGCGGTGCGCACACTGTCCGGTCTCATGGTGTTCGCTGTGTCGAATCTAGCGTAGAATACGTTTAGATCCTCACACAGAGAGGCCGTGGTCTGCGGTGTGCTGGTTTTCCCTCTAAAGTCTGTGATCGTGTTTAGTCCCTGCCACATACTCCGAGGGTTGTCAAACTGTTGCTCCACCCTGTCCCTGTACTCACGTTTGGCTGCTTTGATCGTCTTCCGGAGTTGGTAATGTGCGTGTTTGTAGTCCGATGTGTTCGCGGAGGCAAAGGCGGTGTTCCGTGCCGCGCGAACATCTCCGTTAATCCAGGGTTTTTGATTTGTGAAGGATTTAACTGTTCTGGATGGGACGACATCTTCCACGCATTTCCTGATAAATCCACAGACTGAGTCTGTGTATTCATCAATGTCTCTGGCGGCCACGTGAAACATTTCCCAGTCCGCGTGATCAAAACAGTCCCGCAGCGCAGACTCCGATTGGTCCGTCCAACAGTGCACCGCCCTCCGGGTTGGAGCTTCCTGTTTCTGCTTCTGCCTGTAGGCGGGCAGGAGCAGGATGGAGCAGTGATCTGATTGGCCGAATGGGGCGCGGGGGAGGGCTTTGTACGCATCCCGGAAAGAGGTGTAACAGTGGTCGAGTTGCCGGTTTCCACGTGTGTTGAAAAGGATGTGTTGATGGAGTTTTGGTGAGACTTTCTTCAGGTTTCCCTTATTAAAGTCTCCGGCTGTGATAAACGCTGCCTCTGAGTGTGCGGTTTCCTCGCTGCTGATCGCGCTGTACAGTTCCCTGAGTGCTCGGTCAGTGTCGGCTTGTGGGGGAATGTAAACAGCCGTAATAATCACTGCTGTAAATTCCCTCGGTAGCCAGAATGGCCGGCACTTAATCATCAGGTACTCCAGGTCCGGTGAGCAGAAGGATTTGACCGGGTGCACGTTCGCATAATCACACCAGCTGTTGTTGATCATGAAACACACACCACCGCCTCTGCTTTTCCCAGTAAGATCCTGTGACCTGTCCGCGCGATGCACGGAGAACCCCGGCAGTTGTATTGCGGAGTCCGGTACTTTGTCCGATAGCCAGGTTTCTGTGAGGCAGATCACGCAGCAGTCCCGCATCTCTCGCTGGAATGAGATCCGTGCCCGAAGCTCGCACAGCTTGTTCTCCAGAGACTGCATATTAGCCAGTAATAAACTGGGTAACGGTGGTCTGTAAGTGCGCCGTCTCAGTCGAACCAGAACGCCAGATCTTCTCCCTCTGCGTCGGCGTTTGCGGCCTCCAGGGCCAGAGAACAAAGGCGTCTCAGGTGAGATGAATGGGGGGTCTGCAAACGGAGCGTCCGTGTTGCAAAACTTGAACTCCGGAAAGTTATAAGAAAGACCGTCTTTTATGTCCAGTAAGGTTTGTCGGTCGTACACAAGGAGACAAGTGCTGCTCGTGAAAAAATAAAGGAAAAATAAAATTAAACACAGAAGAAAGCCGTTGCTTGGGGGAGCTCGCGACGAGGCTGCCATACTCGGCGCCATCTTGATCACTCTGATCTACAGTTGCTAATATATTTATAATCATGGCTATTAGACAGTAGAACATTAGATTATTAGATTATTATACTATAAATAGACTCATGCAAAATGGCTGAGTAGGGACTTCAGAACTTGTCAGAACAACCGCCCATTTCTTAGATTTCTTCTGAACCAAAGTTGTCCCGTGATAGTTGTCAGTACATTCAAAAGGAACTGTTTATAATTTACAACTTAAAATGACACCCACACTGCTGCCACAGTGTAACTTAGTTTAACACAGTTAACCGAAGCCGTCAGTCACTGAGATGTGCGTGTCAGTGCCTTGTGATGGCTCATAAGAGGCTCAATTACTCCCTTGGTTTCCGCCCCCAAACTGTCAAAAGGTTTGAGTTGAATTTGACAATCAGAATTCAGAATTCAACTTTGAGTGTGTTCCCTGCGACAGCATGTATAGCCAAAGCTCTCAATAAGCAGAAATTCTTATGGGTGTTGTGGCTGCTTTGTTCCCTTGCCTGTTAAGCTTCACAAACATTTGTTAAATTTGTGTGTGCATACTTATATTGTTGGAGTGGCAGTAAATACCTGCATACAGGAGTGTAACCTCTCAGCTACTATAGCCTCACCGACTCATGAGTTCCCCTCAGCACACAGAAGAGGCAGAGACTAGTTCGTGCCATCACCAAACGTCTATTCAGATCTGCCAAACACACTCTGTGCAATGACACTTACCCGGTGGGTAAAGTCCACTCAACTTCACTACAATAACACAGGAACACAGACTTCTGTCCGCTGTGATTCCTTTGTCTCAAACGCCAAGTTCCAGCATCCAACTGCAGAATAAGTAAGATACTAATCAGTTACCATTTGTAACTGCATCAACTTACTGGGCAATACTCCACCTGCAGTCTCTAAACCACACTCCACTGCTACATGGAGCTACTATTTTTCTCCTGAGCTTGTTTTTAGGAGGCTTGTATAGTGCCATACATATTCCTGGCAATCAACTGGCAATTGGTCATAAAAGGAAAAGTGAGTGTTCCCCAATTAGCTGCTGGCAGTTGATGTGAAATTGGCTACAAAAGCCCAAGTCACAAAAACCTTGAGACCAGTCAGTAACTCCTTGGAAACCATCAGTCGCTAGGGAAAAATGAGTGATCCCTGACTGGTTAGTGACTGGTAGATGGATGTTGCTGTTGCAAGGTGAAATTGGTTGCAAACTGGTTTGTGATGGTGGATTCAAAACCTCCTTACAATTCCTTTGGTTGCTAGCAGATCCTTATTGTTGCCTGTAATTTGCACTGAAGGTCCTGCATTGTCTGCAAACACTCACCAACTGCTTGCTAAGAAAAAGTGAAACTGTGAAGAGTGCAGTACAAACTGGAAATGAACATCAGTAAGCTTCAAAGTAAAAGTTGTGCCTTTTGAAATGTGTTGGTTTCAGCAGTAAGGCATACATTTTACTTTGGAGGTCAATGTGCTCCATTTCTGATTTGGATTATATGAGTGTTTGCAGGCATGTTGGCTTCTTTCATGCAAACGAATGTTTGCAGGCAACCAACACAATCACAAGGATGTTTCCTTTTGGATTTCACACAGCACCAGTTAGCAATCTCCAGCAACCACTTGCCAACCAGTCAGGTAGTACAGATTTGACCGAAGACCAGCTAAAACAGGTGGCCAAAGGGTTGCTTACAGGCCTGTGTGACTGAGGACTAAGAGATATGCTTATATAATCATCCATACTCATTTTAGCCTTGCGTAAGTGAGGGCTACATCACCTCCAGAGTAAAATATCTAGCCCTTTAAATGCTTGACATTCTATCTCTCACTTTGTTCCTTTTGTCCGTCTCATATTTTGGATCCAACACGTCTTTTCCCAAAACCTTTATCAAAACCTGTTTGTTTTACTCTTGGATTAAGAAAACCAGTCTATGAGTGACCTTTCTGACATAAAGGAGTGTGTAGTAGGGATGTGGTTTGGAAGAGATGGATGTGGGACATCCATTAATCAACTCTCTCTTTTATGCAGTAGCATGCTGGAACTTGGAGACAATGACAATCTAGAGCTTCTTAGTGAAAACCTTAAGCAAAACAATTCCCTACACCACTGACATACTTCAATAGCCCAGAGAATATTATTGCTTGGTGCCAATGAAAGGAAGTTGTGAATGCTATTACCCAGGACAACATCAGATACTCATCTATCTTAGAACATGAACGGAAGACCCACAAAAACATGTTTCAGCATTTTAAAACTGGCAAGAGAGAAATATCCAGTTACGTGATCAGTGGTTTACTCTATTTTCTTGAATGAATTCAAGCCATACTTATATACTTACTCAGGTAACTGCCCCACAGTTCTGCTTTCTGCTGTCTTTTGTTTGACATAAAGATGAGAAGACTTAAAAATGCCTTCCTTAAGTTTATTAAGGGCAAGATTTTATGAGCACATAACTCCACTCTTTTCTGCAACCACTTGCCTGACACTCAGGAACAAGCAGAAGAAAACATTTTTGCTTCTTGGTAGTAAAAAGGCAGCTTTTTTTATGTTACACAATCTCTTTGGATGCTGAATTTATCAGCTCTCTCTCCATAAACAATCAGACTACTCCCATCCTTGCTTGTTATTCCTTCCATCAATCATTAAGAACCAGAGAGGGATTTGTGAATTTCATTAGGCTACAGCGCAGTCAGTGATTAAACAAATGATGGAGCATGTGACTCGATGAATGACATGGGTAAGAAATAAACAAATGAGTGAGACAAAGGAAACAATCTGCATGAGCAAACAGAGGGAGGAGAGAAAAGATCAAGGTTAGGATTAAGAACAGACTCTCGAGGAGGATTAGCAATTAAGTGCATACACACACACACACACACACACACACACACACACACACACACACACACACACACACACACACACACACACTTGTACTTCTCTGCTTGTGAGGACCCACTCTGTCCTTGGACGGACATTCATTTCTTAACACATAAATCCTTAACTACAAGCCGAATACAGTTCTGACCCATTTCCCCTGAACCTGAGCCCTTTGATGAAGTGAGGATCCAAGAAAATCTGTCCACTTTTCATATTTATTTTCAAAAAAATGTCTCTACTTTTCACAAGGTTACCAAAAATGCCCTTGAGTTTAAAATACCAAAGATATAGCTTTCAAAACTGCTTCTAAAAAAGACCCACAGTTTAAAAAAAGGTATTTTTCAGATTTCCAAAACAGCTGTTGTTCAAGAACATCCCCACCTTGGAGAAATGTTATTTAATATTGAAATGTGACCTTAAAAGTCCAAAAATGCCCTTTAATTTCTAAATGTGGCCATTTAATAATAAAGCCTTTTTCCTATTTTGTAGGATAGAGGTGCTTGAAGAATGAAATTGTCCCATGGAGTTGTATCACACATTAGCTGTTGTTTAATCAGGACAATGTATGAATAGTGGAGGTACTAGTCTGGTGGATTTGCCTCTAGCTCCTCGGCATAATGAGTAGTTGCTCTTGCATGATTTACCTTGACCAAACGGCACAGAGTAATTCCACTAGTGAGAATGTGCCTTTGATAATGTCTGAGGTGCAAGTGTGAAAACGACTCGCGAATGTCATTCTTAAACCATAATCTGGTCCTCACAAAGAGAGAAATACAAGAGTACTCATGGCTAAATTATACATGTCTAATTTCCTGAAGTTTGAGCGTTAATTCAATCTTCCATGCATGTTTAGCTTTGAGCTGCACTGAAGAACCCCCCTCACCGGTTTGGAGGGGTTGTCCCCCCCGCCTCCCTCCTGGGTGTCTCGGGGGAGGTGTGTGCGTGAGGAATGGGAGCTACTTTCTTTCCTGACGTGTCCTGACTCAGCTATGTCCACCCCGCTGTCCTCACTGAGGGTTTGGCCACTGTCTGACAGCTGAGACAGGGTGCCACCTGAGGGGAAGCAGGCACACATTAAGTCAGGGAATCTAAACATAGCATGCATTTTTTTGACCTCTAAACCATTAAAATTCAAAGTGTGTATATAGCTCACTGAAGTAGAACATGGTATCAAATAAAGGGAAGTTTTTTAGGTAAAGATGTTATTAAGCAAAAAAACTATTTTTTGATGTCTTTTGGAAAATCATCTTATTTGATGCCAAATTAAAAGCTTGTTTAGATTAGTGATGTTTGCATACAGTATGAGTAATTTCCAATCTTCTGGGTATTTGCTCAATTAAGCTCATTAAGCCCAAGCAAACACATATTTAGAAAGATTATACACCGAACATTTTTCACCCTCCTTTATATCTGACACTGCATATTTAATAATAATTAGCAAATCTGAGAATTTGAACAGTATCAGTAAATGTGTTCAAACTTCAGCACGTTTAATTCTGTCAATTCTGTATCCAAAGCACAGTTTCATAACCTGCTGACCAGGATCCCACTGACTGAAAGGATTACAATTGCAGCAAACTGCCCATGTGAATGATGCATCAGTCGTTTAATTCATAGATGTTAGATTAGATCACACAGGGTTAGAAAATCCCAAGACATTAAATATTGTCCCTAAATGCAAAGCACAATCTTTTAATTTGAGTTTGTCTGTAGTGCTTAAATTATCAGCTCCAAGTATTGGAACCGATTAATTCGTGCAAATAATTTTTCATTTTATTTTGGAATATTTTATAGATAAATACCCAGTCACTTAAATTGAATTGTTAACAGATTCATTTTAAAACAAATCTGTAACCATATGTATCAAATTCTTTTAAAAACAAACAAACTTCATCCTCGATTTATTTCATTGTTTGGCTCATAGACTGTATATAAAAGACGGCTCTACCTTTCAGGTCTGAAAACTGAGAGGCTTTAAACCTGCATTCTCCCTAATGGTCAGCAGGGGGTAACTGCTTTGGATGCGTTTCCCTGTGACCTGAGTAAACACTTTTTCAATGAAGGTATAGTCTCAAATGCCAGTTTAAATTCAGACTAAAGACGAAATGTTTATTTTAGTAAATTACGGTCTTCAACCACAAAGCTAAATATGACTGGGTAAAACAAATGATATCAAACCCCTCAGCTAGAAAGAAAATCTTCCTCATATTAAAAGGCAAAGTAAAAACTTTTGAAAAGCTTTGAGGATCATTTTTAGATTTGCATCTAACATAAGGTCAGTTTAGAATTTGTTTTTTTACTCTTCATACTCTTCACATGTACCTTTGTTTTATTTTCTTTTTGTTTTTAATGGTATCAAAAAGGCTAAGATTAAGGTAAAAAAAAAGAAGCGTGCATTGGTTTCTCATTCGGATCTATCTCTCAAAAACACCATAATGGAGACAGTGAAACACTTGACTTTAAAATAGGACCAAACGTAAAGGTCACTTGGGCTGTTACCCATCTTTTCTATACAGCGCATGATTTTCAACATATCAGATCTGTAGCTCTGTATTTCATACCTCGAGCTTGGGGAAGTGGCCGCACCTCATTGACATCAGGTTCTGCGTTGGGCCTGTGAACCTCCACTGTAACAAACTGCTGTTTAGACCCAGGAGAGGAGGTGGGGGAGGATTTGGTCTTGGACGCTGGCTTAAGGGACAGAGAAGGGGGCGGAGGAGGGGCAGGGAGTGGAGGAGGAGGTGGAGGTGAAGGGGACGGGGCAGCGGGTTTAGTGCCTCTGCTGGGCGACTGCACCCTGGGGAAAGGGCCAATGTTGTGCTGAGTGACTGTGGACAACTGAGCGGATGTTGTTTTCTGTTTCTTGGCCAATGCAGAGGGCTCTCTCTTTCTGATAGCTGCGTATTCTTGAGACGGGTCCCTCTGGCGTTCTCGTTTGTGGTGTAAAGAGGGTGAGGCAGGAGCGTGTCCTGGCTCGTTGCCGTGGTTCTTAGAGGCTGTGGCTGTAAAGTACAAGCCTGAGTGTGAGGATTCGGAAGAGGGGCACTTGTTGAGCGGATCTCTTCTACTTGGGCCCCTCTGCACCCCTGGTGGGGGCGGAGGCTTGAAGGAGGGAGGGGACTCGGCTGTGGCGGACTGAACATCATCCTGAAGTGAGAGGATATATTCATCATCATTGATTAGGGGTGTAACAAAATATTGTAGCATAATGTGCTGTGATTAAAAATGTAACCATGTGATTGATGGAGCTGAAACTCGCAAATCAGATCAGTTCTGCGTCTGGAAAGGTTCAACTTTTGTCTGTAGTCATTAAACACCAGAGGATGCAGCGACACTGTCAAATGGGTCGTGCGCCAATATTTTGAAATTAGTTTTTTAGACAATTTGACAGAAGAATTTTTATATGATCTGTTTATGTGTAAGTCTATAATATGCAGGGTCGGTCAGTGTACCTATATTTAGATTTATGGTGATATTATATGTAATTTTGTTTTTCTTTGTCAGGAGTTTGAGACTGCTGAAATGGACTTTCTTTTTCTGCTTATTGAAAAAAATTCACTACACACCCGAATGATTGGAAGGTCCCTTTAAGAAAAACAAACCAAAAACCTTTGTTGAACCAACTATGCATAACTCCTGCACAGTGTCTTGCAGACTGCCGAAATATTTATTGGATTATTATATTTTGGGCTTTTTTCAGTGTTGTTAAAATGTAATTTTCCCTCTCCCCCCTGGAGGAAATTGGTAAAGCTTTTGGTAAATTAGATTAAATTTTCAATCCATATTTATTCTGATAAGTTGCTTGGGAAACTCACAAACTGTGAGAACAAAGTTATAATAGCAGTTAAACAAGATGTACCCAAAATTATTATCCTTCCTTATATTTTTTTTTCACCTTAAAAACACGGCCAGACGATGAGGTTAGCATATGTAGAAATAAACCCAGTGGCACAAGGCTGCATGCTTTAGTCCTAAAAGCTCAGTTTCCAATTACTTTTTCCCCCCAACATAGTTTTTTAATGGCTTTAATGTACACAGTTTCAGTGAAACTAATGAGCATTTTCAATTTTGCTAAACTGTTATAATTCTCATCACTTTTGCAACCTGCTTTTATGATTTGAAAGCAGTTAACGACAACCACACATTGATTTCTAAGCACCTATAATTTTACTCATGTATCCTTCATTCTGATATGTTAGTAACACTCAGTGCATACATCAAAGTACAAATTTTAGTGTGAAAAAAAAAGAAAAATATATTTTTTTGTAGTTTTAAAGATTGTTTTTGAATGCTCTCCTTTGATTCTTGGGCAATGCTGAGAGTTCTCTCGCCAGGGACAGGAACGGGTGCTCACAAGTACTGTGTCCTGTTTGCAGAAACCAGGTGAGGGGCAACCAATCAGAGAAAGGTGCATTTAAACCAAGAGTAAACTTAAAGGGGCAGGATCTACACACTGTACTTCAGACAGTAGATTTTTGTTTAACTGCTTCTAGTGGAGTCCATCACTGAACAGAACATAATAGGTCCCCTTTAAGATGAGTTCATATTGTTTTCTTGTCATTCACACCATTTTTTTCACTCACTCCCTTGCATTCACATATTAGACACACAATCAACAACTCCCACCAGCTTCACCACCAATTCTTGTTGAATTGAAGTCATTTAACTTGGTGGTTTGATGCTGCTGGGATCCTGGGTTTACAGGCAAGAGTGCTCAAACAAAAACTCAACAGTGGAATGAACAACACTGTGTGACACGAGTGCTTTGCCAGCATGTGGAGCGAGACATAAAATGAGTGTAAAAAAATGGTTTAAAAAAACAAAAGGTATGATTTGAGCAGCAGGTAGCCTTGGGTGATAGCAGGCTGAAAGTTTTCTCCTTAACCTCACTCTTTTATCCTTCTGCAGACAATAAACAAACGAGCCCCCTGATATGTCTATAACTTTGGAAACTGGGGTTGCCATGGTATCTTTTTTAACACAATAGCGCAACAACATGGCTAGCTCAGGTAGGGAGCGAATTGGACAAATGGCACAAAGTGCTGAGTCTAATCTCTTCTTTCTACACTACAACAAAAAAGGACAGAGTGTGCACAGGCTCTTACTTTTACAAAGCTCTACCTCTGTTTCTTTTTGTTTTCGTGAAGTGCAAACACTTATCATCAGTATAAAATTCAAACCCTGCAGGTCACCATGTCTAAAGCATCTCTATCCAGCCTCCACACACAAACACACATCTTTTTCTACCTGTTTTTCTCCCACACCTACTCACTGCTCCCTTGTGCAGTATCCATCTTTATCAGGCTAAAGCAGGGGCTATGCCTGCCTGTCTGCCAAGCTCACCAGAGAGATGTCGGTCAGCAGCATGTTCAGGCTCTCTGGGGGATCCTCCTCATTACTCTCCACAACGCTGTCATTCTGGGAAAAGCAGGACAGAAGCAGAGGAAGAGGATCGGAAGATGGAAAGGTGAAAGAGAAAGAATGGGATGGTGAAAACGGAGACCAAAGACAGAAACAAGGGGTGTTTGAGTTTGATTCAAGTGAAAGTGAGAAAGCTTCTGAACAGATGTTAAACACAGATGTCTATTTATCCCAAAACAAAGCCGAACTGGGTTTGGCGAATGTTCCTCATCTCCTAGAAAAGGGAAAGACGTCATTTCTGTTCGCATTTGCTTGCCAGTCTCAGAGGATGGCAAGCAAATAGGACACGCACATACACAACCACACTCACTGCATAATGTCTTCTTTCATAAGCAAAACACACATGCTGCGAAATCGATAAAGAACCATCAGCTCAGTTCAAAGCAGGATTTGCAGGCTCAGTCCCACTGGCGTGGTAGAGAGGAGGTAATTTGCAGAAGATCTGTGAGCGATTCCAGAGCAGAGGAACTGAGTTTAGAGAATTGCTGCCCTTCATTTAACTCTGACACTAAACCAAAACAAAAGCCCCATCAATTTGGCTTAATTACCCCTCCTTGCCGCATGTGGAGCACTTACGGCCAATTTATTTATCATAAGAGTCAATCGACTTTCTACGCGGAGAGATGCAATTTTACACTGTAAGCAGTCAGAGCCTGCTGCATCCGTATGTACAGTTTGTATGATTATGCTTAGCCACAGTTACAATGCACAGCAGAAACATTACAGTAGGTACAAATGCAGGAAATACTGGGATGTTTGTCGCCTGGGAAGACTGCTGATTCTCCAGTTTTAAAACCTAAGCAGTTATGCAAGTTATACCATTCGTGCTGGTGTAATGTCTGCAACCCACTGCTTTATATGTTGATATTCCTGATCATCTCTTCCCTCTTGACAAACTGCGAGCCAATATTGGTACTACATGCAATCTCAGTCTTAAAATCTTGCATTTTCATTACATTACACTGAAAGGCTACACACTGTTCCCTGATCAATAGGGATGTAATGGTCAATGTCATAATACTGTGATAGCAAAAGTATCAATGGCATTGAGAAATGTGACACTATAAAACAATATGTTTAACCTCTGGGTGGTCTTGGGTCGATTTGTGCCATTTTTCATTTTTCGTATACACGCCATTTGCACTGTGTTGAATGGAATATAGCGAAAGTCTGCAAAAAAAAGTTTGGTCACATTTACTGTTAAAATTTCAGTATGACTTCCGGAAATTAGCTTCAGTGGCTAAGCTACAGACAAACTTACACTATTGGTCTTAGTGGTCGATTTGTGCCCCATTGAAACCCATTATAAACGCTATTTTTCACTGCAGATTAATTACGGTTAAAGGGATCGTGATCGTTCCACCTTCAGTCTTTGTGGGGAGCTTGCCAGCAGCTGGCCGCCTGGAGGGCTTTTTATGCTCCTGCAAAAAAAAAAAAAAAAGTGGATCGAAATACATGTTGGTGCTAACCCTAACCCTAACCCTTAAAACAACGAAACTATAATTAAAACTTTGTATGAATATTTCAGGGAGAAGTAGTTTTAAAAGACTGGCTAATTTAAAGTGGAAAGAAATATTAATATATAATCTTTTTATAGCACTTTTTATGGCGTGGTCGATTTGTGGCTCTAAGACCAATAGTGTATGCATTTTTCTAGGACCTCCCAGAGGTTAACAGGCAAAAGACTAGTAGTCTGAATTCAGCCTAAGTGAAGTAAGGCAAAAGAAAGTGAGATCTACAGAAACCTAATGAATCCTTCCATCATCCTGCTGCACTCCTGCAGAACAGTGAAAATGGCAGATGCTGGTGTTTTGAGGGCACGGATGTAGGAGAGAGATGGTTATGGAACTGTCTGCAGCCGACATCGCAGATGCTCATGACATCAAGACTGTGTATCAGCTTTTATAAAGTCTCTCATACACACATGATATAATGGAGCATTGCACAGTGCGATGAGGACTCAAAGACCAACACGTAAGTAATGTTGTACTGAACGACTTTGCAGAGTGATACCAAGGAGTTTGTAAGAGACAAACCTGGTCCTGTTTTAATTGTTCATTGTCCAGGTGTACAGCCAGTAGGTCGTTTTACTTTTACTGGAGGTTGTTGTTTCAAATTGACTTGACTTCTTTGTTTCTTATGCTTGCCATCTTTCATAACATGAATGATATTATATGGAAGGTGGTACTAGCTAGCCAAATCTCTTAAAGGAATGTAAAGACACAGCACCTTGTCCAGTGGTGTGTCTGAAACCTGCTATCTAGCAACATCACACACTAATTTTGTTTTGTCATGATCACAGGTGTATACAGGTCAGTAGTAGGAAATACTTTTAGTGCCTGGTGTAGCTCACTGTCCTCATAAGTGTCAACTTGATGGAACAGAGAGAAAAACAGGAAAAGCCATGCTGGACTTCTTGTTGTCTAGCCTCATCATAAGGCCTCACTCACACTAGAGTGGAAAAAAGAGAAGAACCTCAGTGTTGCCAGGAAAACCCTGTGGTTGGTGAGTGATTGCACTGAATGTTTTAGCTGTCTCAGACTGATTACATGTACAGTTGTGGCCAAAAGTTTTGACAATTACATAAATATTGGAAATTGGAAAAGTTGCTGCTTAAGTTTGTATAATAGCAATTTGCATATACTCCAGAATGTTATGACGAGTGATCAGATGAATTGCATAATCCTTCTTTGCCATGAAAATTAACTTAATCCCATTGCTGTCATCAAAGGACCTGCTGAGATCATTTCAGTAATCGTCTTGTTAACTCAGATGAGAATTTTGACGAGCACAAGGCTGGAGATCATTATGTCAGGCTGATTGGGTTAGAATAGCACACCTGACATGTTAAAAGGAGGGTGATGCTTGAAATCATTGTTCTTCCACTGTTAACCATGGTGACCTGCAAAGAAACGCGTGCAGCCATTATTGCGTTGCATAAAATTGGCTTTACAGGCAAGGATATCGTGGCTACTAAGATTGCACCTAAATCAACAATTTATAGGATCATCAAGAACTTCAAGGAAAGAGGTTCAATTTTTGTTAAGAAGGCTTCAGGGCGTCTAAAAAAGTCCAGCAAGCGCCAGGATCGTCTCCTAAAGAGGATTCAGCTGCGGGATCGGAGTGCCACAAGTGCAGAGCTTGCTCGGCAATGGCAGCAGGCAGGTGTGATCGAAGACTGTTGGAAGATGGCCTGCTGTCAAGAAGGGCAGCAAAGAAGCCACTTCTCTCCAAAAAAACCATCAGGGACAGATTGATCCTCTGCAGAAAGTATGGTGAATGGACTGCTGAGGACTGGGGCAAAGTCATATTCTCCGATGAAGCCTCTTTCCGATTGTTTGGGGCATCTGGAAAAAAGCTTGTCTGGAGAAGAAAAGGTGAGCGTGACCATCAGTCGTGTGTCATGCCAACAGTAAAGCATCCTGAGACCGTTCATGTGTGGGGTTGCTTCTCATCCAAGGGAGTGGGCTCACTCACAATTTTGCCCAAAAACACAGCCATGAATAAAGAATGGTACCAAAACACCCTCCAACAGCAACTTCTTCCAACAATCCAACAACAGTTTGGTGAAGAACAATGCATTTTCCCGCACGATGGAGCACCGCGCCATAAGGCAAAAGTGATAACTAAGTGGCTCGGGGAACAAAACGTTGATATTTTGGGTCCATGGCCTGGAAACTCCCCAGACTTAATCCCATTGAGAACTTGTGGTCAATCCTCGAGAGGTGGGTGGACAAACAAAAACCCACTAATGCTGACAAACTCCAAGAAGTGATTATGGCAGAATGGGTTGCTATCAGTCAGTATTTGGCCCAGAAGCTGATTGAGAGCATGCCCAGTCAAATTGCAGAGGTCCTGAAAAAGAAGGGCCAACACTGCAAATACTGACTCTTTGCATAAATGTCATGTAATTGTCGATAAAAGCCTTTGAAACGTATGAAGTGCTTGTTATTATATTTCACTACATCACAGAAACAACTGAGACAAAGATCTAACAGCAGTTTAGCAGCAAACTTTGTGAAAACTAATATTTGTGTCATTCTCAAAACTTTTGGCCACGACTGTAGTTGCGGTGACCAGCTGGTTGAGGTTGAGGGTGCTGACACACTAAGAGTATATTCATTAACACACAGATGGCTTGGGATCAGATGGTAAATAAAGTTTTGTTTTCTTCTACACTTCAGCTGTTACACGCAAATCCCAAGTTCGTCTGGAGAAAGAGTTTGTGACAAAACAGCTCTATCTAAACCAAATAATAATCCCTGCGCTTCACCTGTGTCTCAGTTCTCAGGTCCACACACAGACCCCATCAACTTCTAACAGAAGAGTTTCATAAACATACCAATTCTTCTTCAGCCTCCCCTCGTTCATTTGAACTGCCACACTGTTTTCACAGAGAGAAACCTGCACTTATACTATATTGCTTTCTGATTATGTGTCCTTATTTTTGAGCCCCCTAATTGCACTGCTCTCGGTAGAATGTTAGTCATTAATGAAATAAACTAACTCTTTCCTTTTGTTTATAAATTTATAATTTATAAATCTAACCCATGGATTCAGCCCAGTCTTTGGCTGAGAGAGTCCACCTGATGTGTGGATTCTGTGCAGCCCCATTAGAGATTTATCACAGATAATCAAAGTATTATGGAATACAGATTGCATGTAAGTGCCAACTTAACCTTGTTCAATCGAAAACTGAAAGACTGGAGTGTTTTCTTCTGACTTCCCAAACTGAAGAAATGACTTGAAAAGCAGCTTCCAGATGAACAGAATCAGCTTTCTGGCCGTGGTCTCCAACCATTGTTTTCCTTAGTGTGACTGTAGCCTACGGCAGCATGTTTTTTTTTTCTATTAGGAATTTACAACATCCTGTATAATGTGTAACAATGATCAACTGTGCACAGCACCTATTTTCATTCCCAGCCAGATGATGCCCCTACATTGTTCAGCTCTTACCATAATCAAGCTTTTATTGTGTAGCCTAAATCTAGCATGATGTTCTATCTTCAAAAGGAAACATAATACAGTCTGGTCCTGTCCATCCACAAATCCATTTTTTTGCAACTTATTCAGGTCCAAGTTGGTGGAGCAAGACTCTAAGCAGACATACCAGGACCCCATCTCTCCCCAGCCAGCTTCCTAAGCTCTAATGTGTGAATAGGAGGCAGGATGTCCTGCTTGTATCCACAAACCAATGGTAATATTTTAGTGTTTAAAATGTAAATAATGTTTAGTTAGAGTGTTCAGACTAGGTCCACGAGGTTCACGTGAGGGTAAGGGTGGGGGTTTGGCAGTTAGTTGTAGGGTAGAAGTTAAGAAGTCAATGAGTATCCACACTATTATAAAAACATGTGAGCATCAGAGGGTGTGCATTTGTATTCACTTGGGTATACCATGCTTTGACTCTAGTTCAGAAATCTACTGTTTTTATTCTCCCAAACCCACCCAGTCACCCATGGGCCCAAAACAGCACCACAAGACACACACATAGATGCAAGGTAAGAATGCAGACCACCACGCACACACCCAGTATCTGTCACACATGTAAATGTTGCTTCTCAGAGGGGAAAGTATAAAGGCAGGCAAAACCCATCCTGGGCATCTGAATGAGAAGGACTGTTTGGTGAATAAATCTGCAGACAGTCGACAGCTTATCTCCGCTGTCAGCTTAGAAACTGTGTGTATGTGTGTGCAGGTTTGCGTGTTCGTGCGTGCAACCACTTATCTTTATCCAGCCAAAGACCAAGATGCTGACACACTCACTACATGCTTACATATTTGTGTTTGAGTTGCTGGCATCTGTAGTGGGATCTACTGTAAATTGAACTGTGCAAAAAGCTTCCTGGTAAACTAGAGCTGTGATTAAAATTATGCAGACAGGCTCATTGTCCCTTATCACAAGTACATTGTGATCAATAACAAGGATAAAATCAAGGAATCTGGTATATTCCATTGCAGGGTGTCTCAGAATGGCTAAATCCAAAGTTTTAGTCTTTGCCCGAGAAAAGCAGCCTTTAACTACTTGGCAGGAACAGCAATTTCCCATGTGGAGCGGCTGCAGTATACTATAGAAAATATTAGGCTCATTAGGTTAGTGTCATATAATAAATGCAATGTAATGACCATTGTCATTGTTGCCTTTTGGTAATAACACTGCAGAGAAAAATGAGGGGATGTAATATTTGCTGAAAATTCTTAATAGAATTCCTTCAGAGGAAATAGACCTGGTGATAGTTTGTTGAACTTTTGTCTTAGTGACAGGAATCTCATTGAGACTGAAGCTGAGGGCAAAACAGCAACCGCCATTGGGTGGAAAACGAAGCCAGTGAGGACATGACAAAAACTATAGGAACTGACTCACATTTAAAGCCTCAAGTGGCAATTAGAGGAACTAAAAACTGTTAAAAAGAGTTATAAATATTCTGATTGTGAAGTTTATGGTTAATGCAAAGCACCATTACAGTCAAGCTCACTTTGAGTGACAAGTACGTGCATACGCAGGAAGATGTAGATTGGTGTAGCCACTGTGGGGTCACCCACCTGCACTTTAGAGCAATAAACTCCAAAACAGGATTCTGAAACCAGTAGGTGACATCATGGCAGCTACGGCCATAATTTATACTGTCTGTGATTTAATTAATGCTACAAAGTTTGGCTGTCAGGCAATTCTTTGAAAAATACTTCAAAGGCACCGAAACCCACAAAAACAGTCAAGATGTCCAGTGAGACCTAGCAGCCAGCAATCAGGTACAGCGACCTGTGTGGGGACATGTGTGACACAGTCACTGTTTCATCCCCAGTGACTTCGCTCATTGGCGAAGTACATGTGATCAACACTAACATATACATTCAGAATCTTAACAACTGCCACATTTTACAAAATGAAATTTATGAACTTTAAACTGGTGGTTGGTCTTGTGATTGTAGTTATGGCAACCAACTGGTCCCCCAAAGGCTGAGTGTGCAACACCATCAGCCTCTGGGAAACTATTACTACTACTACTACTTTTCATTGCAAGGCAGTTGCTGCGGTTGCCCAGTGGGAGTCAACCAACCTTCAAAAACATGGTCTGACTAAGTGCAATCGCTCGAGTTACCAAGTACCTATATCGTTTTGCAGTTAAATCAGGATCCTGCAGCAACTATGTCACTACTGGTGGAGCAATTTTTGAATTTATCTTTCAAATCAATGAGACTCTGAAATTAGGTAGTTACCGGTAATGTGAATTTCTGTGTGTGGCAACAGATTTGATGACTTATTGCCATATAGTCATAGATTGCTCTAACTGTAACTGTCAAGATGTTCCTATTCAATTGCAGACTGATAGCAGAGTGACTCCAACTTATTGATATTTTATCTCCATCTTAAAACACTAAATGTGCTTTGAACACAGCAACCAGAAGCTTGCTGATAGCTACCAATAAGTTTGGTCATGTTGTGGTGTGAAACAATTGTTTTGCCTATTGTGACTGTAGCATTAGCCAGCTTTAGTTGATAACTTATCACCTGTAACAGTTTACATATGGGACCTTGTGGCTCAATAATGCCAAGAAGTTGATGGCGAAATTGGGACATATCAGCTTAAAAATGTCAGTCGTGGATATCATTTTATATAATATCCAGAGCAGTTGGTGCTTACACCCTTTTGACATTTCTTGTTCAAATTAAGGAAAGAAAGAAAAAGGCAAGAAGGAAGAAAAGCACTGCAAACCATTTAAAAACACCACAAACCAAGGTGAGAGCTGGAACGCATGCATGTCTGTCTGCCTACGGAGGAACTTAACTCGAGTGTGTATTCTGTATGTGTGGGTCTGTGATGGAAAGCATTCATCATTTTCAGCAGTAATTCCTACCTCCATAATATCTATCAGCCACAGCAGCCTCTCCTACAGAGGGAGAGAGGGAGGGAAGGTTTTTAGGGGTGAGATGGAAGTGAGGGGGTTATCAAGGTGGAAGAAAAACGCAGCCTATCAAATATCAGCAAAAAGACTTTGTAATCTCAGAAGGTAGGCAGCGAAACATATCACTGTTCAGCCAACAAAGTCCACACCAGAAGAGTATCTATTCTGCAGTAGAAACTGTAATAATCCATGGAGACATATCACACTACCATCTCTGTCTTTCACACTAAGCCAAGAGAGACAGAGGAGTGAGCAGACGGCCAAACAGGAAAGGAAGCAATTGCAATACAAACAGTCAGACAGCAAGGCGAACTAGGAAAAAAGGAAATACTCCAATCCATCCATCATATTATATGCAGCAGACTAGACTGCTGCTTTGCCCTCAAAGTGTCAGAAATAAATAGTAATAGCAGCAGGTTCAAAATTACTGTAAGTATTTTTTAAGGAAATAAATTAATTTAAATGTTTTAATGTTGTTTTCTATTGTAAACGTTCATCTTAGTTAAGAGTACCCACTAATTAAGTAGAATCACATAATCATTCCACTAGTAAGCACTACTTACCCGTGCAGAGCTGAGGGTGGTGTTGGTCATGAAGCTGGCTGAAGATGATGTCAGAGTGTCTGGATATGACACCATGGACAGGGAGTCTGGCTGCAGGGCTGAGGCGCCAGCTGCCCCCTGTCGAGCTTTAAGGGCCTGAATTTCCCGTCGAAGGACCAGCCCATCAAAACGCTCCAGGTCCTGTGGCGCAACCAGGCCTCGTACTTCAGACAGCAAGGAGAACTGAGGGGAGGAAAGTACAGAGAAGGAGAAACAAGGAGACAGAGTGATTTGACAGACTCTGTTGGGGGACTGATCTTTAATTAGGAGTAAATCCTTTTTTTTTTCTAATGGTAATGCTATCATCTGGAAAATGTTAGAACAACAGTGTCACTGTTCACAGTGAAGTTAGTTTTACATCACCACGGACGAACAAGAGGTCAACTGAGAAAGAAGCCCCTGCTCCACGATCAAAGCCAAGTCCCTTTTTGGAAAAAAACTTGTAGTCAGATAAGACAAAGGTTGAGGTTTTTGGCCACAGTGATAAGAAGTATGTTTAGGGAAGAAAAGGTGAGGCTTTTAAACCTATACTGTTAAACATGCTGTTGGATGCAACTTGCTGAGGAACAATTAACCAAATATTACTGGGGGTGTTTACAAGTTGAAGTAAGTGAACTTATTTATATTGGGCTCTTTAAGATACAAATCATAAGTTACGGTACTTAAAACCAACCAACCACAAAACAAACCCCCCCCCCCCCCCCCCCCCCCAAAAAAAAAAACCCCCAACAAAATCCCCTTACCAAAAGGATTTCAGAGATAAAAATAAAGATAAAAAACCAAAAGAAAAAATAATATCCAAATCCAGAACAAGTCCGCTGATCTTACAGATTGTAGATTGGAGTGTTTTGAAAGAGTGGAGGCCATGACACTTTAGTCCAGATTTAGGGGTGGATATAGAGCCCACATTAGATGACTTGAGGGTCCCGCTTGAGAGTCATATATGGGTGCAAAGGTTTGCTGATGTGATTCACCATTCAAAGACTTAAAGGTGAACTCCAGAAGCTTGAAAGAATTCTGAATAATGGGAGCAAGTACAGTGAGACTGGCACAGGTGTGAGGTGAGAGTGCTTCGAGGATCTGGTAAGGAGCTTTGCAGCTGCGTTTGATCCAGGGAGGCTTTACTGAACAGGTGAAGACTGAGTTACAATAGTTCTGGTGAGAGAAAATGAAAGCATGGATAGAATGAGCATGAACCTGTAGGTTTTGATGTACTGATATTTCTCATCCACTTCCCCAGTAAATACCACTCTCAGGGAGTAGTGAGTGAACCCAGTCCTCACAATAACTGTAGTATTTAAAAATGAAACACTGACTTTGTGCTCACAGCATCATGCAAAAGTCTTTTATTTATAATTTATGAGAAAATAGGTCCACCAATTTATTTAAATACGCAAAAATATGGAAAACAGAGTTCATACAAATCTAATAAGGCTGAAAGTCAATATTTTATATGACCAACCAATCTCTTAGGCAAGCTTTCTTGTAAATTCTTTTAGTAGTTTTCAGGAATAGTTCTCCAGGCGTCTCGTCAGCAGACACTCACTGTTGCACCTCTCTCCTGACCTCTTATGTACTTATTGATGACAATTTGAGCCAAATATTTCAAATTTGGATCCATTATTCCTGCTGCTGCTAATTTTTAGTCCAGTTTTTTTGTAATTTGACACATCTCACATTTTCCTCCTGTTTCCTTCCTTAAGAATGGCTTCTTGATGAGGTCACTCTCAAATTATTAGATTTTTGTGACAGGCTGATATTAAAAATTGAAAGATATATTTAAAATTTAAAATTGGTTCTTTGGTAATTGTCTGTTATTTGAAGACAAAACACTGATTAATCTCTTCACTTAGGTGCATTTTTCATCTGTGAACAGTGTGTAAGTGGCTTAACTAAAAACAAACAAAAATACCCCACAAATAAAAGGCTCAGGTAGAAAGATGGGACTGACAATGAGTGAAAAAGCAGTTTACACTGAAAGACCACTTTAAAAATTACAAGGAAAATTTTGATTTCTTGAAAGCAAAATATAAAAAGCAAGGGACAGCTCAAGACTTTTTGCACAGAACTGTACAATACATATAAATTATACATGATAATATTGTAAGTCATGCCACAGTGGTTCTTTTTCTGTGGTTATAGTTATACAGTTACACGGAAAAGGGACAGAACACACAATAAACAAACCCAACGAGTTTTCCTGATATTTTGCTCCTAGACAGTAACAAGTATGTTTTCCTTGATAACACACTCGCTGTATAACTGTGTAGTAAAAATCTGATATTGTAACTAGCCCTAGACTGAACTATTTGAATAATACATTATTTTGATGTAGAGAACCAAAATAAAATTAAACCGTGTATCATCATAACTCTACAGATGCAACCACATACCAGCAGACCATATTTTCTTTCTACTTTAGCTGATCTAGCAGCAACTCTCCTGTCATTAACCTGTAATTGTGTTTACGTTTTTGGTGATGCAATGAATATAAAATAATTAAATTTGCAGCTGAGCAGACTGGTAATGACTGCCGGTCAACAGAGTATTTGTGAGCAAATTGCATTCCCATTTTACTGTCTGAACTGGCAAATATGTAAATGAGAACAACTGTGTTGTGAATATGACTTTGTTAAGGTGCAGTAAGTCATTGCAGAGAGCAGAGAAAGGCCAAACACAATCAGACAGGTGGTCTCCTCCCTTTATCTCCTGCTTCTTTCTCTCTAACCACAAACATAATTTGGTTTTTTAAACAATGTCAGAAACAAATAAAATGCGCCACTGAGTTTTAGGTTAATTGCTAATAATGAATGGCATTAATCTACGCTCTTAAGTGAGCTGCATCAGCGGCTCTGATAAAAATAGATCCAATGCCTAAGGATAGCAGAGTGGACAAAAGAGCTGGGAATGAGTCACTCCATATGTGCAGTCAGTCGACAACACAGACTGTCTACAATGGCATCAGATCAGCTGCAGTAACCATGGTGAAGCTGGAGCACTATCCAGTCCTGGGCACATTCTCCAGTTAGATGAAAAGTACGTAGTGCCTGAGGTATTTGGCTTCATGTGAAAAACTGTGTCAGATACAGAGAATTATGTTAAAAGATTTCCTGCGTGAAAATGAAATGAGGGATTCTTCAGTGTTAGGTTTACCTGTGAAAAACAACCAACACAGGCTGGTTTTTGAAATTACTGTAAATTGTGTGTATGTGTTTTTTTTTTCATTTGTGGGTTTTTTTGGTACATTTTACACATTATACTGAGAAAACTAAGTGCACTAAGATGGAGCTTCTTTATTTATACATTAGCTTTATTTTGTGGTCACTTTGGCTCATTGAAGTTGAATAAAATCTAGTTTTCTAAATTATTTTTTAAATGAAATTGCTTTTTTGGTGTACTTGCTCGTACAGTATCTCTAAATACATTAATGCCATTTGCACAGGCTTTCTGTCGGCCCATGATACTGCAGTGTACTTAAGAAATTGGAAATAAAATGTCTTTGATTTATCGTGTTTTTTTATAAGGTGAACTTCTGCAGACTATGAGAAAATCACAACACTTTTAAGAGCTGGGGAGGAAGGAAAAATAAAACAAGCATAAATCTCAGAAGAGCTAAGAAAACTTCAATCCCACACAGAGACTTTACAGGAGAACACAGGCAGAAAATGTATTCTCTTTTGATCTTTCTCTTTACTTTGTCAGACTCACACAAGCCTCCTCATAGATTACCTTTGCGTGCGTGTTCAGCAGCTCAAACAGCGCCATGACCAGCTGCTCCACTCCTATGTGTCCGTCCCGGTACTCCTCCACGTAGTAGACCATGGTCTGTCGCTCCGCCTCTGTCAGCAGGTGGCGTGCCTGCTCCTCCAGCATGGCACGGGATTGATTCACTAGACTGGAAAGGGTTACCTGTGAGCCTGCCACACCCTTATAAAAGCCAGACTAGATAAAAGAAAAGAAAAGAGACAAATGATTGACAAAGGCAATCAGGACTTGTATTATTTTATTTTTAAAATTGATTTTGATGTCTTGTTTATTTATTTTGGTGATGGAGTGAAGAAGCAAGCTGAACTGAAGGGGTGAAGAACAGGTCAGGGAGAGGAGTGGTGGTGGAGGCAGTTAAATACAATTAAGAGATGTTTTAGTGAAAGACGAGGCCATGCCTGATGGAGGAGGAAGAGGAGGAGAAGGAGAACATGGGATGAGATGAAGAAAGAAAACCAGAAAGAAGTAGATGTTACAGAAGTAGGAGGCATGTTCGAGTGGCAGGAAACAGATCAAGGCAGACATAAGATGTCAATCCCATACACACAAAACTATCCATCAAGCCCTTAATTCCTCATATAAATTATCATTCTACTTCCCTTTTCCAGCTGTCCAACTACCATCTATTATCATTCGCGCTTTGTGGTGCCAGCACCACAGCTTGCAGGAGGACAGATACTGTGCTGTTCACACATGTGGGTGGCGTTTACAGCCTTTATATCCATCTCTGTAGTGCCAGCTGGTTTTTCTGTCAATCATAAAAACTCTCTGGCAACTTATAAATGCCAATATCACTTCTTCCGCTCCTTTTCTCTCACTGTCTCTTCCCTTTCTTTTCTCAGTTATCTGCTAGCCTGCATGCAGCTTTTCTTTAATTAACTCCTTAATCAAAGACACAACTTCAAAGTCACAGCTTCAGGGTCTGTGTCTGCCTGTGTTTGTACAGACAGAACCAGGAGAAGGAAACAGGCTCGGCGCCGCCTTCCCCTCCTCCCTTCCTATTCTCTGCCTTCACCTCATCCTCAACTCTTTTTAGCACTTGACCGTGTGTATCATCGGCTGTAGCTGTTGCAGTGTCCCAATCTCAGCAGAGCCAACAACTGTTTAATGCCCAAGGTGAACTGTGGCACTACCACACCCGAATCTTAATCGCTGCAATGCTTACCGCGAGAATTTCTATGTCCCAGTTATTTACCTCAAGGGCACAGTGGATTGAACTGAAGAGGCCACAGAAGGCATGTTAGTCTGTCTCTTGCTGTCATATTAGAGGGCAGATTGGCACTTGAGGGAACTAATGAAATCGGTCATCAGTCTACTGGAGTGGAACACCGGCAGACTCGTGCTAATAACTTCTGCTGGAAAATGTGAGGATGGAGAGAGGCCGCTTTTACTGTAAAGCTGTGGTTTTACAGTTAATGGATATCCGGAAAAGGCCAGCCTGTTCCCTGGACCTGGTCCATCTCTGAGGTCACTCATTGGCAGGGTTTGTTAAATGCCAGATAAACGGATTGGCAATTTTATCAGAGTGACAGACAACAACGGCTAGGACCACAGCCGACATCCAGTCGATAAAGAGCAAATCAGATAAAGTCAGTTCAAAAACTTGCCCATTTAAATGTCACAACCCTTATCTTTGCCAGAACTTAAGTCTGATTTAAAATAAGGAGGAAAACTTGAGAGGCAAAAGATATGAGAAGATGCGTCTCGTTGAGTCAGTCTCTGCTCGTGCCAGGGTCACAATAATGTAGTGTACAGCAGAGTATTATTCCACTACATCTAGTAGACAAGTAGATGCTGAAAACAATGAGCAAAATGTGTATGACAGCTCCACATGGTTGTCACACTCCATTCTGTACCAGTCTAAAATCTGGGTGGGGAATTAAGCAGTAGAACAATCTCAGCTATTAAAGATTATTCTTACAGTTTTCTTTAAAAGTGGTTATATGCTGTTTTCTGGAGCTGAACCAATATCGGCTTAAAGTGACCAGTCACACACATACTGGTATCGGCGTATATTTATTATCTGATAGAAGAACATAATTAAAAATAATAATTTAAGCATTAAAATAACAACTGAAAATCCCAAAGAATGTGCGAAATACACTACTGATTTATAAGCTAAGTGTTAGGTTCATCGCCAGACATAACTGCTGAAAACTACACAGACTGTATATCAGAGATGAAGGTAGTCATCATGACACGAGCCGATGGTTAATGAAATCCTGTTTCAAGGAATTTAACTGTTGCTAGCTTAGTCTTTCGAAATCAAATGTGATGTGGAAAGGATGAATCTGAGAAACCAAGGGACCCTCATGTTTCAGCGACTTGCCAATCAAAAGGTGGTTCGGCTCTGAAGAATATCTCGTTTTGCTCTTCTGTTTTACTCTAAAACTGACCTTTATTTATGAGCATCATGTAAATAAGATGAGGCACTAGCGATTAAGATCATTAGCTCCACAATTTCTCTACAACTCGATTTGTTTTTGCAATCAGAGGAGGCTATCAAAAAGAATGAGTTCATTTTTCATTTCCTGGAAATCATACCTATTTTTTATACACAGCCCAGATACATATTTTTTCTATATCTTTAAATTACCACTCAGACTGTGTATGTGGTTAAAAGTGGGAGTGGCTATGGTTATGACTAGTTTAGAAAAAAAAATCTAAACGGGCCAAAACAGCTACACAGACTAAAACCCTGTGGAGGAGGTTGTCACATTTGTGTTTCAGTTACTGGGTAATATTCTTTGATGATTGTTATTCCTGGTTTTGGTTATCTTTCATTTATGCTCAGTGATCTTAGTTCTTCCTTCCTGTGGATTCTTCTTAGCCTGTGTTTAGTCTCTGTCCCCATGTTTTCTCTGTACCTGTCCTGGTCCCACGCCTCATGTCTAGTGACCCTTGTCTCTATGTTCCCTCTGACTCCGACTCAGTCATGTCTCAGTGTGAAGCCCATGTCTCTGAGTCTGTGTCTTTGCGTATGTGTCATGTTTCTTGTTTTGCTTTGATAGTCTCGTGCGGTATGTCAGTGTGTCTAGTTTTGCTTCCCTTTGTCTCGTTATGTCTAATTAATCCCAGCTGTGTTTCCCTCCTGTTTCCCATTCCCTCATTACTCCCTTGTATATTTAAGCCCTGTGTTTTCCTCTGTCTGCTGTTGCGTCATACTCTCACTATACTATGTGTTTCTTCCCTCTGTGTTTCAAGTCAATTCAAGTTTTCAATTCCTGGTTTAGTTTCTAGTTGTGTGGATGCCTTAATAGGCATCCACACTATTGAGTTCCTGTTTCTCTTTATTCTTTATTATTCCGGGTGTTTCCGTACACTTTTCGCCGTGGATCTACTTCCACAATTTTTGTGCTATTTTCACCGTTCAAACTCTAAACTGTTCTGCTCTTTCTGCTTATGCCGGCTATGACTTTTGGTGTTTATTACTATTATACTTTTTAAAATATTACACTTTTTTCCTTTAATTTGTCCCATTGAAATGAATGGGAAACTTCCACAATTCTGCTAAAACTTTCTTGTCTTTGAAACTTAACTACTGCCTCATACTTTCACCTAGAAACTCCATTCAAACTTTAAAACGTTCTCAAATGATTGGGCTATTCCTGTATGATTCAGCTTTTTCAGATCTTCTACTGTTTTCATCTTATCTCTCTTTAAGTCTTCAGTTGCAAAATTGTGATTTTTCAGAAAATACATGCGTTGCTATGGTTGCTATGCAATTAACTCAGAGGGGACAGTGAAACTGTTTGAATTTTCTCTTCATGTCCAAACAACTTCTTGCTACTCGCTCAATTTCCACTCAAGCCCCACAGATTATACACCAAAACGTAGGTATTTTTGCTGGCTTTCAGAAAATGTCCCTATCATTGTTGTGGGACTCATAGTTATTTTGCAAATCTCCTCAGAGTAACACAAAGTCAGAAAACTCTCCATATAAACTCAATGGAGAGTTTGTTCAAAATCACCGCTGGATTTCTCTAATGAGAGGCATTTTCAAATTGTCATATCTCCTTAACGAAGCGAAGTTAAGACATGAGGCTTGTCCCGGTATATCTTCAGACACTCCTGATGCTCACAATTCAAGAATTATTTTCTCACCTATTACCGTTCTGAGATGAGTTAGACTTGTTTGAGGGTAGGAAATTTGTCCCTCGCTCAGATTTCATCAGATTTCAAATTCTGGAAATGAGTCACTTTTTTCTCTCATCATATCTTTTTGATGGATTTCCACAGAGCCCTGAAAATTTCCATGACTGTTCACCAAAGCCTGCTGTTTCTTACGGTGAAAGAATGATTTTGATGCTCCATATAGATTTAGAGTTACCAAAGGTTGTTTGAGAGCAAGTCAAGGCAGTTTTTGCTTCGCCTCTACTCAGTTACAGTGTATTACAAGTCATATATCTTTAATAATTTATATTTTATCTCTGAATTATGAAGACCTGAAGATTCCCCCATCTCTTCTGAACAAAACAATGTCTGAATGACCGTTCTAGCCTCTACGGTTAGGAAATTATGGCCATTTGTTCGAGGGGAATCCTGAATGTCAGAAATACACTGAAGAAAACTCACACCTCTCTCTGTGTCTGCGTGTGTAAGGGCTGACTACAGCAGGTGCAGCTAATTTAACTGACCTACATATACCAAGCCCAGACTCTCAACAGCTCCTGTTCCCTTACTGTCTGTGTATGTGTGTCTGTGTATCAATATTTCTCCTATGTTTAGGTATTACTCCTCAATCATAGTATTTCTGCTAAAGCAAAGTACTTCTACTACATCTTAGTACTTCTGCTAAATCATAGTATTTTTTGAAAAATCATAGTATATTTGCCAAATCATGGTATTTGTGCAAAATCATGGTTTTGGGGCCAAATCATAATATTTCTGTTATGTTATAGTATATGTGCTGAATATATTATATGTGCCAAATCACAGTATTTATACCAAATTATAGTATTTATGCCAAATTACAGTATTTCTGCTAAAAAGCAGAAATAGTCCTTTTTAGCAGGAATTTCTGCCAAAAGATAGTATTTATGTTAAAACATAGTATTTCTGCTAAATCAGAGTATTCCTGCCAAATCATAGTATTTGTACTGAAACATAGTACTTCTGCCCAATCACATTATTTGTACTAAATGATAGTACTTGTGCCAAATCATAGTATTTGTGCCAAAGCATCGTATTTGTATGGAGTCATAGTATTTCTTCTAAATCATAGTATTTCAATCAAATCTCAGTAGTTGTTGTTAAAACGCAGTATTATTGCAAAATCATAGTATTTGTACCCATTCATAGTATTTCTGCTAAATCATAGCATTTGTGCCAAATCATGGTATTTGTGCAAAAACATAGTATGTCTGCAAAACCATAGTATATCCCTTATGTTATAGTATTACTACTAAGGCATAGTATTTCTGCCAAATCATAGTATTTGTACTAAATCATAGTACTTGTGCCAAATCATAGTATTTGTTGCACATCATAGTATTGGAACCAAAACATAGTATTTGTCCCAAAGCATCGTATTTGTATGGAGTAATAGTATTTCTTCAAAATCATAGTATTTCAATCAAATCTCAGTAGTTGTGTTAAAATGCAGTATTATTGCCAAATCATAGTATTTGTACCCAATCATAGTATTTTTGCCATGTCATTGTATTTGTGCCAAATCATAGTATTTTTGCCAAATTGTGGTATTTGTGCCCAATTAATAATTCTGTTATGTTATAGTATTACTACTAAGTTGTAGAATATCTGTTATGTTATAGTGTATCTGCGGAATATAGTATTTGTGCCAAATCGTAGTATTTATACCAAATCACAGTATTTGTGCTAAAACATAGTATTTCTGCCATATTGTGGCATTTGTGCAAGAACATTGAACTGTTATGTTATAGTATTACTACTAAGTCATAGTATTTCTGCGTTGTTATAGTATTTGTACTAAAACGTAGTATCTCTGCCAAGTCATAGAATTACTGCAATTTCATAGTTTTTTTTAGGAAATCTGTTATGTTATAGTATTACTACTAAGTCATAGTATTTCTGCCAAATCATAGTATTTGTGCCAAAGCATCGTATTTGTATGGAGTCATAGTATTTCAATCAAATCTCAGTAGTTGTTGTTAAAACGCAGTATTATTGCAAAATCATAGTATTTGTACCCAATCTTAGTATTTCTGCTAAATCATAGCATTTGTTCCAAATCATGGTATTTGTGCAGAAAACTTGGTTTGTCTGCAAAACCATAGTATATCTCTTATGTTATAGTATTACTACTAAGGCATAGTATTTCTGCCAAATCATAGTATTTGTACTAAATCATAGTACTTGTGCCAAATCATAGTATTTGTTGCACATCATAGTATTGGAACCCAAACATAGTATTTGTCCCAAAGCATCGTATTTGTATGGAGTAATAGTATTTCTTCAAAATCATAGTATTTCAATCAAATCTCAGTAGTTGTGTTAAAATGCAGTATTATTGCCAAATCATAGTATTTGTACCCAATCATAGTATTTTTGCCAAATTGTGGTATTTGTGCCCAATTAATAATTCTGTTATGTTATAGTATTACTACTAAGTCGTAGAATATCTGTTATGTTATAGTGTATCTGCGGAATATAGTATGTGTGCCAAATCGTAGTATTTATACCAAATCACAGTATTTATGCTAAAACATAGTATTTCTGCCATATTGTGGTATTTGTGCAAGAACATTGAACTGTTATGTTATAGTATTACTACTAAGTCATAGTATTTCTGCCAAATCATAGTATTTGTGTGAATTTGTATACTGTAATATCACTGTAGTATGTAGTGGCTAAGTAGGGGGTGTTTACAGTGTAAATAGGTCATCTCTTGTGTTGGAGTGCCCTCTTGTGGCGCCTTTTGGGTAGTGCCTTAGTAAACGTGAACCCTGTAAGAAGTGGTATCAGACTGATTTGTAGTGGAGGAATTTGTTGCCAGTGTTCTTAATCATAGAAACCACACCATATCACCTCTCCACATCCTCCTACTGTATGCCATGCCTCCCTGTACCATCCATCTGACCGCCAATAAACTCCACCTGTGGTAATCTAATCCCTGGATGTCAGCCTCTCCTTCTGACCGAGGATAGTTACTATTGCAGCACCACCCAGCATTAAACTGACGTACACCATTCTGTACAATAGTATTTGTGCTAAAAAGTAGTATTTCTGCCAAATCATAGTATTACTGCTATTTCATACTATTTAAGCGAAATTACAGTGTTTCTGCAAAAACATGTTTGAGGGGTGGAAATCTGTCCTCCTCTCATTTTTCAAACTCCGAAAATTAAGCCATTTCTTCTCTCGTCATGTCTCCGCGACGGAGATACAAAGAGCTATGTAAATCGTAGTCAAAGTACACCAAAGTCCGCTGATTCACCCAGTGCAAGAATTATGCTTCTATCCCACCTAGTTTTTGAGTACAAATTTATACACTATCACAGACCGGTAATTCATATTGATAATTTATTACAATTCTGCAAAGTTTTATGATTTTAGCAGCTTTTCTAATATGGACCTCACATTCTTGTTAACAGTCTATGGCAGAAATACATACAAGTACACAGCCTGATGAAGCAGACAGAAGCAGTACCTCTGATTGGTTCAGCATTTTCACCTCTTATCAGCACAAATCTCAGCCTCTTCTGCTGTTTTCATTAGAATTGTAAGCTTTTCCACCTTTTTTCAGTTATGTGAGAACCAGTTTGGCTCAATGAGTAGCTGAAAAATGTCAGCCTCTTCTGCTGTTTTAGCAGGATTTCAGAGTTCAGCTTTTTCACTTGTTTTAAGCACAAATTTCAGTTTCTTTACCTCATTTCACAACAAAGTTCTTCCTCTTCACCTCTTTTCTGCTAATTTGAGCTTCTGCTCCACAGTGCACATTGTCCCTCTCATCATATCTTTGCTTGTGACCAGAACTCATTTGGCTCAGAGGGTAGGGCATCTGCCGTGAGACCCGGTGGCAGAGGTTTGAATCCTACCTGTGACAGTTGCTACACATGTTCCCTGCTTGCATGCGCTCTGCTTTCTTGTGTGTCACTGCTCTCCAGTGTGTCATTACACATACAGCCATCTTCAGCAAGTACTTCTGCTTCTACACCTCTTGTCAGCTCATCTTTTTGCTTCTTTGCCTCTTTTCAGCAGAAATTCTTCTGATTCACCTCTTTTCTGCCAAATGTTTAGCTTTTTCACCTCTTATCAGCACAATTCTAAGCAGCTTCTGCTAATTTCACCACAATTGTCACTCTCTCCACCTCTTCTTTGTGTGAATGAGTTTGGTGCAGTGAGGTGAATTGCCGCCTTTAGACCAGAAGGGCCAGGTTCGAATCCTGCTCAGGGCAATGTTTTTTTTTGTTTTTTTTTTCAACTTTTTCAGCTTTTTTCAGCAGACATCTTCAGCGTTAAGGCATCCACACAGCATTTTCGCAGGAAATGCAAATTTTTCTAGTTTTGCTTTGTGTTTGGATGTGAAGTTCTCCAGCATTAAAGCTGAGTTTTGAGTTTACTCCTCCATTTATGAGTCCTGCGTTTTGGGTCCAACATCCTGCCACACAGTTTCAAAAGAATTCCAGAGTGATTCTCATGTGGTGAGAATGGGATCTAAGCTTGTCCGGGTCTGTGTTAAACATAGCCATGTATATGTTTTCATTCTAGGATATGGAAGAGCGCGGCAGACATTCTGACTGCTGTAGATGGTAGGCATAAAGTCAATGTAAATTCTTCAATCAAAAACACAGCAGCTTCTCCATGTATTTATTATTGTAGCTCTCAATAAGTGGACTGATTGTTCTCATGTGGCTTGTAGTGACACATTTTTGCTTATTTCTCTGTGTTACAAGAAACCAAATCACTGGAAAAAGCTGTACATTTTACACACTCATTAAATGATTCAGACCACAGTAAGTATGGTGGGAAATAGTTAGAAATGGATTGAAATCTGTAAACATCTGTTATTACATGACCAGATATTATAATAAATGAGGGCTTGTTCTGTATAGCTGTGCCACACTCCCAACCCCAACAAAGAGATTAAGTAGTCAAAGAAAATCAACAGCATTGTAATATGATTGTGTTTTTAGTTTGTTACAGCAGCTTCCAAAAAATAAAAATAAAACTACTTGTTTAAATATGACAGCTGTGATTGAGATTAACCCTGTGATATTACCTTGACAATGAATTTGTCCATCCACACTGTCTTGAGTTCTAATTTTAATGAGGATGCAGATTCAGTGAAAACAAAGCTATATATTAGTGACCAATGAAATGAATTCATGTTTTTCTTCTTGACTTTTGAGAACAGTATAAAGCTGACAAGAACAATCATAGGCTGCATATTTACAGCTCTTATTATCATGACAACAAGTTCAATCCCCACTAAAAGTGCAGATTTCCACAGTTTCTCACATTCCTGATCTCTGTTTGTGGACAGTTCAGTACCATTTTTCCTCACACAGGTTCATGCACCTTTATAACGAGTCGAGGAAAACAACTGGAGAAAGGCTAGAGGGAAGATTACCATGCTGTAGCTGTAACAGTTGACTGCAAATAATGATGGTACAGATCGGGCCTGACCTTGGAGGGCAGAGCTTAGTATTAAAACCTGACACTGTTTCTTCTGGTGTGTTGAAATATTAGAACCTCAGAAAAACAGAATACAACAGCTTTTCGACTCCATCATTAGCTTCATCTGTCAGAACCTGAATATGTTAACTTTAAAGAGGCATTATGGACCTACATTCGTAGGGTGATTGTGTTTGAATATCCGTTTGAACATCATACTATAATGCTCCACCACCAACAGAAGCAGCCATAAACAAGCGGGTTTAATTGGTGGATTCAGATCTCGTGAGCTGTTTTTATTCTGCACACATCTGAGATGTGAAATCGACCGTCCTCTTAATTCACCTGTGGACTGCAAATCAACTTCATTAATGGGACAGGTGTGGTCGCTTATTACTGCAAAGGTTTCTTTCAACCCAATGGTTCTTAAATAAATATGAACGAGAAAAACTTTAACTTTTTGTCTTTGGGAAAATCTTCCATGTATTGGAAAATAAAAATTAGTAAAGAAATCAATCTGCGACAGATCAGGAGTGTTTGAAATTCTTAGAAGACAGGTTAATTTACAATATGTGGTTATAAAACACGGCGCTTTTTGATTACCTCTGCTCACAATGCATGTCTGCTGCCTGCAAATGCTCACATCTATTAAACATCTGACTCATAGACAGAAACATATATTTCTGTACAGCTGAAATTATTATTATTGGCAGACTTGATTTTGCATTCATATTTGATTGAAGTTTGAGTGAAACTGTTTAATTAAAAATATGCACAAACTTCTGATTTGTTGATTGCTTAAATGGATTTAATGTAGAGGTAGTGTTAAAGCAGATAGATAGGTAAGTAAGATAGTAAGGAAATGAATACCTAGCAATACTGAAAACTGGACTGTTTTCCTAACTTGACATTTGCAAGGCACCTGTATGGGTGTGCCATAAAGTTGCACAGTTGCACTCAAGGAAAAAAAGGTTTCCCTTATAACAGAGTAACACTTATGTTCTAAAAAGCTGAAATGAAATAATAAAATGAAATCAAGTCCTTCGGATTTTGCCAAATCCCACTGAAAATACAAAAAAGTATTTTTTAAAAAAAGGTCAGACCACACCTTGTTGTAAAGCTTATCCAGATGGTGTGCAAGCAAACCCACATCTCCTATCAGAGATTTTAGATTTCATTAGGCTTGCTGTCAATATATTCAGACATATCAGCTGCAATCTTTAGATTGCTAACTCAGATGCATTGGCGAGCTTCAGTGGAGACTAGCGTGCTGACAGACGGGATCCATTGGTTTGGAAATCACACCCTCTCAAAGTTTGTGCCCGATCAAGCACAATCACTGTGATAGTTCCAGTTTACAGCTGACAGAGTTTAAACGTGTGTGTATTGGTAACATTTACGTAAGAACCATTGCAATTTGATTTACCATCAGTCATTGCTTCAGATTTATCTGCTTTGTGTTTGTACTGTTTCTGTACCTATTTATCTTTACACAGACTGATGGTCATCATTCCACACTGTAATCTGATCTGTGGTACTTGGAACACACTGAGCAAAGGTATGCCATTCAAATATCTAATTTGCCTTTCAAATTTCTACTGCTTTTTTCTGTATATTTTGCTTTTTAAGGAATCAGAATTTCTTGCAATTTTTTAAAGTAGTCTTTAAAATTTTGAATTCGATTTTTTTGTTAACGGCAGGTCCCATTCCTTCAGTTAAACCTATAAAAAATGCCAAAGATAACAAAGATCGCAAGGCATAAAATGGTATTTTGTACCAGCTAGGTGATTTCTAAAGAGCTATTAGCTGAAAATGTAGGCTATGCTGTTATTTGAGGAAACAGGACAAGTGAAGTACAAGAGAACTATCTATAGCAGATGAACATTATCTAAAAGTCATGTCATAGAAATAGAAAAATAATCCAGCTCCAGATCTGAGAGATAAATCTGGCCCTTCAGCTAATGCATCTACTGTTCACTGAAGCATGATCAGTAAAAGGTCTCAGTGGAAGTGTGGCTGTTAAGAAACACACTTAAGGAAGTGAAAGAGAAACAAAAAAGTCTGAGGTATGCCAAATTACACAAGAACTGGACTGTGAATCAGCACCAACAGGTCAGATGGAGTGATCAATCCAAATTTTAAAATTGTGGTTCAAACCATCGTCCGTATGTACAGAGAGGATCGGGAGAGAGGTAAACAGTGTGTCTACAGCCATCTGTAAAACATGTTGGAGGCTTGATCATGGTTTGTCATTTCAGCCAGTGGTTTTGGGATCTTGTCAAAATTGATGGAATTATGAAGGCTGAAAAGTACCACCAGATTTTGATCCACCAACAGTTCCATGTTTGCGCATGACAATCACCCCAAACACACTGCCAATGCAGTAAAAGCATACCTGGATAGAAAAACAAACAGTGGAACACTATCAGTCATGGACTGGCGCTGCTTATTTGCTGTAATGCATTTTGTTGTCTCTCAAACAACATTGACTTGCTTTAGATCAGAGCCCAAATGGGGTCAGAGCAGAATTAATGATTGAGGATTGCTGTGTGACCTATTCTTAATTAATTTGCTTATCGGTCTGGTTTGGCCTTTGGGCTGCAATTACAGGATGAAGGGAGTGAGGAAGGGGGCATGTAGGACAGCTGATGTGACCACTGGGATAAACTGACTCTACAGGCACCAGCCCGAGGATGTGATGAGAGGAGGATACAGGAAATTATAGGATAAACAGAAACCCCTTTGCTTGTTTAAGCAGCAAAATCAGCAGCAGATCACTCTGAGAGAGATTAATATTTATGCCGAGGATGTGTTGCCACAGTGTGAGGTTAGCAGCAGGGGTCGACTCTGACAGTGGCTGCCTAGCTCATGTGGAGGAGCTGCAGAGCTGTGAATTATCACCTTCCTCCGTTCTGCTGAGCCCTAAAGCCCTGCTGTTATACATCTTACCCTCTTAATTCGTCCCCATGCACCCCCTCTTTGTCTTTGTGTGCGTCTCTCCCTCACACACACAAACACACAGACATACACTCTCTCTCATACATATGCAGCATATTTGAGTACAGAGCCTCCACTTTTCCTCGGATATACTGTGCATTAGCTGTTTTTAGGTTATTCTGCACTCATGCATTTGGTTTTATTTCTAACACTGCTTTATTTTCTCTACCTGTGTGCCTACAGAAAGCACCTGGTGTTCTTACAGCCAGCTCAGGGATTTCTAGTGATTCTGTAGAAGCCTGTGCTTTTATATTAAAGCAACTTTAAAGTGATACAGAACAAAATATATTGTGTGAAAACCCAGAAAGTATGTGGATACCTGAACATTGCGAGTGGGGCCCCAGGTGTGGCTGGGGACATCCACAGGAAAAAAACACAACAACAAAACAGACCACAAACCATACAAAGCAGCAAAGAGGCACGCAAAACAAAAAGTCAAAAAACTCCAAAGTACCAAACACAACATACGATGTAATGCAAGAGCTTATTCCCACAGACAATCAGACTCCCGAGGCTTGTACTAAGTAGCAGGATTTCTTCTTCTCTAGGTAACATAAATGTTAACAGGTATGAAATCCTACTGACCAATCAATTCCCCGGGAAATAGCATCGCTATTCCTAGAAGATACTTCTGTGTGCAGATAGTAGGAGGGTGTCAAGTTTTTGTTATTAGTGTCTTTGTGTCGTAGAGCCTTGGATGCACCTATATTGCTCAATTTTTTTTGCCCTGTTGGCAAAACAGATTTTCAACAATTGTATTGTTTTCTAAGCTCCTAAAGCAGAGCATCTATTTGTACTTGCTGAGCTTAGAACAAATTTGCACAAAGACTAAGCCTACATTTGAAATCTGTTGTTGTACTCTCATAGCTTTAACCACCACCGGGGCTACAGCTAAAAGAATTAAAAACTAAAACAGTCTTTTAAACATTTATAAAATGAAATCCTCGATTATAATCCATCACTTCTTCATGCCTTAATGATAGAATTGTGATACTGATGAGCCCATTAACTTGCAATACACAGTAAGCACTTTTGATGGCTTTTTTTGCATGCTTCAAATAGGGTAAGCTTTTTTAATTTAACAGCTCTTTTCCAGTCTTTCTGACTAAAACATTTGAAGCACTCACACATTCATACAGCACCTTTAATACTAAACTACTATACAGTGCTTTTATCTCACACACAGTCACACAGCTGATTTATCTGTGACAGCTCTCTTACTTTCAGTCTGTATGATGTGTTTACATTTCCCTGATATTATGGGGTTTTTTTTGCAAAATCAGCTACTCTGCTGCCAGTACACTTATCCATGCTTATGACCGGTCAGCTTATCCTGATTGCGAATATTAAGGTCAGTAAATACAGATAACAGCACGATACTGAGTATGCCTAAGTTGCTTCGTAGTACAGGGCCCTGAACCCTCTTTAAATATACACAATCATAAACTATAAATACTCACTCCCAGAAGTGTTATGTATGTGAAGTCTGTTTCCTTCTTTATATCTAAGAGAAAAACAATTTCATTCTACCACAGTCTCCTTGCTTTATGGCCCAAGGACAATAAAGTTAACTTTGACTTTAAAGGAAGGAGTTAACAGAACTGAAATTACTTGTTTTAGATAAGGATGAATCCAAATAAGGATTATTTTGAACATCAGTCATGCAAAGCTGCTGCTATAGAGTCCAAGAATAAAAAAATACCCAATTCAGCATTTACAGCCACTGAATGCATTATACACAACAAGATGCATAATCTGTCATCACAATTCTAATACTGCAAAACACTGAACATCTCAAAGAAACAACATATACAAGGTATATATATGTAAATACATTTACTGGGATCTTTGCTTCTGTTTTGGGGGTGGCTGTGGCTCAAGAGAGAGAGCAAATTGTAAGGTCTGTAGTTCAAGCCATGGCTCCTCCAACCTGCACAGTATCCTTGGGCAAGATACTGACCCTGAGTCGTGCCTGAAGCATCTGTTGGAGTTGAGTGGCTGAACATTAGGTTAAAAGTGGTTAGTAGGGCTGGGCCATATTATACCGTTGATGGTAATACCGGTACAATGTTAGGCAACGATAAGAAAATGAAATATCGCGATAGAATATGGGTAAAACGCGCATGCGCAGTGCCTTTGTTTTCATACGCACATTGCCGAAAAAGCATGGCGGCAACGGAGAATGAGAATGGGGAAAGCGGATTGTTGAGTGAAAAGGATGAACCAGAATTGGTTTTTTTTAAAAATGGTGCAACTTCACTGGTTTTGTGTTTGTCTGTCAGATACACAACAAAGCACATTTTTTTTGTAGAACATGCAAGCGGGCCATCGTTATTGCCATATTTGTCGGACTAAGGTGCTCCTAAATCTGGGAGTAATCTGGGTCCTAAACTCCGTCCGATTCAGGTCCCAAAGTCAAATGAACACTGCAGCATCACTGAGAGTTAGAAAACGTCTAAATTCTTTCATCTTTAATAAAACGATCAGCATTGCTGCTTTACCAGGTGTAACTATGAAGTTTAACATCCAGGCATCCATGTAAACAGAATTTGTTACATTTAATGGCATTAGAAGTTAGCAGGAAGTTAGCAGAAGTTAGCTTGCTAGTTACCTAAGCATGGGATGGGCTGTAGTTACAACCTAAGGTTTTAAAAACTGAGCTTAAATAAATAATTAGCGGTAATAAAAGCAGAGGGAGGTCAACAGTGATCACTGACTGTTTTAGGAGCTTTTTGAGATCAAATAGAAGAAAATACATAGCATTAAACATGTTAACAACACAAAAGCCATATTAAACGCTACTACTTTAGGCCCGGAAGTAGGATTTGTCGCGTCATCACTGAACAACCGGATAGAGCAGCTGTGATACAATACAGCATTAATGAATCAAAGGTACAGAAGTGGAGGAAGCAAGAAGAATGATTTGAATAAAGTTGGATTTATCTGACTGCTTTGTTTCACTTAATGTGCCTTATAATCCCATGCACTTTATGGTCCAAAAAATATGTATTTGACTTTTTTATTTGGCACACTGCAGTTTAATGTTGCAAAGCACCTCTTTTTAACTTCAGTGGATATTATTCATGGTTATGCTCAGGATATGTCAGCCCATTTCTACTGGAAATGCCTTTTGGTTAAACTTTCAGCAAGGAATTTGCATTTGCACTGTTAAATGTTTATATAGCTTTAATGCATATAAAAATACAGCTGCTTGTTTAAGTGACAATAAATGGATGGGTTGTTTTTTTTGCGCTAGTGCTGAGGCAAGAAAAAAAAAAGCTGTAGTATGAATTACAGATTTTTATTGGTTATTCATCATTTTATCTATGTTGCGATCTAAGAGTGGTTATAAAACTTACATTTTTGGAATCCTCTACAGTAGGGGTGCTGAAATTCAGCCTTGCTTTCAGAGGGGACAAATCCACAATGTTTTTGATGCAGTAGTATTCATTTGCTCACAATCTTATGTGACAAATGGCATATTCAGCGAGGATTATAGAGACCATTTGTAGACCAGTCAAGCTCTTTGGTAATAAACTTATTAAAGAAGGAATGAGCACTCTGAACTTCTGCCTGTGTAACTGTGCACATAACATCATAAAACATCCACAAATCTGTAAATTTAGGAAGCTGATTGCAAAAAGTAGGGACTAGCAGGGGAGGAAAAGCAAACACAAAACTCAAACAAGCAAGGAAATGATATACAGTACAAAAATCCACTGGTACACACAGCTGTGTAAAGGTATGCACATTGAAATGCACACGAACAGAATACTTTGATCTAGAGGATCAAAAGGAACCACGACCATCATGACAACATGTATTTCACCAAGGACAGGCTCTACGACAAGGCTTTCAAATGAATGCACAGTATGTTTCAAACAGCATGATACAAGACCAGTGATATCACACTGCTGACACTTTAATAACAGTATCAGACAGTATTACTATCAAAGCGCTTCAGTGACCATGAGGAGTATATACATCATAAAGGAACGGTATAAACTGCTGGTTTCCAGATACTGACAGCGCCATGTATGAATAGACAACCATCTAAGCATCAGGTTGCTGCTGTATATAAACATATTTATTGCTATGCGGCGGTAAGAGCCCAGAGACTCCCAGGGCTCACTATGCTGTCACTCTATGCATTAGGACGAAATGCCTTCATAATGAATGTATGCCTGTTTTGTTTTCCCTTCCTGGCACGGTGGTGAGTTGTAGCAGCTCACACTGTCGTTTTTATTTATTTATTGTTGTGATAGCTTTAACACCTGTTAAAGTTGATTTTTTAAATTTGTGATTCAAGGAACAGTGAAATGGCTACTTTTTATTTTGCAGGGCTTGTAAAGTCAGGTTTTACAAGTCTATTGGTTTTTCTTTGCACTTTGGCCACCTGAGAACCTTCACCAGCTGATTATTTCCATTCCTCAGAGCGAGGCTTGAGGGGCCACAGAGGAAACGATGGGGTTTTAGCGCTGTTCTATGATCATTATGGGGCATGTGAGGTGTTTGGACAATAATATGGAAGATCTCGCTGACCTGATTAAACCCTAGAATGAGCACTGTGAATGATGTGCTTCATGGACCATTGCAGCATGGCAGTGAGATCACATTCACACGGACAATCTGAGTGGCAAGAGGAAATGTGAAAGGACTGGACCACGTGTGACTGAAAAGTGGTGCAATTCCAAATATGTTACTGTGAATAAATGTTCTTGTGGTCTGAATATTGACCTGATAATTGCTGGTATAGGTCTGTATTACTCGCAGAGGGATTTCATTATTGCTTTTGCTGTTTGGATTTCTCAATCAGGTGACACTGAGGTCATCCAAATGACTGTGGCTGTGGTTAATAAACAGATCCACTTACTGGACATGCAGCTGAACACTTTCTCTAACATCTGTCTAAGCTCTGCTGCCACAGGCACATACACAGAAAACCTGCATTTATTCTTGACTAACGCTACTTATTAAACAATATTAGATTTTGATTTATTGAACTCTTTGCTTTTTTGTATCATACGTATCATTTAGATTTCTTCAAACTGAATATGGTAAATATTATGTTGCAAAATTGCTCTTTCCATAAATAAATAATGTTGGTTGGCTTGGATAATGCAGGTTTAAGGAACTTATGCACTCGCTTTACATTTCACAGATGATACATCCACCTTTTTTGTACAGTTAATAAATCTAATTTAAGCTACAAACACTTCTATGCACAAGTCTGACAAAGCAAGGCCTCCACTGCGTTCTGTCACTAGGACAATGTAATAACTCCTTGCAGACAAGAACCAAAACTGTGCTGTGTCTAATATTGCACCATGTGTGAATTATATGTTGCCCACTAAGCTGTCATTAAAATAGCACTTTAAAGTCCTTCTGCGGAGAATATGCCCTTTGCAGTCAGATTATAAATATCTCTTTAAAAGGAAAAATTATGACTTGTTGCTCTTTCTAAAGTCCAGGGGTGTAGGGGCATTGTTAATATTAATTGTCTTTGTCAAATGAGCTGAATACTGTCTGATTTTATTACTTGTGCCTACTGCCCTGCTGTGGTTCAGATGAAAATCAAAGGCTCCAAGCAAGAGGGCACTGTTTTAAATTTGTAGCTGAAAGCTTTGAGTTTTGTATTTGTATAAGTCCGTCTTTGCTTCAAAATTACCTTAAAACCATGCCAATTATTACTAATTTTTAATTGAATTAAATTATTATTATATATATTTTTTTTTTTTACAAATATGGATTGGAACAAGATTAGGCTATATTTGTGAGGAACAGGTTAAAGCAGGTAAAAGTGCAGAAAAATGATTCTCTTTCAAAAAAAAAGTAGGGCTGATATTTAAAATGGAAATAAAAGAAGTGATTTGTAAATCTCATAGACCCATATTTTATTCACAACACAGAGTTAGGACAGGTACAAGTTTACCATCTGTTCTTCTTTTAACAACATCTTGTAAATGACTGGAAACTTATTTTTAATTTCAGGATGCACAAACTGTTTAATGCAGGAAAAGTCTGGAGTGTAGAGTCCGCGCCAGTACAGCATCTGGACTCTTCTACTTTGAAGCCGTACTCTTATAATAGATGTACTTGCAGCTAAGGAAGGCCTTACCGAAATAAAGAACCGACAAGCTTTGCCCCCTGAAGATGGCGGTGTTTCTCATGTTCACATATGGTTTTAACCTGCATTTGGGGACGGCACAGTGAGCTGTGTTACAGACAGCAGCCTCTGGAAGTGTTCTGAGCCCATGCAGTGATTTCCATGACAGAATCACAGCTGTTTTTAATTCAGCGTTGCCTTAAGACCCAAATCACAGGCAACCAATAATGTCACTTGCGTACAGAGATTTCTCCAAATTCTTGGAACCTTCAGATAACATTATGTACTGTAGATGATGAGAGTTTTTTAGTGTTGAGGAACAATTTGTAGATGCAGTGTTAATCCACTGGTGAACCTCTGCTCATCTTTAATTCTGAGAGATTTAGCTTCTCTAAGATGCTCTTTTTACACACAGCTATGTTATTTAATGACCTTAATTATTTGCAAAGTTCCTCCACCCACTTCCTTTTAGCACTACTAATTTTTTAACTTTTGTTGTCCTGTCTCAACATTTTTGAGACATTTAGCTGACATCAAATTCAAAATGAGGTAATATTTTTCAAGACATATTAAAATGTCTCAGTGTAAATAGTTCACATTTTTCTATGTCCTATTGGGGATAAAATATGGGCTTTTGAAATTTGGAAATCATAGCATTCTGTTTTTATTTACAGTTTACAAAACCTATTTTTTGAAATAGGGTTATACTTATAAGCTTTAAAACCTGTGCTAGTGATTGATGAAGTCTACTGCTATATAAATGTCTGCACATTTGAACACCTTGCGAGAAATTTTTTAAACACATTTTCATCAAATTTCTTCCTCTTGTAGTATATGTTCTTGGCATTGATGCATAGGCACCGAGTGAGGAGATGTGATAACTTGTATAAAGCACGGGTGTTCTGCCAGTTAAATTCGCAACGACACCAGTTATAAAACTGCAACATCAAAAGCTCAAATCCCCCCTGAGACTTGGACTTTTATCCTGTTACCTCAAATTTACAGTGAACTGCAAAATGAATCTGAAAAGCCAAACAAAAAACCTAAAAGGTGTCTTTCAACAGAAACGCGATTGGCAACATACATGAAATTCTCAAGAAGCAGTTAAAAAATGCTTATGTATTTTGTGCAGGGAAACCGTATTTCCAGCAATGTCCTGCAACATTATATTTAGCACATTAATGGTGTCATCTAGTTGAGTCGCAGTCCCACCTCCACAGTTCATGTATGCAACCAATTCTGGGAGTTTTTCATCAGATGCCAATATTTCTCTGCAGACACTGGATAGCAGAGTGGATAGGATGGCAAGTGTCCTGTAAATTCTTGGAGAAGATGAAAGAAACTAAGTGGTCATAAATTCTCCTGGCTGAGTCCGCTGAAAGAGCCAGAATGGCTTTCCACACATGACTAACACACAGAGCTTGTAATGCAGGGGTAGAATACACATAACAATAATTGTAGAAATGTATGGCGCTGAAATGGCAATGCTTTTACTCCAACAACTAATGACGTGCGATAATATTAATAAAGTTACTGGTAGACAAACGTCAGGTTACTCTCTTCTAATTTACAAAGGTGGGGGAAGTATAACACTGGTAAAGTCAGAACATGAGTCTGAACAATTTCAAAGTGTGTATGATAATCAATAAATCAGGCAAATAAATAAATAAAGACATCATGCTCATGTGAAGAATACAGATCTATTTAGAAATCTATAAATAGCCTACCCGATATTAACAAAATTGATGATTACTGTTTAATCAATCAAACAGAGAGTAGGGAGAATGTTTTTTATTAGTATTATCTTGGAACATGTATTCTTTGAAAAAAACAACTTCTACTATGTACTTTAGCATAATTATGTAACCCTAATGAATAATATTTTATTGAACGTGAAACTGGATAAACGGGGGGCGTGGCTGGAGCCAGCTGCCACAGGGCAGGCGGGTGGGCGGGGGTCACCCTGGGCAGAGGGATAACAATGAAAGACAGACAAACATTCACACTCACATTCACACCTACAGGCACCACCACAGAACGCGATGTGAGGTGCTGCTGACTGCTAAATTCAGCAAATGGCCCAAAATTTGAGCTGTGCTGCCCACTGCGCTCTATGCTCTCATTTTTTTGATCTTTATACTTAGTCTATGTGCTCACTCCCTGTCAGCCTTTGTTACTACTGGTTACACAAATGTACATCACAACACGGTTGTTGCATTCATGAGTGCTCCCTGGACAGTGTGCTGCTCTTAGCTCAACATAGCACGAAACTGTTCATGCGTGGCAGAGGCCACTGGAAAAATGGGGTTTCAAAAAAGCAGAGGTGCCATTTATGAAGGGCCATTTATGTTTTTTTACTGTGTCACTGTTTTGCGGTCCCTCTTCATGACCCTTTAAAGAAGAGCAGATGCTCTGCGGGAAGCTAAGCAGTGAAGCTAAGCTAATTTCTCTTGATTTGATCGATGCTGGTGGACCTGAAAATCCTTTGCAATAGATGCAGGTCAGATCTGACACAGAGCAGCTCAAATGTTTTAAAATACTTTCATCTTTGACAGAATCCATTTAATGCAAATCAATTTAAAATTGAGATAGTGTTTATTTATTTATTTTTTACTGTTTGTTTAATGTCAAGAGGGAACACACGTGGCCTAAACAGTATGTAAAGTCAAATTTATTTATATAGCACATTTAAAACAAAAACTGTTGACCAAGGTGCTGAACATTTAAGATCATCAAGGGTTAAACTTAGCCATAGAGATGATAGCACTGACAGTAAAACCAATTTTGCTATCTTGGCAGATTATAGCCATTAGCATACAGCGGGATTACTGCGACGTTATTTCTATGAATAATCATACCTGCATATTTAACCTTTTATCTCTGAGCTCCTGATCAGTGAGCACAACCCTTTAGTTTGCATGGCACAAGTTAGCTTTCTTTCCAAAATGGAAACTCTGACACAGTACATAGAAGACATTGCTGTGCAAAACAATGTCTATAACTTACTTTTGGGATCATGTCTGGAGGAAATGTCTTTTATTCTCAAAATACCCCTTGCCTATCTTCCCTGCCTTGGCTCTTTCTTACACAGGAGCTTCATGGCCTCCCTGCTCTGTCAGGAGACTGTCCATCAGAGCTTCCATAATGAAAAGTGAGCTCTCCCTCTCACCCTCTTTCTCTGCAGTCAGCTGCTGTCTCTTCCAGCTTCCCTTTTGTTTCTACAGTCCAGCAAACTTTACTCTTGCTTTGCAATGTCACGGTCAAAGTCAGCAATAAGGACAGCACAAGTGCATTTTATGGTGAGTGAATGAAAATTTAATGTGTTGGGTTTACCACATTATCTGGGTTGATTTAATGTTTTAATAGTGAGTAAATTGTATTAACATGTGTATTAACATGCGAGTGTAAGACTGAAACATGGATCCTTGTAAACAATGTATTACGTAAAATCCCCAAGTGGCCTTATTAGCCCAAATCTGAACTGTACGTGCAGAAAATCTAAAATATGCACAAAATATATACTTAATTTAAAATGACTGCAGTAGTGTCTCCCCAGCTCCTGACAAGACCAATCAAAGTATCTGAAAGTTTTCAACACCAGCTCTGCAGCACATCTAGACTTAATGCCTCTTCTTATTCACACATTACACTGACAATTAATTTGGAAATGTCCCATGACTGGTGAGACTTTTAATGATGGAGTTAGCCTTTAAAACTGAATAGCACAAAGTCTTACAAAGGTTATTAGCAAGCGACATGACTTTAGCAGGACAAATCAGGACAGGATCAACAACAGCAAGTAGCTTCTTTTTTTTTCACCAATGGACTGATGGAATGACAAATGTCTGCAAATTCAGAGTCAACAGTGAAGAAGTGCTCGACATAGTGAGTAGATTCAGAAAAAAAAAATCACAGAAAAATGTGATCCTCATCTTTTTTGTTTGCTGACTAAATGCAAATGTAATTAATTAATGAACTATATACTGTAGTAATCGTTGTTATTGCTTTAGCAGTGCTTGGGTCGATTTATTGTAAACTATTACCTTTAAACTACAATTAAAATATTTATCTAAGAGACTAAAGGTGAGAATTTACAGGCATAACTTATTCATTCACAACCAGTAACTGAATCAGAATAATATACTATGGTATGCTATGATATTATAGCTTGATACTGGCCTAAAATAGATACATCAGTATCAGTCTGCGTATATGCTTTTCATCCCAGGGTGTAATATTATGCTCTTTTCTCATCAGTACTGTACCCGTATTTGCTGCAGCAAGATAAAAGTCCTCTTTAGAGTCTCTATCAAGGGGTTCGATGGGTGGTGATGTTATAAGTCATGCTTGTCAACAAGAAGTGCCACAAATTGGTGAAGACAAGATCTAAATGTAAGAAGTGTAGGTGGTAACCAATCAATAAAGCAAGCATTTGGTTGCTGATTAGAGAATAAAAAAAAAAAACACACAAATGGAGGGCAGCAGACAAGAAGAGAGGCAAGACTGTGCGTATACATTCACGCAGGACAGACTCGGCACACGTGAATGCAATGAGACTGGGGCCAATAATCACACAGGAGGGAATACAGAGACAAGCACAGACATTCAAGGAATTGGGATAAGATAAAGCGAGAAAGTCCAGGGATAGGTAACAACACATGGAAATGTAAGTACTAAGGCCTTAGTTGCAGCAACCTGCAAGAGAAAAATGTGTATTCTTCAGGTGGTCAGTAAGTTGTTGCTGGAGGTCTGTGATAACTGGTTGCAAGGCGTTATATGATGCTCCACCAAAAATGTCCTTGTGATTCCTTTGGATCTGCTTGATAAGTTACAGTGAAAGTGTAAAAAATTGCAAAACAAACCATAATGTTAAATGTTCTCCTGCAAAGTAAAAGTTGTGCCTTACCACCCCAACAAACACAATTCAAAAGGCACATCTTTAACTGTGACAGCAAATGTTTTCCATTTCTCGTAGCTTTTAATTGTGAGTAAATGGCCAGTGTTTGCAGACAACCCATGTTTTCATGCAAACTGCAGGCAAACACAGAAATGTTCTGGCAAGTAAAGCAATCAAAAGTAGACTTTTGGTATAGCACCCTCTTTGTGACCAGTTTCACCTGGCAACAACCAGCAGCCTCCAGCAATCACTCTACATCCAGTTAGGGAATCCAAATATTTTTCCTAGCTACCAGAGGTTGCCAAGGCCTGTGGGCCTGTGTGACTGAGGTCTAAAATTAAACAGGAAGTAGAAACAAAGTATGACACAGACAAACCAGATGGAGACAAAGACAAGAGAAACATTGGACACATTTACAAAAATCTAACATCAGAAATACAAGAATGAAACAAAACTAATAAATCAAATAAATATGAATATCAAAAAAAAGCCCAAACTCCACAAAACTTTACAAGAGTCCAGGACATACAGGGAGTGCAGAATTATTAGGCAAGTTGTATTTTTGAGGAATAATTTTATTATTGAACAACAACCATGTTCTCAATGAACCCAAAAAACTCATTAATATCAAAGCTGAATGTTTTTGGAAGTAGTTTTTAGTTTGTTTTTAGTTTTAGCTATTTTAGGGGGATATCTGTGTGTAGGTGACTATTACTGTGCATAATTATTAGGCAACTTAACAAAAAACAAATATATACCCATTTCAAACATTTATTTTTACCAGTGAAACCAATATAACATCTCCACATTCACAAATATACATTTCTGACATTCAAAAACAAAACAAAAACAAATCAGCGACCAATATAGCCACCTTTCTTTGCAAGGACACTCAAAAGCCTGCCATCCATGGATTCTGTCAGTGTTTTGATCTGTTCACCATCAACATTGCATGCAGCAGCAACCACAGCCTCCCAGACACTGTTCAGAGAGGTGTACTGTTTTCCCTCCTTGTAAATCTCACATTTGATGATGGGCCACAGGTTCTCAATGGGGTTCAGATCAGGTGAACAAGGTGGCCATGTCATTAGTTTTTCTTCTTTTATACCCTTTCTTGCCAGCCACGCTGTGGAGTACTTGGACGCGTGTGATGGAGCATTGTCCTGCATGAAAATCATGTTTTTCTTGAAGGATGCAGACTTCTTCCTGTACCACTGCTTGAAGAAGGTGTCTTCCAGAAACTGGCAGTAGGACTGGGAGTTGACTTGACTCCATCCTCAACCCGAAAAGGCCCCACAAGCTCATCTTTGATGATACCAGCCCAAACCAGTACTCCACCTCCACCTTGCTGGCATCTGAGTTGGACTGGAGCTCTCTGCCCTTTACCAATCCAGCCACGGGCCCATCCATCTGGCCCATCAAGACTCACTCTCATTTCATCAGTCCATAAAACCTTAGAAAAACCAGTCTTGAGATATTTCTTGGCCCAGTCTTGACGTTTCAGCTTGTGTGTCTTGTTCAGTGGTGGTCGTCTTTCAGCCTTTCTTACCTTGGCCATGTCTCTGAGTATTGCACACCTTGTGCTTTTGGGCACTCCAGTGATGTTGCAGCTCTGAAATATGGCCAAACTGGTGGCAAGTGGCATCTTGGCAGCTGCACGCTTGACTTTTCTCAGTTCATGGGCAGTTATTTTGCACCTTGGTTTTTCCACACGCTTCTTGCGACCCTGTTGACTATTTTGAATGAAACGCTTGATTGTTCGATGATCACGCTTCAGAAGCTTTGCAATTTTGAGACTGCTGCATCCCTCTGCAAGATATCTCACTATTTTTGACTTTTCTGAGCCTGTCAAGTCCTTCTTTTGACCCATTTTGCCAAAGGAAAGGACGTTGCCTAATAATTATGCACACCTGATATAGGGTGTTGATGTCATTAGACCACACCCCTTCTCATTACAGAGATGCACATCACCTAATATGCTTAATTGGTAGTAGGCTTTCGAGCCTATACAGCTTGGAGTAGGACAACATGCATGGAGAGGATGATGTGGACAAAATACTCATTTGCCTAATAATTCTGCACTCCCTGTATGGTAAGGAGGTTGTAATTTGTGCTGTTTTGGGACCTCTGTGCTTGTTGATTTTCTTGGTTTTCACCTAATTTTATTGATTTATTTCTTCATCTAATTTTCCATTACTGGTTTGGTTTAGGCACTAAAAACAGGTTAGGTTTAAGAGAAATGCATAACATCTTCCATATAATTCCATGAGGACAGCCACAGAAATAAATTATACCACCTATGAAATACTAGACGCACACAAACATATATAGCTTCTGTGTACAGCTTCCAGTGCATGCACATAGAAAGAGCACATTACTTGTCTTACCTTTCCTGATGCAGAAGCTCCTTGATCCACAGAAAAGCTGCAGAGAAACAAACAAAGAGAAGAAACAAATCACTGAGTCTTAGTGACCATGCAAAAATTAAACAAATGCACTTGTCCTTCCTTGCAGAAATATTTATTCTTTAACTGACAAATATGAGGCATTAATAATCAGCCAATTAATGCAGCACTTCCACCACATATTTCTAAAGTATGCCTACGTATTATCTATAGATACACTAACAAACACTACATTAACACACATTAGTAGATGTTGCAGGCACACTGCAGCAAATGTGTACACACCCTTCTCCAATGAGTGTAAAGCTTATGTGTCTCGTGTGACACAAAGTATTGCCATGCTTTCAAATGTTTGGCCAGATCCTATAGATGTCCTAAATATGTCCTCACAGTTCTGACTTCTGACGGTGACACATTAACCTAAACATCAGACTACTTCTGCAGGAATAAAAACAAACTGTGCAAAGCAAGCTATGATGAGTGACATGGCCAAATATCAAAGAATGGTTAATGTAGTGACAGATAAATGTGTATTAGCCGCTTTATTTCCTTTATGACGCAAACTTGATCCAATTTTCCAGACTGAAAATACATTTTGACAGTATTGACTGATAGGAATAAATAGATGTGAAAGCAAAGTTAAAGTGGCAAGCAATGCCGATGTTCAAGTACGATGAGTGCACACACAAGAGATCCTCATAATGGGCTCTTCTGCATTAAAGGAGCAAACTTTGAGCCTGTCTAAACAGCTAATAGCAACTCAGTTTCTCCAGCTCAAGTACTTCCTCTCTCAAATACAAATATATTTGGAGCTTTGAATTGAAAGGGGGATTTGATATCTTGAAAGGCCACTTTTTTTTTTTAATATAGTTTTGAAAATATCTTTCAGTTATCACAGGCTGATAAATGCACACTACTGGAGATTTGAAGTCTTTGTCATGGCTTAGAGATGTGGCAGAAACAGCTGTGCAGTAAGACATTTCACTAGGAAATGTAAAGACGTGCTTGTCTTCAGGCCAAGCTTTCCAGTAAATATAAAGCACACACTAAAATTCATTTTGGGGGGGGGAAGAAAAACACCCACACTCTCTCTTCAAGGACATGAAAAGAGGGATTTTCAAACATGTGTCATTTTCTCAGCACCACGTCTCTACTAGAGTGAAATGACTCGAGTCTTTACATTCTGAAGTGCCGGCAATGTAAAAGGCTCTAAATCCACAAGTAAACGTGACAACTCAGCACTGCCTTCAGGAGCAGGAATAAAAAACAGAATATAAAATTAAACTGGAAACACTGCAGTGCAACCGCTCAGTGACACACAGACACACAGTGTGTAGAGCTTGTTTAGGGATTTCAATTCAATAAGACCAGTGGACTTCTGAGACCAGTTTATCCATTTATTCTTTCTTCTTTAAGTTTTTTTCCCTGTGTTTTCTCTTTGGCTGCTCTCTTTGTAATGCCAGATACGTGTCATGTGCAGTGGTTCTTAAACTTTTCCTCCATATACCACTTCACAAGTCGAAAAAAGTTAGCGCCCAACACGCTACAATTTTTGGCAATCAGTAAAAATAATCATGGATCCAAGCTAAATGTAAAGTGAAACATATTGCAGCACTGTTGTATCAGATCCCTGGTTTGATAAGATCCTCATGGAGTTGCATCAGGAATGGGATTCTCGTGTGCAAATCTGCCAAATTAAACATGTGGGGCTTCCTGCTGGGGTGATGACAATAGAAGAAGCTTCTACTATATTATCAGCAAGAAGGGGGAAAAACAATCAGTCTCATTTTATCTATAAAAATTATGGTGATGAAAGGGAAAACTCATCAGGGAAGCATATAAGCTAAAATGATCACTATCAACTATTAATTTAATTATAAATGTAAATGATGCATGGAATGATCAACATTTACTGGATTCCTGTTTATTATCCCTGCTTGAGCATAATCCATATTCATAAAAATGTAAGAAAAGTGAAACTGAATTAAAAACCTTGATGGAAATTCACCTATGGAATTTATGGAAATACATGCAACCAATATGCTGAAGAGATGAGTGAAGAGAGGGAAAAACATCTTTAGTATTTGAGTTTTTAGTATTTTTCCCTGCCTCGTGGTGCATGTTCCACCTTCTTCTTTTGATGTTATTAAGACACTGTGTGAAAATTATGTAAATGCACTCATTGCATTTATGTAGATTTATTAAAATGAGAAAAGTCTGTTTAAGTCAAACCAAAATGACATGTAGTTTCAGCTATGTCTTAATGGTTTCACAGAGAGATATCGTACAGAAACCAGTGAACACAAAGTATAAACATCTACCTCACAGCTGAGCTGCAAGAACCCACATAATAACCATGAAGAGACGTCTCAGATGGGAGGAATGAGCAGATATTCATTGTGAATGTAAACAGATTTTTGTTTAGCCCTTGGTGAATCAGAGCACTTTCAAGTTCTGGGTTGTTGGGTCGATGTGTTGCGTGCTACGGAGTTGATGAGAAAAATCAGTCTGGCATTTACATCAGATTTTAATTTGGTTGTTGGGGAGCACATTAATTCCAGGTTGTGAGCTGCAGATGAGTCGTTCAGGTGTGGCATTTAGAGAGGAGCTCCACACTGGAGAGGGTGGGAGTCCCGCCAGAAGTCAGACGTCTGAATACATTAAATGCTTAAAGACGCTAAAATTCATCAGAGACCAACAGGATGTTTTCTCTGCACTTCATCATGTTCTCTTTCTTTTCTGAGCTGTAGGTGTCTCAGGTTTCAAGTTGTTCCTTGTGTCTGTTTTCATCACTGAATGTAGAATAGTTTGAATATTTACTATTGTTATTATTAATAGTAGTAGCAAGAAATGAGAAACTCAGTGCGTCATTTAGCTCAAGTTCTTTTGATTTACTACTACTATTAATAGTAGTAGCAGTATTTTTTTTTGTTAAAAGTTTCTGTTGTGTTGATAATTATAGATTTTCAGTTTCTCTTTGGTACCTGCACTAAGGTAGATTTAGTGAATCCCAGGCCAATCAATCTAATGACACTGTGTTTTTCCACAGGCCAGTGTTAACACTAAAATCCTAAAACATAACAATTATCAGTTCATTATTTATGATCACGTTTTTCATTAAATCAAATCTTCTATAGCAGATTCCCTGGTGAAATCTAGTGTATAATGCATACACTAAAATGCTAAATGCTAAACCTTCTGTGACACGTGCATCAAAGGTACTTCATGTAAACCTCTGAAGCTAATAAAAAAATATTAATGTGGCTGAGTAATATTCAGTGTTTTGCATGCAGTGTTGAGAACAAGTAATAAACCCTCATTTAGTCATTTAAAAACACATTATGAAACACGGAGCATCACAGCAGCAACCACTAAGCCAGGGGTGCCCAATCCCGGTCCTCGAGGGCTACCGTCCTGCAGCTTTTAGATGCATCCCTACTCCAACACAGCTGAATCAAATGGTTTGATTACCTCTTCAGCATGCCATCGTGTTTGGCAAAGGCCTGATAACAAGCCATTCATTTGATTCAGCTGTGTTGGAGTAGGGATGCATCTAAAAGCTGCAGGATAGTAGCTCTCGAGGACTGGGATTGGGCAGCCCTGCACTAAGCCATTGATCCGTGAACTGCTACTACTCTCCTTTAGCACTGACTCACAGCACGAACTACACTTCAGCTGAATGACTGCTCACCGCGGAAAGTAAGTCTACTCCGAGGAGAAGATATTGTAAGAGGATTGATATCACTCTCATGTCTGAATGTTTAATAGCGGATATAAATATGGGACAGATAACTCAAGCAAAAAGACTGTCAATACAGTGAGCCTCGTCATCAGGCAGCCCCGGATGGACTCCAGGCTGTGTTGGCTTTCATGCTCTGGTTTTTGCACAAATCAAACAAATGACACACAAACTGGTATGTTGTGTCATACTGTTTGTATGACACACAAACACAGTTGATGTTTGGACTGGTTTCTTTAAATCAAAACAAGGTGGTCACTTATATGTTGATTAATTTATATTTGGTCTGTTTAGAGACCTCGCCACCCTTCATACATAGAAAGTCAGGAAGATCAGCACAGGAAGGGAAGGGAGCAGGAGATTGATGAATTGGTACACTGTCTGCAGTGATGCAGACAGTGTACCAGCCTGCTGTGGTGAAGAGGAAGCTGAGATTGAAAGAGGAGCTGTCGATTAACCGGTCAGTCTACGTTCCCACTGTCATGTATGATCATGAGCTGTGAATAGTGACTGAAAGAATGAGATTCCAGATACAAGGAGCTTCAAAGGGTAGCCTGGCTCTTCCTTAGACATACGTTAAGGTCATTTTGGTGGGTGCTACTCCTCCACTTTGCAGGAGGGAGCCCTTTGAGGTGGTTCGTGCATTTAACTGCTAGGCCTCCTGAATGCCCCTTATATGAGGTGTTGGGACATAACCAACTGGAAGGAAACCCCAAGGCACACCCAAGAAAGGCTGAAAGGACTACAGTATGTTTTTTGGCTGGTTTGGGAACACCCCAGTGTCTTCAAAAGATATGAAGGAGGTGGCTGGAGAAAGAGGCCTGGGAATCTCTGCTTAGACTATGGCCCCTGCAACCCAGATTAGCAGCAGAAAATGGATGAATCGATGAGATTTGCCATATCAGTGCAAAAATGGGTATCAGCCAGGGTATTAGCTAAGCAGCTTCTTCTGTTGAGATTGGCTTTTATCAACTGATACATGGGAACTGCAGGCTAAGCTTAACTCTGTGCCTGGCTTAAAGTAATGGCTCAGTTTAACTTTGTCATAACAAGAGTGAGATCTAGAAAAGAATCTCAGAAACATGCTGGCATCCAGGACTACTATGAGGAGTCATTTTTGGCCAGAATATGTTCTTTAATATGTATACTAAACAAACAGCTCGGACCAACAAAACTACAGTGGCTTGCAAAAGTATTCGGCCCCTTTGAACTTTTCCACATTTTGTCACATTACAGCCACAAACATGAATCAATTTTATTGGAATTCCACGTGAAAGACCAACACAAAGTGGTGTACACGTGAGAAGTGGAACGAAATTCATACATGATTCCAAACATGTTTTACAAATAAATAACTGCAAAGTAGGGTGTGCGTAATTATTCAGCCCCTTTGGTCTGAGTGCAGTCAGTTGCCCATAGACATTGCCTGATGAGTGCTAATGACTAAATAGAGTGCACCTGTGTGTAATCTAGTGTCAGTACAAATACAGCTGCTCTGTGACGGCCTCAGAGGTTGTCTAATGCTGGGCTTACACTGTGTGATTTTTGGCCCATTTTGAGATGATTTTTGAGTTGTGCGACCGTTTTGGCGATCGGCCCGATTTTGGCCTTCATCGTGCATCGAGAAGCGATTAACATCTCACGACCAGCTCCCGATCATCAATCGCTTGGTCGTGAGGCTGTCACCGCAGCTTTTCACACCGCGCACGTGCAAACACAAATGTCAGCGAAAAAGACGACGCAGCACGGCAGTGTAGCGTGTGATCTGGACATAAGCGATGGAGGCACAACTTGTAGAACTTTGGAAAGCTCATCCGAGCCTTTTCGATGTGGCCTCACAAAATTATCACGAGCACAACAACCGTGAAAATAGTTGGATTTACACTGCTGCTCAATCACAGCTGCCTGATCAATGTTTTTCATTAGCAATTTAGCAAAGTTGATGGTGGTGGTGTGTCTGTGTGAGTGAAAGACAGAAAGGGAGAGCGACAGAATTTCTGTTATAACCTTCATTTTATGGACGCACAGTGTGAGCACTCAGGTCGCATCAGAGCATCGGGCCATATAGTGTGAGACCTGCATCGTGACCTACGAACTTCTAATCCCTGCGAGTCAATTGTACAGTTTGAGCAGGAGCTGAATCGCGCGACTGAAAAAAATCGCACAGTGTAAGCCCAGCATAAGAGAATATTGGGAGCAGCAACACCATGAAGTCCAAAGAACACACCAGACAGGTCAGGGATAAAATTATTGAGAAATTTAAAGCAGGCTTAGGCTACAAAAAGATTTCCCAAGCCTTGAACATCCCACGGAGCACTGTTCAAGCCATCATTCAGAAATGGAAGGAGTATGGCACAACTGTAAACCTACCAAGACAAGGCCGTCCACCTAAACTCACAGGCCGAACAAGGAGAGCGCTGATCAGAAATGCAGCCAAGAGGCCCATGGTGACTCTGGACGAGCTGCAGAGATCTACAGCTCAGGTGGGGGAATCTGTCCATAGGACAACTATTAGTCTTGCACTGCACAAAGTTGGCCTTTATGGAAGAGTGGCAAGAAGAAAGCCATTGTTAACAGAAAACCATAAGAAGTCCCGTTTGCAGTTTGCAACAAGCCATGTGGGGGACACAGCAAACATGTGGAAGAAGGTGCTCTGGTCAGATGAGACCAAAATGGAACTTTTTGGTCAAAATGCAAAACGCTATGTGTGGCGGAAAACTAACACTGCACATCACTCTGAACACACCATCCCCACTGTCAAATATGGTGGTGGCAGCATCATGCTCTGGGGGTGCTTCTCTTCAGCGGGGACAGGGAAGCTGGTCAGAGTTGATGGGAAGATGGATGGAGCCAAATACAGGGCAATCTTGGAAGAAAACCTCTTGGAGTCTGCAAAAGATTTGAGACTGGGGCGGAGGTTCAGCTTCCAGCAGGACAACGACCCTAAACATAAAGCCAGGGCAACAATGCAGTGGTTTAAACCAAAACATATCCACGTGTTCGAATGGCCCAGTCAAAGTCCAGATCTAAATCCAATCGAGAATCTGTGGCAAGATCTGAAAACTGCTGTTCACAAATGCTGTCCATCTAATCTGACTGAGCTGTTTTGCAAAGAAGAATGGACAAGGATTTCAGTCTCTAGATGTGCTAAGTAGTTACAGCCACTTCTTTATTTCTAACGCTGGTTTTCACCCTCTTTCAGATCACCCCGCTAAATCTGTACCAGTAGCGATTCATTATTTTAAGTTTTTGTTTAACTCTACATAAAATCCTTTCACTGTTTTCATTTTTTGTGAGTCTGCTCATTGGGTCCTTTTGGCTCGTTGTGATGATATTATGCCAACAGATTTTCTTAAAGTAGAATGCCTAGTAGAGCCTTGATCCTCTTCTGTGGAATGAATCCCAATTTGGATTCCAGAAACGATTCGGTCAAAAAGGACACAACTAGGCAAAAAGTCAGCTTATAGGGAGGATAGCTTTAAGGGGAAAAGGGCTAAAATTGCTTGTTTTTGACAGTATGCGAACTGAAGGGCTGCAAATCCCAAGATGATTGAGGATTTTTTTTTAGCTGACTCATGTAAATCTACTTTACTATATTGCAAGAATAAAAATAGCTGGAATCTGGAAATGAGTATAAAAGGGCTGTTTAATATTTCATGCAGTATCAGAAAGTCATCTTTTTCAAAACCATCATATAATTTTGGGACTGTCAGGACTTACCTTGCCACGCTGCTATTGGCAGAGCTCTCTGCAATCTGTGAGCTGGCGATCCACTTGGTCTCACCCACCACCGTCCTGGTGTGCGGCAGGCGGCCTACGTCTTTCACTGTCATCATCAGATGGCGTGATGACTTCAGGACTCTGACGGCCTCATCGTGCGGGATGCTCAGGAAACTGCGGCCATTCACCTCCAAGATCTGGTCACCAACCTGAGTGGGGGGAGGGGAAGAGACAGGAGTGGCGGAGGGGACTGAGCAAGGCGTTGAGGGTGGAGCAGGCAGAGACTGTCACATGCACAGGTTGACAGGTCAAAGGTCAAAGAAAGGTAACAGTGGATGGAGGTGTTGGAGGTGTATATGAAGTATAAGGTGTGTAATGGATGAGAATTAGAAAATTAGGTTACAGGTTTCTTGTTAAAAGTTTGGGCTCTTTCAGATTGGGCGGTGAACAGAAATAATTACACAAAGATTAAAGAACTCCCTGCTCACTGACAGGTTGAGGACCAGAACTGTTCAATATGTAATTGAAAAAGTTTTCATATGTAATTTCACTTTCTATCAAAGAGCTGAGCCTGGAGGCAGCGGCAGAAGGAGAATAATGATGTCCATACTAAACACCACCTTGGATCGTACCTTCTGTCTCCTGTAATGAGCTGATATATTGTAGCTTTAACCCTCCAAGGTGTGTTTTATTTCAGTGCTGGGTAAAGATGAACCTCCAGGACTGCCTCAAACAGCATCTCTTTATTTCTACAGTTATGGCATTTACATATTTACATATGTATGTACAGATGAAAACTTGCTCCCAAGGTTGGGCTACTGAATATGGGCAATGAGTACTAGAGCTGGGCGATAGAACGATAACGATATGTATCGCGATATAACTTTTACTCGATAGAGAAATTAAGCTATCGCGATAGACCTCGCCGCTCTTGTCCTCAAAAAAAAAAAAAAAAAAAAAAAAAAGGTTAGCCAATCCAAATTAAGTAGCGCAGAGCCGCAGCGTCACGGCCGCAGCGTCACGTCGTGTGACTTGTTACGTACAGCACAAGTGCCAAGCCGCACGTGTGTTTGTTTGGGAAGCAGCCAGCGGGTAATGGAGCCAGCGCGTAATGGAGGAAATGAGTGTGCCGACTAGAAAAATCAACCGAGCGTGACCGAAGAGAAAACAGATGATGGTTCCAATGCCGGAGAGATTGTCAAACGGAAGAGCCATAGAAGTTCCGTAGTGTGAAGGTATTTCGGCTATTTCAAGTCTGACAAAAATAGAGTAGCGTGCACTGTAAATTGTGCCGAAAGCAAGTCTGGAAATACAATAAACTGGTGCATGCGTCACACTGTGCGCCACGTTATTGTTTCGGTGAAATGAATTTCTACAATACTGTTACTGTTAATTCTACTCTCTGCAGTGTTTAAATGCTTACATATACACACAGTTACTGTCCCTCCACACATACGACTCGGTTCTGCTTCTATGCCCCAGCTTTGTTTACTTTTTCCCACCGAGGCTTCTAGACTTCTGATTGGCCAACATTTAGGCACGGTTAGGAATCTAGCGCCACCTGCTGCTTTGGCATGTTCATAGCAGCGTTTTCCTTCATTTCTGCCTTTATGTGTGGACGGGATTATTTTTTAAAACGAAAATGGAAAATCTCCGTTTTCAAAAATACCCGTGTACGTGTGGACGTAGCCTCAGTCTCTGACTGGAAGCGCTAATTCGTCATTCGGCTTTTGTCAGACTAAAGTAACTGTTAAAACTGTTTGAAAAGCTCAGCTATACAACAAGGAGAGATTGAGAATTTCCTTTTAGTTCTCAGTTTATTTGATATTGACAAAAGTTAGTCAGTTTTGTCTGTTCTTCTGTAACACAAACTAAGATTTATTTTTAGAATTAATATTTTGTTTCTAAGTGGAATTGACAATTTAGTCTGTTTCGTTTGTCTTATTTTGAAACTTAAACGCTTTAGCGGCTGCCTTTTGTGTAGTTTGCAATATTTGCCTTTATTTATCTGAAAAAGTCTCATGTTCCTTAAGTACATCTACCCTGTTGAACTTATTATGGGAAATAAATATTTAAATAAAAACAAGCTGCTGATTATTTCACATTTTACTTGTGAGCAACGGAACATTTAAATCTTACAAATATAGTTATTTGGCTTATATCGTGATAGATATCGTTATCGCCTGAAATGAAAAAAACATATCGTGATATGAAAAAATCTCATATCGCCCAGCTCTAATGAGTACTATCTTAAAAATATACAGTTTGAATACCACTACATGAATGTAAAAAAGTGGTCTATTTCAACCTGTTATATTATTCTTGAGCAACAGATTAAAAGTAAGGTTGGCGATTTGAAAAAGACATCTTGCCTTGGTGTCAATTTTTCTGTGTTTCTGTTTTAGTTTTTCAAATTTAGTGTAGTTGCTGTATAGTACCACAAGACAGTTCCTCTATCCTTTTTGCAGTGATTTACTAGACTGGAGGACAAGCATAGACCCTGATGATTAGATGTATTACAATGAAGACCTGGAAACATGGTTGTTGCGAAGTACTGCAAAACAACGGATCAATGGGGAAGTCTCAGTTCCTGTGTCTAACAAACTGCTAAGCTAGCCATGTTGTAGCTTATGTTAGGTCTCAGTCAAACAGGCCTACAGACTGGTATGCAACCCTCTGACAACCTCTGATCCTTACGGTGTGTTCACACCGAACGCAATGGACGTGAATAGAGCGTCAGGTTTACATGTAAAGTCAATGGAAAAGCGCGATGACACGCGATTGCGGGTCCCGTGAAAATTTGGAAGCAGATTTGCGTCGCGAAAACGCCAAAACGCGTGAAACGCGCGTCAGTGTAGCGCGTCTGGCGCGTTTGACTCGCGAATAAAACCACGCGCGTGAGTTTTTGTGTTGCATTTTGTGCATACGCGCGTTTCGCGTCTACCGCTCGAGTTGGAAAAATCTGAACTCCAGCGTCAAATCACGCCACGACAACCAATCAGGAGCCTGGTGACGTGACTGTGACCTAGGTCAAAGGGGCAGATCCAGCCAAAGCCTTTCATACTTCAATGGAGGGGAAGGCTAATCAATGCCGTAGCAAACAACCCGGAGCTGTACAACACCAGCTGCTTTCTGTACCGAGACAGGAATAAAAAGGACCGAGCTTGGAGGAAGATATGTGAAGAGATCGGACAACCTGGTAAGTTCATTCATTTCTCTTTTGAAAGTTTTCGCTGACCCGGGGAAGCCGCACAAAAGCTAGCAAGCCACCGCTATTTTCCCACTGACGTACAAATACCGTTCTGCTTTTATGCATGTTGTCATTTAGGAATATATTTTATTGTTTATTAATAAACAGCACACAGTGGTCCCGCTCATCCGTCACTGCTTTGCTTTTTCGCAGATTTTTTTTTTTTTGCACCATACAGCATTGCATTCTGCAGCCTGATTGACAAATCTGCTCCGTGTCGTGTCGCCTGCGCTTGCCAGATTTATCACGTTTGGTTTTGATAACCATCACGTCCAATAGAAAAAACAGCACAAAAACACCCATAACTGTGACCCTCATTCGGAAATAGACACCTGCACCCCGAGGGAAAAAGGCGCACGAAAGTGGCGGGCAGATGAAGACAAACCACGGAATAATAATACTTTTACGTTTTGCAATCTACAAAGGTTTGCACTTTGAGAATCAATTGTGAGAACTGTGACCAATGTTCATGTGTGTGGGGAAAAAAAGTGTACAAAGTGCGTGGTGAGGGGCTAGTTATTCTGAGAACCCCTGCTGCAATAAATGAGGGACCACTGTCTACTCTATGATTATTATATTCAACCTGTTAACATGTAATACTGTATTGATAGAACCAACTGATTCTTAATTCTTAAATTTAATTGAATTGAATAGACAGAGCCTGTAATTCACTAACTCGCTTGGCTGTGGTTAGAGCCAACAGCAGAGCGGTTTTAAGAGAGAGAAACTTTAACCCCACTGCCCCGATAGGCTCAAAGGGGTCTAAAACGACTGACAAATCCCATAAAGGGACCAGTGGTCTAGAGACTGGGAGTGTTCGACACGCCCCCCACATGAAGCGACATACTATGGCGTTATTTTTGTGCCAATATTCTGAGCGCACGTTAAAAAAAAATTGAGCGCACGTAAAAAAAGTTTGCGGGTGCAAGTGTTGCATGAGAAATTTATTTTGAGCGAAGAAAAGCTGAATTTGAGTGAACAAAATTCATTGCTGCATGCAAAAAAGTGTATTTCAGTGTTTGCTATTATACACACACAACTTTCGCTCAGTTTTTGCATTTGCGCTTGCTCGCAATGTGTTGCTCGCGCTCAACTCGCTCTCTACACCGTTATAGTTGTGCCACAAAACCAGCCAATCACAGACTTGGATGCAAAAATATCTGATTGGCTGTTCTGGTCTCCAATCAGCTCGAAATGACGAAATGTAATATCCCAGAATCCATTTCGTCCAAAACTCAAACGAGGCAGTGGCAGAGGAACACAGAGTGGTGGAGTTTGAAATATTTCTCTGTCCGGGTCACAAAACTTTTAAGATATTTTCATGCGAGAATGTAGCTGTGTAAACTTGAAATATCTGCTCGATTCATCAAGACATCACATATTTCCATAAGTGCTCTAACGTTTTTGGAGATTGGGTTAGGGTGTGTGATTGGTGAACTAAATGACCTTCTATTAATATACTGACAATCGGTCAAACTGAAAGTGGGTGCTTGGAAACTTAACATATCACCCAACATCTGTAGAAAATAGCAGGTCAGGACATTAAATAATACTTTGTCTCCTAAGTATACAGGAACAAATGAATTCTGGTGGTTTGCCTTATAGTGACTCTATTAAATATAACTGTCATCACAAGTATGTTATAAATTAGTCACAGAGGATGAGCACAGCACTCCCCCCTGACACTGCCACTTGTCTTTTTAATTACTTTGTTCTGGCATTTAGACTTTGTGTAGCGTTTAGCATTTTTAAAGTCTACAAATGTCACTTTCTACCTTTTTTCCCATTCAAATTTTATTGTGGTCAGCCAACCAATCCTCACAATCCTTTTAATATTCTGCTGGAGCAGCGACCAATGCAGATCGCAGACTAAAAAAAAACATTCAGAATCTGCAATGTTTCAGTTTCTTGCGTATTTTCCAACAACCCGAGTTCACCCAACTGCATATCTGCAATACTAATGCACAGTACCACCTCTACCGCTCCATGTCTAAGCACAAAAAAAGCTCTGTCTCTGTAAGCTTCTGCAGTACCATGTTTAATCATTTTTAGTGAGGTCATTTAAATTTGCTAATAGAAATGACACACGTAGGTATGCAAAAGCAATCAATCAAGAAGGCTAACAAGCACCACTGCAGTAAGAGCTGATGCCACTGCAAACCCTTTTTATTTGAGCTGTCAGACTGAGCTGAAGCCTCAGGGACACAAGACAGATCTTAACACAGATTACAAGCTGTTTGTTCCAGCTGTTTGCTTTACAAAAAGCCACTAAAAGGAATCTAGCTGGAGTTCTTAAAGCGTTTGAGAACAGCGCAGCTCAGTTTACTCTGAACTCAGCCCGATTCATCTTTGTTTTACTTGGATTTCACACAGCTTATCCGCACACATGTGTAGAAGACATTTAAAAACGAGCTAAGACATAAAACTCTTGTCACCGTTCTCACTTTAGTGTGCCTGTACAAATATATATGAATATTATTGTCTCCAGAAAACAGTGGTCTCCATACTCTGTTGGGTTCAAGTTAACTTTCTGACAAACCAAACACAGGTTTTTAGAAAAGTTTGGAAATTTATTAAAAGTCAAAGACTCAAATCTGAGTTTTACTTTTTTTTAATTTTTTTTATTTGGCTTTGATGAGTCTATCTGGCAATACATGTCTGAGAGCAGGCACTAATGCGTGCATAATTCCACACTTAAACTGTTTTGTGGTTCTTAAAAGACAGCCAGAATGACTGGAGCGTTAGCTTAAATATACAAGTCAGCTTCCCTGTAAGATAAACTGAATGAGATTTGCTTATTTTATCCTTTAAAAATTCTAGTCTTATCAATGTATTTCTCTGCAGGCTTGAAAAAAAATGGCATAAAAATTGTAGCCGTTAGCTCCATTCACTCATTTTCACTGAAGACCATCTCACAAGTGCCCTTTGCTTTCTCCTGGCTAATAAGCAACCAATTTCTGTGTGAAACAGCTCTCACAGATCACCCATCAAACTTTTCTCAGGTAGTAAAAACAGGACAGCATTGAAGATGACGCCAGCACATTAAATTTTGCTTTTAAATCTGCCAAAACTTTGTTGTTGCTCGGTACCATTGTGTTCAGTTTCCTCCCATTGCATACAATGACATTATGTTCTTCAGTGAACATATCTGAGAAAATCCGAGAATCTATGGAAGAAATATTTAAAAAAAAAGATGCTCTGGAGCGAACACATCCTCACAAAGATTACCTTTCAGATAAAGAAAATAGACAAGACAACACTGGGGTGTTCTCATGATAAGTCTGTAAATGTTCTTAAAAGGCTCGGTCAAAGTGTGGATGTAAATGCCACAGAACAGCTACAGATTTTGGACTCTTGTCTAAGATTCAAAGCTTACAAAAGATGCTAAAAAAAGCTCTAAATGTTTTTGATCAAAGTTCTGATGCATGCAAGTTTGCACCCAGGATGTTAGAAGGTGTGAATGACATATCACATTGGGGACACAATAAAACAGAAATCATCATGACTTATTTTGTGGTTTTATGCATGTTGAATCACTGCGACACTGTCATGGCTTATTTGGAGTCTTCGAGAGAACACGTTCATTATCACCTGAGCTTGTTGGAAAAAACAAACAAACCCAAAACTGTTCATTTCTGTGGTGAGGGTAGGGTTTTATACCTCAGGGCCTCAAACAAAGCTTAGGGGTTTTGTATAAATGCAACTCTTGCAAAGGAACTAGCAGGTACAATAACATCAAACTAACCTAAAAACAAGCTTTGTACTTTTTAACCCCCCTCTGGCTTTCTAGTACATTTAAGAAAATGAATTAAAAATAAATTAAAAGATATATGCTTGGGAAGTATTATGGTCTCACTGTGCTAAAGTGATGTATTTCAGTGCAGTGTATGAAAATAGCATCGGGGGGTAGTCTCCATAGAGCTTCATTGAGCTCAGTGAGCTGCGAAGTAAAAGTAGGGGAGTTTGTGAGGCGTAGTTTATAAAGGTGAGCCAGCCTGCACAGAAGAAGCTGTACACACTATTTGTCTCTCAAATCTCTGGAAAGTTCTGACTAAAATCGTCAACACGTTCTGCTGCTTCTCCATTCAGCCCACTAACATGAAGACTGCTGCAGTGACAAAATCTCCTTTAATGAGAAGGTGGGTCAAAAGCTACTAATTTCCTCAATGGGAATTTGTATTAATAAACTAGAGTAAAAGTAAGAAAACACTAATACTGTGGCTAACAGCTTTAGCACTATTAACCATATTAAATATGGTTTGGAGTAGTTGTATATCAGTTAATGCTTATGCAGAATTCATGGCATTGTAATTGTATCTGTTTGTGTAGGTATTTGTCTATGCAAAGTGAATTATCCAGGGTATTATGCACCCAATGCAGACAATCTTGTATTCATTCCACCACAAAAACCAGCACTGTAAAGCCTGACGATGTTGAGGCTATGCATAGGTAGAATGATGATTTTCGGAAAAGTTGACTTAAGGAAAGTGAGCATGTTCACCATGAAAGGGGAGAAGTGCTAAACTAACACCGCCACTGAAAATCAAAAAAAGAGTCCAGGAAGCACAAAGAGTGACTGCTGTGGACAGTTTTCATTATTTTTAACATTTCGTTCATTTCTGCCAATGGACTCGCAACATTACATCTCATGAGTGTTTTTGTGTGTTTGATGGATCATTTGGTGGCACATTCATGATTGTACAACTGCAAAAGTGGAGCATAAAGTAACTGAATCTAAGTGACATAAATGTTTTCGATGTATGTCTCCTAACCAAGGGGGGACATAATGGAAGGAACAAAGACATAGAGGACTTGTGGTCAAAAGAATTGGATTTTCCCTTCCTTCAGTTTTACATTTAGAGGGAAATCATGTACCATACCAGGCTCTGTGTAGGACCAACATGCCAGTCTCTTTTAACAACCTACATACAACTGTTCATTTTCTGGATCAAGAGGCTGTGGATGGAAGTGTACTTTTGGCCTCTTCAAATAAAAAGTCCCCCTATAGAAGAAGCACTAAAACTATATCCTTGTTAATGCTCAACTGGTTGCAAACATAAATCCGGTTTACGCCTCTGCGTTGAAAACAGCCTTCGACTACCTTTTCACTAACTTCAATAAACTCTTCTCAGTGAGACCGTGGGCTTAATCACTGAGTGCAAGTCTTACTGAACACAACGTCATGGAAATTAGGAGTGAGAACGGAGGATAAGCACACAGTACTGCTACTCACTTGATTTGCTGTGTTTTGAAATATCAATATGACGACAGTTGTGGTTACACTTTGACCACATCCATGTTTTTTATAGGGTTTATGGTAGTAACAGGTGGTCGCTTAACCAATCAGTGAAATAGTGTTATGATTACATTAATACTTAATTAGAAGTCTGTTCAACTGCTTATTAATACCAGTATCTAATCAACCAATCATATGGCAGCTACTCAATGCATTTAGGCATGATCAAGGTGATTTGTTGAAGCAAAGTTAGCATCAGATGGGGAAGAAAGGTGATTTAAAAGACTTTGTATGCAGAATGGTCGTTGGTGCCAGACAGTCTGATCTGAGTATTTCAGAAACTGCTGATCTGCTGGAACTTTCCCACGTAACCACTCTAGGGTTTACAGAGAATGGTCTGAAAAAGAGACAATATCCAGTGAGCAGCAGCTCTCTAAGCAAAAATGCATTATTGATGTCAGAGGCCAGAGGAGCATGGCAACACTGCTTCAAGCTGAAACAGTACATACATACGTATATACATGCTATACAGTAACTTAAACAACCAGTTGTAAAAACCAAGGTATGTAGAAGAGCATCTCTGAATGCTCAACATATCACACAACGTGAAGACGACTGAGGCTGCAATTAACATGGGCTCACCAAAATTAGTCAACAGAAGATTTTGATGAATTGTTGCCTGGTCTGATGAGTCTGCTGTGTCATTCTGGTAGGGTCAGAATTTGCCATAAACAGTATGAAAGCATGGACTCACTCTGCCTTGTATCAGCAGTTCAGCCTGCTGCCGGTGGAGTAATGATGTGGGAAATATCTTCTTGGCACACTTTGTTCCTCTTAGCACCCACTGAGCATCGGCTCCAACATCATTGTGAAGTTTGCGGACGACACTACAGTGGTGGGTCTTATCACCAACGGTGATGAGACGGCTTACAGGGAGGAGGTCAGCGCCCTGACCCACTGGTGTCAAGACAACCATCTCACCCTCAACGTCGCAAAGACAAAGGAGTTGATAGTGGACTTCCGGAGGTGCAGAGAAGTACACACCCCCATCACCATCAACGGCGCTGCTGTGGAGAGAGTGAGCAGCTTCCGGTTCCTTGGTGTACACCTGGCTGAGGATCTTACGTGGTCAGTACACACAAACAAAACAGTGAAGAAGGCGCAGCAGCGCCTCTTCTTTCTCAGGAGACTGAAAAGATTCGGCATGAGCCCCCGCATCCTCAGGACCTTCTATCGCTGTGCCATTGAGAGCATCCTCACTGGATGCATCACCACCTGGTATGGCAACAGCACCGCCTACAACTGCAAAGCTCTCCAGCGAGTAGTGCGGTGCTCTGAACGGATAATTGGAGGTGAGCTTCCCTCCCTCCAAGACATCTACAGGAAGCGGTGCCTGAGGAAAGCGGGGAGGATCATCAAGGACTCCAGTCACCCCAGCCATAAACTGTTCAGACTGCTTCCATCAGGAAGGAGGTTCTGCAGCATCCGGTCCCGTACCAGCAGACTGAGAGACAGCTTCTTCCACCAGGCCATCAGACTGCTGAACACGTCATAGACACCTCAGCTTCACTACTGGAACTTTAACATTATGCACTCCACACTGTATATAAATGCCACTTGTTTTGCACATATTCAACTCTGTATATTTTATATATTTTATTATTATTATTATTATTATTATTATTATTATTATTATTATTATTTTATTTTTTTACTATTTAATTTGTAAAAATGTGTACACACACACACACACACACACACACACACACACACACACACACACACACACACACGTAGGAAAATATTTAGTATACACATCCAGAAATGCATACACTATTATATATTGTACATATATTTATTAGTTTCAGGTTGGCCATTCTTGTATTTTGCTCGTTTGTGTTGTTGTGTTTGCACATCTCTGTTGCTTGTGGGGCTCGCACACAAGAATTTCACTCGCATGTGCTGTGCCAGTGTGCCTGCACATGTGATGTGACAATAAAAAGTGATTTGATTTGATTTGATTTGATTTGTCTGAACACCACAGCTTACAGTACGCAAATATTGTCGCTGACCATATCTGTCCCATTATGACTGGATCACAAAAATATTCTGATGGCTGCTTCCATCAGGATAGAACGCAATGTCACAAAGCTCAAATCATCTCAAACTGGTTTCTTGAACAGTAAATTCACTGTATTCAAATGGCCTCCACATTCACTAGATCCATTCAATACAGCACCTTTTACATGTCCTGGAGTGGGAGATGTGGATCATGAGTGTGCAACTGACAAATCTGCAGCCACTCCAAATCTCTGAGGAATGTTTCCAGCTCCTTGTTGAATCTATGCCATGAAGAATTAAATAAATTTAAAAGACAAAAGGAAGTCTAACTTAGGACTAGAAAGATGTACCTAGAAAAACTAGGTAAAACTAGGTGAGTGTAGTATTTCTGGTGCCAGATGGCTGTGGGAGCAAAATTTGTTCAAATTGTTCAGCTAACCTCTCAAGTACTGCCATGTACTGTATACCAGGGGAAATGTGCATACAGAAGGTGTGAAAATATGAAAAAATAAGGCCCGCTCAACACTGTATGTAACTGATGAATTCGTTTGTTAGAGCCGTGCTGTGTATCAGCAGCTGTTAATAAAATCACATTATTTACACCTGTTTGATGAATTAATACAACTTTGATTATGACTCTAATTACACACTGATGAAGTTTTATGACCCTTCACTCAAAACCACATCATTAATTACAGAAAAATAAATTGGAGAATGCCAGGATACAGCATTAAATTTCCTATAACTAACTCTATTATTCTAATGGCTCAGGACAGACCGATCAATATTTCAGAAAAAAGAATACCCTCAGGTTATTTTTGACTTTATCTTTGATCGTTTTACAAACAGGCATGTTCTCTGTGTGTACATCCTCTGCAGCAGTTATCAGCACGCATGCACAAAGACGTGGTTAAATCTAAGCCACTTGCTGCTGCTGTCATGAAACTGCAGCTGACGTGTATCACTTCCTCTCCCTCTCTCTCCTCATTATTTTGCTCCTCCATCCTCCCCTCCTCTCGCTCATTATGCTTCTATTTGAGAGTAGATGGGCTGTGTTACAAGCACTTAATTTTTTCTGATCGACCTCTTGCCTCACATCAGAGGAGTCATTGCGACGTCGGATTCTGGACAATTAAGCAACAACCGCTAGCAGTGGTGTTTGCAATTCTATTTCTAATCATTGCTGCTGTTTTAATAACAACAAAAACACAGCCTTCGCATAAAGGGGCAAAAACAAATCAGGTGGTGGCGTGTAGTTCAACTGACTGCAGCAAAACACAGCACACAGCTTTAGTGAAACATTGCCAATTATAAACTCTATATGTTTACAATGGTTTCCCCTGTAAGTGAACAAACAGCTGGACAGGGCCACGCACACGGTGAAATGTTTCTCTGCTATTTTTGTGCCTGGATGGACTGTTAAAGGGAGGTAAATGTAGGTAAACAACCTGTCAGTACTACAGTGGCATTTCGGCATAAATTACTTTAACAGCTTTTCACAGCTTGTCCAAGAAATGTGTGTAATAAAGAGTGATATATGCTGAAATCATTAAAATGCTGTGTGAACGACGGGATGCTTTTTAACAAAGGAGAATTCTCCGGTGTGCAATGAAAGTCTAGTAGTAGCTTGCTTGTCCACTTGTCCACACCTTCAGTGTAGTAGTAAAAGTGTGAAAACAATTAGAATAATACTGCAATATTAATAATAAACTTTCCATATATGTAGTACTGTGTAAAAGTTTTTTAGCCACCCTTCATTTTTTTTTACAAAAGGGAAAAAGGTGCAATGATTCACTGAAACAGACACCAATGGAAATAGAGTACACAAGGGTGCCTTTTGTTCTGTTCTCTGTCAAGATGATCCCGCAGTGCTTCAATAATGTTGTGACTCAGGCTCTGGGAGGCCAGTCCATGACTGTTAGTCGTTCATTTTATGATTTTCTATTCAGGTGCGCTTCACTGCATTGGGATCATTGTCATTCTAAAAACCTAAGATGTTGTTAATCTGATATTTTCCAGACAGCATTGTATGGTGGATCAAAATTTGATGGTACTTTTTCCTCAATTCTGACAAGATCCCCAACACAACTGACTGAAATGAAGCCAATAACCACAACAGAGCCTCCACCATGTTTTACAAATGACAGTAGACACTTACTGTTGCACCTCTCTCCTGACCTCTTCCGTACACAATTTGAACCACTGATATCAAATTTCATCACTCCTGTTGATGATGATTTTTAGTCCAGTTCTTGAGCACTTTGTCTAACCTCAGACTTTTCTTTCTGTTTCCCTTCCTTAACAATGGCTTCTTGACAGCCATCCTTCCACTGACGCCATGATGAGGCTTCAATAAACAGTTGATAGATCAACCAAAGGACCAGGTACATCTCTCTTTCCTATTTCTACAGGACATGACTTTCAGATACTGTTCATCTGGAGTAGATTGTTTTGTTTTTTTTATCTCCCGCTTGTCCAGTTTCCAGTCTAGTTTGTCGAGTTTGACACAAGGTCACTACACAGCATGCCAAGATATGCCAAGTTTTCAGCTAATAGCTCTTTAAGAATCACCTTGTTGGTGCAAAAATACTATTTTATGCCTGTCAAACCGAGTTATCGTTGGCATTCCTCATAGTTCAGCTAAAGAAATGGGAACAAATGATGTCCCTTTGCAACCAGCTGCTAGTAAACAAAGTGTCCAAAGATACAATTTAAAACTGGTTCTTTGTTTAAGTTGTCTCTTATTTATAGACAGAACACCATTTAAACCCTTGTGTTTGGTGCCTTTTTTAATGCTTGAATGATTCACAGGTCAGTGTTTCAGTAAAAAGAGGACTTTTTGGTTATTATCCATTCATTTATGTATGAATGAGTGGATAAATATTAAATGAATACTTAAGGTTAAGGTCAGCATGACAGTGCCAGCAAAGTCTTATTTAATTGGACGATAAAAATCTCATTCATCCAGTTTACCTTGACTGTGATTTTCCCTCATCATTCACGCCTCGCCTGCAACATTTTTTGTGCCCCAGCATGGGGCCTGTTGCCTAGTTTGAGAACCACTGCATTACACCATGTAAAAATAAAATGAATCTTTTAAACAGACATAAAAATCAACATTTACCGAATTTCCCGGAGGAACCCACCCGAGGGATTAATGAAGTTTTATCTAATCTAATTATTGAAAAAATTAAATTAACACCAACCACAGTCCAAAGTACAAATAGACAAACATCAAGCTGCATTGGGTACATAGATGTGAATAAATTGTAGAGTGCACATTGTCTATACGCAGCCTGACGAAGTTCTAGTACAGAAATGTTGCAAATAAATATATTTTTGCAAGTTAGACAGTCTGCAGGAATCTCTGCGATGCTCGTCCTAAAACTATTTTAAAAAGCAGAGAGACGTTTCCACCTGCTTAAATGTTTCTGTGTCACCGTGCACATGCGCTCTAGTTTATTTTGAGTCAGTGCTGACTATGTTGGGGCTCCACAGGAGAAAATGATCTTGCCAGTTTTATTTACTGTTTGGATGAATACAGGGTTAATTCATCTGATTTTCTGATAATCACAATACCTTTGGAGAATCAAATAAGGTATTGTCACTTGTTGCAGGAATGCCAATTATAAAATGCAAGGATTATTATCATGACTAGTTATTCAAGCAGTCCAAGTCCAAGAATCATAAATAAAAATGTAAAGCAAGCTTGATCAAATTTGAAGTTTTACACTCGTAAAACTAAGAAAACTGAGGAAATTCACTGATTTAATTTGCAGGGCAGGATTACAGTGATTATACTGTTTGTTGAAGCTGTGAAAGTTTGGAATGGAGGAATATGCACCATTCAAAGAGAATTTCAACCCTGCCTTCCGCCATCTTGCCCATCCACATATCAAAAACAGTTAGAAACCTTTGAACAAGAGATGAATGCTGACCGTAATCACTCGAGCAATTTGCTTCATAATGGCTGTGGACCTGCAGTGTGCCATATTATTCCAGTGCAGTAATGTGACTGTCACCGGAGAGTGCAACGCATTAGTCATGTAGCAGATAAGTTCTGCAATGTAACATGCAACAATTAAACAAGTAAATGTGTACTGTAATGCATGACAGAGTGTTTAACAGACCAGCGGTAAAAAGATTAAACCAGAAAATTACAGGACCACTAACAATTATTCTCCCTCTCCTCTGTGTTGCTTTACAAATAATTCTTAAAAGAGAGTATAGTCTCCATTTGTAGAAAGATTTAAATGCTAATTAAAGTGCATCATTTGGCAAGTGGTAAGTGATGAATCATATCCTCTGTCTTCCTCTGCTCACACTAATTGCTCCCCAAAAAAATCTATTCTGGCTCTGTCCCCAGCTCCTTTTCTTTCTGCTTTTCCGAGGTGACTCTGATCACAGAAACGCAGTCTGACAAAAAAGCATTTCTTCAAATGTAAGTGTCTTTTTTACTTTTTATATCATGAGCAGGTAAAAAAATGTAACAGTTGTGCAAAAGTTACCATTAAGAGTCGCTGGTTGAGGACATTTCCAGCGCTTGAAGAAGTCATCTGACTCCTCAAACTTTGCAGTAATGCTCAGCAAACATGGACATTTTATGAGAAAGTGACTGAAAATCAATGCTTTTGATGGCTGCAAGAATGAGAAAAGCTATAAAAAAAAAAGATATAAAAGGGTTTCTGGTATGCAATTTCTACTGTCCAACCTGTCATTAAGAAATGGCAGTTACGAGAAGATATGAAGGACAAGAGTTGTAAGACGAAGAACCATTCGCAAAACCCCCAAAACGCTACCATTTTGTCAGATGCCATCTGGGTCTCACTATGACACATGAAGTTAATGGTGCCATAGTGTACTGCCCCGTTTTGGGGCGAAGCCTATTTTAGGAAGTTCAGGCAGTGGTAGAAGTTGCTGGCTTATCTGCTTGGAGACTAGCTTGCCATAACCCAGGACATGGCAATGACATTGACCTGAGCTGGCACAGGAGCGGCAGTGCAGCGTTTTACTGTGTGGTGTTGGTGTACAAAGAAGCTCAACAAGTAACAGTAATCAGAAAGAAACCTTACCCAAAATCTAATTACAAAAGCCCTTTTCTGAAGTCTACAAAGAAACATCTGCATAACGGATGAAGTTCAAATGCAGAAGTTCATCTGATGATAAGAATGCCTTACCAGCTGTTGAGACTGGAGATTAAAATACTCAGCTTTGGCAGAATAGCAGCCAGTGGTATGATACAGATGGATTTCAGTAAAACCTGTCTAACGACAGGTGTGCTGCTGTAACAGGACAATTATCCAAATTATCCATACTTCAAAATCTGTGATGACTAACTTCAAGTAAAGTCTGGATGATACAATATTACAGTACCTGAAGTCATCTGAGAGTGGAGAAAATAACGAAATTAACAATAAGAAGACCCCCAAATCATTTTTCAAGCTGTGGCATTGACAGGCTTCATATGTACTGATGTAATTGAGCACCTAAATGTGTCCAACAGTTGTTTTGTTTTTTTGAGCGTCTCATTTTTAGGGCTATAATTACATTAGCATTAGGGGTAAAAAAGGATGTTGATTTCAAAACTGGGGTGTCATGACTTTGGCACTCATGATAGTTAATACTGTGTGTTCCAGTCTTTAAATAGCATCCGCAGCACAACTTTGTTACTTCACAGCAGGGTTTTACAAACCTCAACATGTCCTGGGTGGTACAAATATGTACCTGCTGCAGAGCAGTGACAGAAAACAGAAGAGGCAAGGAGAGAGACCATTACACTACCTCTGAAATGTCCTACTAGAGCTGTTCGATCAGGACTATTGTCAAAGATTCATCTGACATTATCAGAGCTCTGTGATGAACAGTCCAGGTCAGACAGCTCAGCTCTGAATGGTGGTGGACAGAAAGGGGAGATACAGGGATAAAGTGGCAGCCACAAACCACTGATCCCTAAAGCTACATTGAGAACAGGGAAGCAGCTTTCTCAGGTCCTTTGGCACTTCCTTCACTTAAATACTTCCTTTTCTGTCGCTCACTCTAAGATATCAGGTCATTCTCTCTCTAAACGGCTGTTGAATCATATTTAAAGATTCTTGCAACTATAGCTCAAAGTCACACTGTGTCTAAAATTTCTTTTTCAGTTAGAAAATACTCAAAATACTGGCAAAACACTGATAACCATCACTGAAAGCTGCTCCTGTTGACAAAGACGACTGTCACTCTTGGAGTTTTAGTGAAGGTCTAGTAAATATTAGTTAATAAAACTATAAATTACTATATTTTAACATGATCTATGCCACTAAAAGTCTACATGTAAAAACGTAATAATTAAAACCAGACCTCTCAATGTTGTTTCTGTTGCTGGAGCCTTTTGAAGCATTTCTACTACAACTATTTTTGCTTTCTGTGCAGTTAATTATACAAAAAAGAACCATCTGCAAGTCTGTCCTCCAGTTTTGATGAGTAAGATTATAGTTTTGTATTTGGATGTTACTTATCCACAATTTGTATATATCTGTGACTACAGATGTAACGTGCTAGCCAAGCCTGCAGGGGTTGGCTTTTAACATAAAATTCCACCTTCTTGTCTAAAATCAGTTTACCCTAGAACACTTTTAAAGCTTCGAATCCAATATTAGCAATTATGACTTTTTTTTATGTATTTTATTTTATTTTAAGATGTCCCAGAATCATGTAACACAATCAGTGACACAGCAGTAAAACTGTAGTCATATCACATCACATCTTACAGGCCATGCTGGCTCAGAGATGTATCGCAATCACAGCTGCATTCAGGGCTGCTCAATCATATGAGAAGTGGTAGAAACAGTGTGGGCTGCCTGTCTCCAATCTCTTCAGGTCTCCTGGATTTCCTTCTATTTCCTTCAGTCCCTTGGAGGTTAGAAGAATGTCAGAGCGTCCAGATACAGACTTCAAATAGATTCAAGTTTATAGATGATTTGTAGCTTCTTCCAACACGCAAGCGGACAGAAAGAGTGCGCCAAAGACATCACATTTATCTCTGTTTGAGACCTTTATTGGAAATGCTTAAACTTTAATTAGGCCGTTTGGCTTCCCTAACTTTCTTTGTATTGCTCATGATTATATGGGCTGCTTTTAACAACTAATTTCCTGATTCTTTTATTACTTTAGCAGTCTGACTTTCATTGTACTTTCCCCTAGCCCACACTGTCTGCTTGCCTTCCTTTTTTTATGTTTAATTTTCTCCTCTTCTATTTCTTCTTTTCTCCTTTGTCTTTTTCTAATCCTCACCTTGTGTATCTCCCATATATTCGTTCTTTACACTCACCTTCTTTCTTTCCCTTCATTTTATCTCTGTATGCTCTGTCCTCTACATCCAGGCACATGTGCGGCTAACCAACATCAGGAGTGCTTATCCACCATCTGTAACTCTGCACATTTCTTAACTTGCACCTTCGCGTTTTATAAAGCTAAATGAAATTCAACTGTGGAGCCAAAGAACCCCCTTAATAAGGCTGTTTAGTTAAAACATGACTTCAGAATATTACTGCCACTGTGAGGAACTAATCCATAATCATAACATCCATCCAAACACCCGAAGAAGCTGACCCTAGAATTCAAATGAACTATCAAACTGTGATATAGCCCCCCCCCCACCCCTTTCTTCTCTTATGTATTGAGGCGTTCCTTAGTAATTACCCTTATAATTATCTGGAGTCTCATGGCATGTTGCTGAATAAGCAGAATAGTTTTCAGCAGGGCATATATTGATTATACTTAGGTCAGGACTGCTTAAATCAAACAACTGTAGTTGTTTTCATCTGCAGTAAATTATATTTTGCAGCAGAGATTTGTTCTACAATCTCTCTATACTTCATCATGCAGGAAAAGAAGGATCAATGGCAACAGACGTGATGCTGCTTATGGAAAACACAGCGTAAAAAGAAGCTGCAGTGGAGGTGGGTTGCAAAGTGGCTCTCAGAGGAAGCATTAACTGTATGCAGGCTAAAGTTATGTATAGTGTTTGTTTTGTTTAACTTGTACAACACGTTGGTCAAGTTAGATTGTTGAAAATGTGCTATAGAAGTAACCTCTGACATAACTTAAGTTGGCTGTATCAATTGGTGAAATGGCATGTACCACAACTTGTTAAAAAAGGACTCTGGGAGGAGAGGCTGACCAACCAGCTCAAATAAAAAAGTGTGCCGATTTTCAGACATGATGTTCAGGCTACACATTATTCAAACTGAAAAACATGTTCCAGAAAGCAGGTACATTTTATCCAAGTGCAGCCCTTGTTTTGTTCAAGAAGATCTTAGATGTAAAAACTAATTAATCAAATCTTCTCTCTGGGGCTTTTTGAAACTTCTTAAAGGTTAACTCTTGAACTTAAAATAGATTAATGAGTAACCTTATTTTGTAGGATGAAATTTTATATTTCAAACTTAAGACACGATGTTGGCCAAAAATGAAGCGTTTTTTTTATAGCTTCACTGGACAGGACTGACCTTCAAAGGAAAGCTACATTTGGTCTAAAAATGTCATGTAGAAAATAGTTACAGATGTTAAAAATCTTTTTCTTTATAAAATAAGGAAAATCTTTTTTTTTTCCACTCCAAATAAAAGTTTAAAATAGGTAATTATGCACTATTCTATGACATGGTGGAAGTTTTGGAGTATCCTATTTGTGTTATGCATCTAACATGTTTCCAGAAAGCTGGATAAAATTTTATCCAGGTTTGAATCAATAATGTGACATCTGAACACCTGATCCAGGTTTCTGAATATTCTTGGTTTGTATAAGTAATTTAAACACAACTGCACATATGATTAGAAACCCGTGTTAAATGCCGTCTACACAGAAATATAAATAACCAGGTTTCTCATTAAAAAGCCAACTGGGAAATCATATTGCATGCGAAACACATTTCATTAGTAAATAATTAGCATCATCTAACTTGCTAAATCCTGGCGTGTGCTGATGGTCATTTTGGAAACTACTGCTATGTTAAGAGGATTTAGGCGCTCACAGAAGGCTCTGATATCTGCTACGTGGCTGAGGATTGACAGCCAGATTGACAGTTTCAACGCCTGCTGTTATAAACTCAGCCTGCCTCTGACATTTACAACTTCTGTTTAAGAAATTAAGAAGCAATTTTCTTCCAGACATGCATTTCTATTGTGTTTGCGGTTAAAGAGTTGGACTTAGTTTATCCCACTTTGTGGAGTGCTGTGAAAAAGTATTTGCCCCCTTCCTGATTTCTTTTTCTTGCATATTTGACCTGAGTAAATTCAAAATGCACCTTTTAAGTGATGATTTAATTTACTAATTAAGGGGAAACTATTCAACTTGGGCCTATGTGAAAAAGAAAGTATCACCCCCTGATAACATATATAAATGAACTCAATTTCTCATCTCAAAAAGCAACACACCACGTGATGATCTAAAGAAACAGTTGAAAAACAAAGTAACTGACATATATTAGTCTGGAAAATGTTGCAAACCCTTTGGGACTCCGGTGGGCCACCGTTAGAACAGTGGTGACCCTTTCTAGAAGATTTATCCTAGAGGTCAAAGGAGGTAAGAATAACATCTAAAGCCTGGCAGGTCTCAATTGCCTCAATTAAGGTCAGTGTTCATGATTCAATAAGATAGAGTGAACTGGGAAAAAATAGCATCCATGGAGGAGTTCCAAGGCAAAAACCCCACATTTGCCAAAAAAAAAAGAAAAAAGAAAAAAAAGAAAACCCATCTTGATTATCCCCAAGATAAAAAAATATTCTCTGGACTCTTGAGACAAAAGTTTTAGAACATAAAAAATTAAAAAGAGAAGTTCCCCTAACCTCACAGAAGAATTTCTTCTTCACCCATCCATATATTTATATACTCTTTTGAAGACTGCTTCTTTTTCAAAACAAGCTGATAAGCAGAGCAGGAAAAACATCTTAATGATGCAGCTTTGACAGCAGTGAAGTGCAGCACAGCGAGATGCACCTGATAGGCTGATCATGTGTGAGCATACTAATAACCCACTCCTCCAGACTCCCATCACATAATCCGTCCGCACCACAGTGACATATAAACGTGTGGCCAAAAGTTCAGATCTGTGTACAAAGTCGGATCATTTGTTATCAGACCAGCAGGAGCACTTTCTGTTGTGTACCACCACATTTCAACAAAGAACTCCTGTTGATAGGAGGACATGGATCGTTCCCAAAACAAATCCATTACGTGAACTGGAATCTATGGAGCTTCTTTTCGGTGTTCAAACCAAAACCAGACGTCATCCAAACTTACAGATGTTAGAATAACATCGCAAACACTGGTCCGATTTTTTCTATGTAAATACAAAGTGATTCTGTTTGTTATTGCATTGTATTACACAGAAAAATGGATTTATCCAGTATCCAGACTGCATAACACAGATGTACTGATGTAATTATAACCAAACTGGTGGCATGGCGCAATGGGGTGCAATATCATTTCATAGACCCACCAAGTTGGTCTAGACTTAAATACCTCAACAAATACTACTACTGGCACTTTAATATCTATATTCAAGAAAAAACACTGATTATAGGTGTTTTTCTCTAGTGACAAGACAGTAAAGATGACAACGTTATTAAAATTTGGTATTCTCACCACACTTAACTTGCCTTGTTTTTTAAGGTATAAACATTACAAATTAGGCAATGAGCATGGTTAATATTAAACTCACGGTCACTGTTAACATGTCACTGTTACCTACACACTGAAATACAGTTCTGGTTATAGGTTTACATACACATATCATGGGCATGAATGTCATGGTAATTTGGGGCTTTTAATGATTTATTTTAACTGCTCTTTTTCCAGTGTGTAATGATTTACAGCATACGTCTTTAACAACTGAAAAAAAAAAGAACTGAATGCATACATTTGAATTCATGCTGGATTTTCTCTAATCCACACACAGTATATATGCATGTTCAAATATATGCATACACCCCCATTAGTATTTGGTTAAATGTCCCTTAGCAAGCTGCACCTCCATCAATATGACAAGAAGCATATTTCTCTTCTTTCACTATTCTTGGCTGAAATGCTGGAGATCTTAAATTAGCTGGTTTCCTGTCATAGACTTGACTTTTAAGGATAATCCACAATAGATTTCAATAGATTTGATGTTGGGAGTTTGGTAAGGCCATTCCAGAAGCTTAATATTAGCCTGTTTGCTTGGGATCAATGTCCTGTTGGAACACCCAACTGTGTCCAAGTTTCAACTGTCTAGCGGTTGATTTGAGGTGAAGTTAAAGAATAATGATGTAGTTTTCCTCCTTCATTATTCCACCCGTGTTGTGCAATGTACCAGTACCACTGGCAGCAAAACAGCACCAGAGCACGACACAACCACCGCCATGCTTGAAAAATGGTACAATGTTCTTAGGTTTGAAAGCCTAACTTTTAGTCCACCAAACGTCTCGTCACTGTGGTCAAATAGCTAAATCTTTGTCTCAACTCGCCATAAAACCTTTCACCAGGAAGAATTCAGCTTGTTCATGCGGGCACCTACAACTTCCAGCCAAGCTTGAATGTGTCGATTTTGGAGCAGAGGCTTCTTCCTTGGTCAGCAAAGTCTCAGGCCATGGTGATTTAAAACTTCCAGTTCATGGCAGGCTTGAGCATTCGTGGTTACTGGGTTGTTCTGAAAAACATCCTCTCATCAGAAGGTGACTGTTTGGGAGTTCTTTAATATCTTGGTAAAATGGTGATAATTTCAAACACCATGCACTTTCAAACAATTGTTTGAACTGATGATCTTGGAATCTGCAGTTGTTTAGAAACGGCTCTTGTCAATCCATCCATCCTCTTCCGCTTATTCTTGTCAGGGTTGCGAGGGAGCTGGAGCCTATCCCAGCTCCCAGGGAGAGACAGGTTACACCCCTGGACAGGTCACCAGAGTGACGCAGGGGTCTTATACACCCAGTTTTTGTTTTTTAAAGTAATTAAAGAATAATGCTGTACAGTCATTCCCATTGGAAAACAAAACTTCAAAGAATTCATTAAATACCCTAAATTACCATGACGTTTATGCTTAGGGTATGTTAACTTCTACCCACAACTGTAAGTGCAAAAGTGCAGGAATTGCTCACATATAGTTAAAATGGCACTATATTTTTACATACAAGGGAAAAAGCAGAAACAGGAATAGCATGATGTGTTGTTTTACTGTACAAAAAGATTCACCCTCTCACCATTTTTAACTGCCCCCTCATCCACTCTATCCTGGCGCCAAGCCTCAAGTGCAGTCCACTTCTGTCAAGTGCAAGCCATCCATTTTTTATGCTCTATGACTCTAATCATTGATGAAGTGTTTCCTCTTTAAACTTATGACAATCAAAATACTTGAAAAATTATTTTTAAGGCTCACCTACCCAATTAACCAGTGATTCCACATACAGAAAGCTTCTTTTACTAAAAAACCCCCAAAACAAAACTATCTGTGATTTAATTTGAATCATAGTACCAGTAGACTTTTATCAAGACTGAACATCAGAATGTGTGGCAAGACTAATATCTTTAAAAAGAAAAGAATGGTTTTGCACAGATGCACCATCTTAGAGAGGGGTAGTTGCGCTTTTACCTATTTTATGTTGCGTTAGTATGATTATAGAGGTGGAGACTTGCATTGAACATGGACAAAGGTTTTTAAAAATGAGATCAGCACATGGACAAATGATTCAGATTTCAGACTGCTTTAAATGCTTGGCTGCAGACTGGACTTTTTTCTCTCTTAGCTCTGTATGATGCAAATGAAACTGGATATTCTTAATATACTCATCTCAGATGCACAGCTCTAGCTGTGAGCATACAGCATACAGACCCAGTATAAGATTAAAAGGCGATATTTTGAAATGTGGTTTTCAACATTTAAGAAATAAGCTGGAAATTAACGAAACAGGCCTCCTTAATGTGCATTGTTTACACTTCCAGGCTGTACTCAACAATATATGAGGTGTCACTCGATTCAGGTATGAAAGCAGAAAACTCACCACAAAGGACTGTGCATATGACACAGGGCTACCTACAGAAGTTTGATACCAAAATTAACCAGGAAGTAAAGTCCCAGCTAGACATTTACAAGAAAAGTCATGATTATCGACAAATGTTTTTAACTATATTCTTTCTTAGCAAAACTAAAACCTTACGAGTCCCTAAACCAAGTTTTTAATAAGAGGTTTTAGAGTTTAGAGCTCACAGACAACTACGCAGATCACGACTTTAACTTGTAATCCTGTTTCAAACATTATATGGCATTCATTTCTAGGAACGTTTTTGCTGTGGCAGCGACACTTCTGTTGGCCATTTTCCTATCTCTGGTTACTGAAACTATAAACATGTACATTTTTAAAAACAGAAACAGAAGGGGATTATAAAGACTAAAAACAGCCAAAGGAAAATATTTCTCCACAGATAATTATCTTATTCTGTGGAAAAGCAGCTGCACACATAAGAACAGAAAAACAAGGACACAACACCAATGTAATACCTAATTCTGGATGAAACAAAAATTATGTTTCTGTTCAATATGCTTGGAAAAAATTAAATGTGAGATATGTAAGCAGCTTTCTGTCAGCTTATTTTAAGCAGTTGCCTGTTTTTCCCCAATAAACACATTAGTAATTTTAAAATCATATACTTATTTTTACCTTTCTGTTTAGTTACTTTAGCAGAAGCTCTCTGTAGTTTGGGGTTAGTCACTGTATTATATGTCATTTAAAAGAGCTCTTTTAAGTTAGCTTTCTTTAAAAAACATCCATAAATCTGCAGGTATTGTTCTATTAATCGATACACAGTGTCCTTGGCATCTAAATAAATGCACCAAAAGAAGAGTGTAAGCCTTTTGTTGCTGCACTTGCCAATTTACAGTCTGCCTTCTATAGGAATAAGTCATAATAGAAAGTGGATCAACACTGACTTAAACATTCAGGTCTTCTGCAACTTATCAAGGGTTGCATGTTATCATCTATTTAACACAAATAAATAAATAAATAAATAAAAATGAAATGCAGAAGCAGTGTGTCACAAACTAAGCACACAATTCCAGAGGAATTAAGAGCAGAAGTAGCAAATCAACAAATCAAAAAATGTGACAAAATCTATAAAAGCACATGTTTTGGCAGTTTTTTGGCCCAAAGCACTCGGGTGTGTGTTAACACAATGTCGAGAAGGAAAAACATCAGTAATGATCTAGATTGATGAAAGCAAATACTGCTGCCCACCAATCCTGGATGGGTTACATGGCAATTTCTGAAGTCCATCATTTTATAGAAGGAAAGATTATTCACGAGTGGACGGCATTTTATGACAGTTGTCAATCTGCCCACCAAAATCACCCAGAGGTCAGGCTGTGCAATGGTCAGAGAGAGTGCAAAAAACCCAAGAGCTACATCTCACTGTTAAATGCTGACAGTACGACTAGAAACAGACTGAACGAGTATGGCTCTTTTGGAAGGGTTGCCAGGGAAACACCTCTTCTCTCTAAATAGAACATAGCAGCACAGCTTAGGTCTGCAAAGATGCATCTAAACAAAGCACAAACTCCTAGAACAATGCTGTTTGGACAGACAAGACCAAAGTGCAGATGTTTGTCTATGTTTAGCCAAAACCAAACAAAGCATATCAGCACAAAAACAAAACTCTCAAGCATGAGGGTGGTAGAGTGACGATCAGGCCTTATTTCACAGTCTTGATTTTGAGTCGATCATGAACTCTTCGGTATACCAAAATGTTCTAGAGTCAAATGTGAGGCATGCTGCAGCAGTCCAAGGTCCAAACTAGGGCTGCCTCAAATGACTATTTTGAGTCGACTAGTCACCAATTATTTTTTCCGATTAGTCGACTAATCAGATCATACAAGGATGTAAAACGTACAGCTTATTGCACCAGCATGCATCTGCTCTTATATAACTATCATTAGCTCACAGCTTGACGTGTTTAAGGTATGTGCTAACTAAAAATAAAGACAAGATGATAGTTTAATAAACTTTTAGTCAAATTTGCAGATTGTCTCGGTAGAGTTTAATAAAGTCAGCCGTCTGCTCTTTGCTCCTTAAAACATAAGAGAAGACTGGAGTAAAATCTCGACCATCTCACACTTCTGTTTAATCAGTTTTCTGCTTGACGTTTATTCAGCTGTGTACAAACTGTAACTTTAATCTCAGCCAAACCCATTTACTCAGGAACAAATAAAACACTGAAAAAAGCCAAACAATAACATTTTTAAGTTATCTAAGTGACTTATATATCATGTTTAACCTGAGTAGCGAAAGACCGTGTGCCGGGGGGGGTATCTGAAAACGATGTGCTGGGAGTTCGCTGTTCTCACCAGCTCTAGTGGGCCTGACCTCCCGGTCAGCTGTCGAGCGGGTGGGTAACAGACATCTTGTCATGGTCCTGGGCCATGTTGGCCCAGCATTCTTAGTTTTCTTGTATTTTTGTATTTTGTTCCGTATGCCGTGGTTCCTAGCTTCTGTTAAAGATGTTCCTTATTTGATTACCCCGTGTGCCCCTCTTGTATCTATGAGCCCTCGTTTCCCCTCGTGTTTCATTTAATGTTTTCCCCAGCCCGTTATGTCTGTGCTCTCTCTCCTCCTGTCTGAACCTCTGTGTACTTCCTGTTTTACTTTGACAGTCTCTCGTCAGTATGCGTCATGTTGTGTTCACTCCTGCCCTGTCTCCTTATGATTATCTGTGTCAGCTGTGTTCCCCGTGTGCTCCCACTTCCCTCATTAACCCTCTGTGTATTTATGTGCATGTCTCCCTCAGTTCAGTGTCGCGTCGTCAATGTCTCCTCCCCTAACCTGTGTGTCTTTCTGTGTTCCCTCGGTCTTCTGTTAGCATTCCCAGTTTAGTTCTGTTTCCTTGTGAACCCTACAATAAAGCAGTGATTTTGAGTTCAGTTCCTGTCTCCGTGAGTTTTGCGTTTGGGTCCTCATCTGCCTCCACACAGCCAGTTCATGATACATCTCCAAAAACGTCTGAGCATTTTTGCAAATATGTGATGTCTTGATAAATCTAGCAGATATTTGAAGTTTATACAGCTACATTCTCGCCTGAAAATATCAAGACATATTTATTACTTATTTATAACATGTGCAGTCAGCACTGAATTGGAGAAATAAAAACAAAACGCAGTTCCCATGTTTGTGCTTCAGTAACGAAACGGTTGTACTTGATGTGACTATAAGGTTAAGATTTCTCTTTTTGTGAAACATTTGTTTTGATATGGTCTACTGAGAAAGGCGTTTCTTTATCACCGAGCACTTGCGCCTTGAGGCACAGGCACTTTTTTTTATGCCTCTCACACACACACAGAGTGTAGACTTGTCTCATAAATGTGTAGATTCTATCTAAAGCATTCTTTTTTTAAGATAAAAAGGGATGCGCATTTGCAAGTAAATGTTTGGAAAATGTGATAAAAGCCCCTTTAACCGAATTGTCTGTAGTGTAAACCTGCGTGCTCACGTAAATGTTTTAAATCAATGTTTACTCCAAGCTAAGGATGGAAAAAACATTTTACCCTTGCTCTTTCCAAAAAGACCAAATTGAGTGAAAGAGGAGAGAAATGCAACAGAGCACGCATTTGTTCCATCTGTGTTACTGGCTGGCAGCCTGATAACCATGAGAGTACAGTTATTGACAGTTACTTTCACAGGAAATGTGCAGCTTGCATTTATGAACAGCACCTTTCCAAAATCCACAGAGCCTTTTCCCATTTGTCCTCTGTTGAAATTGTATCACAGAGCCGTTGCTGTGACTTTGTAGTCTGAGCCAGTAGATATGATACAATTACCAGTATTTGGCTCAGTGGGGCAATTGATAATGTAGCGAGAACGCTCTGCAGGAGCCACATCACAGAGAAACAGATGGGCTGTATTCCTGCCTTAGCCTAGCTCCTAATGTGAGAGAACATCTGAGTGTCATACCAATCAGAGCATGTGTGGGTACAGTAAAAATATATGAAGGGAAGGAACATTTAGCAGAAAGACTGTGATTAAACAAAAATGTAATCCTCAGTTCTCAGTGCTAGTGGTTATGATCTGTTTTTCTATCATGATTATTAAGATTTTCACTAGTTGCTACACAACAATCGTCCCTTTGACTCCTCTGGTCTGGGAAAACTGCGGTTCCTACACTGCAACGAATCGGTTATCCTCTTATGCACCTCTGTTGCAGATGTAGAACTGGAAGCAGTCCAAAGTCCCATTCTGACCCTTTGGAATAGCGCATGGACATAACGTGCTGGATCTCCTCTACTATAGCAAAAGGTCAGCCATTTAACTTAAAATTCATTTAGGTGATGAACATACAGTCGCAGGATGCCAAATTGAGCTAGCAGAGTGGGCAGTGCATGATGATCGTGTATGTACAATAAAAAATTCTAAAGTTTTTTCTATGTGCCCTTTGAGGGAGTACAATGGCACGCATGTATCTGAGGTCATTTGCAGTAAATCTCCCTCTGATATTTCAGTATGTAACAGTACTCTGCTTTCACAGTCTGAGCCTGGGGGACAAATCCACAGCCCACTAATGGGTGAATGTCAAAAATACAACAATCCTAGCACGATACATGTCCTTCAGCCTTGAAGACTGCAGGTTTTCCACTGAAAATAACTGTTTTGTCTCTAGGTCGCAGCTGGAGACTCCCTCCTACTCCCCCTTGACAGGAAAGCTGGATCAGTTTGACACAAAAGCTGATGTCTGCTCTTAAGATCCTTGATCACATGTGAGATTTGTTTACATTTTTGGCCACTCCCAATAGAGTGTGTGTGGGTTTGCTGCTGAGAAAGGTAGAGTCTGGTGACTGGCCAATTCAATGAGACTGCTGTCTCTGGAGTTGAACATTGGATGGACAGCAGCCTCTTAAACTTCAGCTGACATCTCACCCCTCTCGCTGCCTCTTCTACAGCTAAAAATGGGCCAGCGGACAGTTTATTTATTGACTCAAGAGCTCTGTGCAAGTAGTGTGCTGTTAAAATACAAAGTCGTACATACTGCAAATATTTGGCACTTTATTATGAGTGAGAAGGTGTTTTGCTGAATACATTATCCTCTTTTTTTCTAATAGGACTTTAGGTTGGAGAATTGTCATTTGCTTGCTTTTTGACTTTTTTTGGGGAAAAGTACAATTCGGTTAGAAGCTACATTTGTTGTTTTGGAATTGCTCACTATATTGAATAATTATGGTGTTCTCCCTTTTTTGGGAATAGGAATAGTGGAATACAATGGAATCATCATACCTTCTTTATATATTTTTTAAAAAGATAATGTTCATGACAGCAGGAATGGATCATACAGTAAATACAGTCCAGCACTTAATCGCTTTACTGATGCAATGTGGAGACCTTTCAAAACAAAATAGTGTGTTTTTTCTACAAAATCCAACACCATAAAACTTGTAATGGACACCAATAGAGGTGAATAACATCTGTGCCACTTAAATATATAAAATTCTGAAAAAAAGATTTGCTTGATTCTATAATTTTACCATAAACGGTTGAGTTTGCCAATACCACTGGACACACAGGACAACCTTATTGATGCTGTTTGCAGGTAGCAAGGACTGAATGAGTCAACTTCACTTTTACATATAAAAGGGCAGCTCTTGGAGAAATGCAACAAAATCACAGGACTTTGAGTTGAGCTACCGGTTGTCTTGCCCCTCCTCTACCTCTGGCTGTTATTAGTAAACAACCATGGATTTTCTAAAATACTCGAGAGAGTGCATTTGCGTGACTAATCTGCTTGTTTGGTTTTTACTCCAACAATATTGACTAATAACAGAGTAAATTTGCAGTTAGTGCCATCCATCCATCCAGATGGATCATGGGCCCAGCAGGCTAAACAGAGATGCCCAGACCTCCATCTCCTCCGCCCACCCCTCTAGCTCGTCTGGGGTGAATACTGAGATGTTCTCAAACGAGCAGAGTCATGGATCCATCTTGGATATTTTGTCTGCGTTTTGGTCTTCTTTATAAACTTTATTTTTTCTCCTTCTTAATTTTTAAAATTTTTTCTTCTGTTTTACTTTTGTTAAGTTAATGCATTTTAAAACTAGAAAACAAACATACAGCCAACTTAATGGCAGAAAATAACTTGCTTTGTTAAAAATACTGAATATACACAATTTATATATAAATTGTACTAACTGCAAAAGTACAAAATCAGAGAGTTTAAACAGCTGGTTGTGAAACGGGTATTGTTTTCATGTGAAGAGCAACAGTTGTTATTCACTTCTCAATGGTCCCCGGTGAGCCGGGAAAGTGAGGAAGCTCAGGTGCCTGTCAACAAGCCACACTTTGATCAATGATCCTTTGGATAGCAGGAACACTTTCCTGTTGTCTGTGGAGTCTGCATGCCATATTTGAATCTCATGTTTGCTAAAGTGAGAAACAAGGAAGGCTTCTCCTTCCTTCAAGCTCAGCAGGGGTTTTCCAGTGGTGTGGACCGACACAGTCATAGCTATAATAAGTAGAAATAAATGGCCTGCTTTGCCTTTAAACTGCTTTCCAGCTGGGAAGTCAGAAATAGTGCAATATGGAGCACTGTTTCCACTCCACAGAGCAGGCACATTGTAAAACTGTACCTGCAGCCTGGATTTTCTATTGGATCACAGGGCCTTAATGTTTTATATAAGCAGTGAGAGGATCAACATGTTTTTATGCTTTGAATATTAGTTGACTAACTGTTTATTCTACAAGGGTCGGTGTAAATACAAGGACAATAAAAGTGAATGCTAGTTGAGCTGTTTTAAATTATTTTTAGCTGATGTCAGCCAGTTAGCGCCGTCTGTCCTTGAAACCATGGGGTACACAAACAATGAGCACAAGGTAACTGCAGTGCTTGTTATTCTCTCTACCAGGGACTCAATTAGCATCACACAATTGTTACCAGGCTGCCAGTTTACTGTTGGGTATAGATCATGCAATGCAAGCTTGTAAGTGGTGACATATATGATATCATCAACTCAGTGTACTTTGCTAAATACTCTGACATGACTGCGTTAACTGCATTACAAAAAAGAAAATACTGGCAACTGCCAACGGTACCCCTCACACTTCTAGTATCACCTTGCTCTCAGGTTTTCGCATTTACAAGATTTTAAGAGGACTCACTCTGACCTTGTGGTTGATTTCACTGAGATTCGCCCCAAATTTTTAGTAGATCCTATGGGATAATTTTGAAGCTTTTACGTCGCCTTATTCTCGAGTTATTACATTCACAAACTTCAGTGTACGCCTGCCTGCACGGTGGGATGACCACAATACCCAATCAGCCTTTTACTGCTGAGTTACTGTGTTTGTACGATCTGTACCATACAATGGCGGGGCACACTTTTTAAACATGAATAAAGTAAATACAGCATACAAGTATTTACAATGCATGTCTGCATGTTGCCTTCTTGGATACACAAAGTGTTTTTGCATCACAATGAAATCCATCAATAAAAATACCACTGAGTAAATGTGCTGACTAATAAACCTTGATATGCAATATAATGATTGTAAACAACTGTTAAATAGAAATGTCCAACAATCTAGTGAAAACGCAAGTGACATATTTTGTGGACGCTACGTCTGAATATTTAAAAATATAACTTCCAGTGTCCCTCCTTATCTGAAAACACAATCACCTGTCCACTATATTAGGTACACCTGTGTTAATGTAAATAACTAATCAGGTCACTTCCACAGTGGCTTTACTATTCAACACATACTCAAAATAAGTGGTACAGTGGACATATATACATACAGTATGTATAAACCTACTCTTTCCTAGCTGTTCAGCAATATTTTACTTCTTATTCTCTCCCTGTAATTTTTAGATTGGTTTGCTGGCTACCTTTGACCAGAACTCAGACATATTTCCACACTGAGAAGAGTATGCGGATGCCTCAGTCACCAAATCTTCAAAAAATGTTGTAGGGAAGGGTCACATCCCAGACATTCAATACCATTTATGGAGAAATGCTCTTTTAAAGATGACTTTTATGGCATTTCTGCTGTATTAGACTGCTCACAGTGAAAAGAGGAAGAAATGATGGGCAAGAGAAAATGTAACAAAGCAACAAAAGGATCCTGGTTAATTTCAAACCCATCATAACAGAGCAGCGAGCTCACCAAGCAAGTTGCTATTTCATATTCTGTTTTACCCTTTCTATGAGCCTGTGCTGAATTTCCTTCTTGATAATCACAGTTGCTTAAAATTATATCCAGAGAGAGGATAACACAAGCGAACAGCTCTGTTTCAAGTCTGGGCAACGTTATATGTGTTTAAAGATGTTTTTTTTCCAGTGTCTGACATCTTCTTTAAGTCTGTTGAAATCTCAAACACTTCATCAGCAGCAGGTGCAGCTTTGAGTAGATATACCAATTATTGCTGTGGGATTTTTGCATGTTGTGGCTATAAAGTCTACATGCTTAAAGTTTGCTGATCTTTGAAACTGTTGCTCGCCATGCTTTCTGTATTTCACCGTTCATCCTGAGCTTCCACACTATAAACAAGTAGCTGAACAGCCCTGCAGGACTTCAGCAAATGCAAAACAAATAGCACTCAATATTCAAGTCACTGTGCTCCCAAAAGATTCACTAGACCTGAACTAGTGAGGCTTCAACACCTAGAGGAAGTTAACTCTGGAAATCCAACACCAAAAATAATCTTGTTTAGTGCTTTTTCAACAGGAATGGATGGAAAACCACCTCTGTGTAAACTTTAATCCATCCATGTGCCACCTAGTTGATCTCCTTAAATAAAAGTTTCTTAAATGCCTCATGAACCAACAACAGCAGGAAAAAGAGGAGGTCAAATCCATCTTACAAAGTCTGAAGTGTGCCCAGATGCCACTCTGGTTAACTTCATGTTTTGCCATCACAGTAGGCATGACCTTTCGCTCGGCCTTAATTAAATTAAAACTGATCCAGGCAGATGTCAACCAAAAGGGCACTGGGCAAGGCTGACCTTTCTTCTCTCTTAGAGTGCAGTGGGTAGGCAGAGGTGCAATTTTAGTAGCTTGGCATGTATGTATGTGGACTAACATTAATGCTACATACTAACAGCAAAGGTTTTTATAAGACTCACAATGCAAAGTGACAAGAGAGCAAAATGATGTAACATTTACTCAGCCGCACTTTCATTTTCTCTGCAGGCAAAGGCAGTGACATCTCAGCGGTGTGATGATTATAGAAGCCTGGGAATAATACAAGCCATCCATCACAGTAGCCAGATGAGAATAAGCTTATAGACACGCAGAGTGAAGCAGTCGGCTGCAGGGTAAGGAGCTGAAGCGTTGTGGGCAGTTATGAGGGAGCATCCGCTCTCCTCCTGAGCACTGACAAGACAGCGCTCAGAGACATCTTTAGTTTACCCGAGTCTGAGCCCCGAGGGTGTTTGCAACACTAGTGATTTATTACGGTACATTAAAAGCTCAGACATTCTTGGCTCTTCTGTAACAAAGAAAATCCTAATTTGAAAAATAACTAAAGTGGTTTAGATTGAACAATAATCACATTTGTTCAGAGAGTCCTTCCAAGTGTTATAAGCCTGGAGTTGTTTGAACCTCAGCCTATTAGTGTCTCCTCTGATCTCCTGCGCATGCGTTTGTGGCTTTCTCTCTCCTTCTCCTTAGCGAACGTCCTGTGTTCCCTGCGTGATGGGAGGCAGGTAAGCCTGGGTGATTGGCTAAGTAAGTGATTGTGACTGTGGTTGAGAGAAATGATTTGTTTCAGCCAGCAGACACAAGGCTTCCTTATCTGACCACGACTAATCTGTGTGTAGGATGTGAAAACATGCCTGGATCAGTAGTTACGTTAATCACTTCTTTTTCTCTTATCAAGTAAGTGTAGGTTGTATTCTATGGGTTACCTTAAATGGGGAAAAAAGCAGTCTCATGCATTCATGTTGCACCAGGGTGTCCTTAGGCCTGATCATAGCACGAACGGAATTCTGAATCAGCAGAAAAGTCCTTATATATTCTTTTTCCCTCCAAGACCTTTATCTCCAGTCACAAATGAAAACAGAAAGTGTTTGGCTGAATTCCAGGATGAGCCATAAAGAGACCAAGGTATTAACCTCAGTCACTCATCCAGACAAGATAACACAGACAAATCAGGGTAGAAATACTACCCAGTGAGACACAAATACACTCCGCTATTATCACTGCATCAAATTTCACCAAAGACCTTATTAATACATAACTGAAGCTAAGTGAGTCTAATACAAATGCCAAAATATGCCTGTTGTTTTACAAACAGGCGCATAATGTTGCATATGAGAGGCCAATATGGACGCTAAGGTCTAAGATAGCTGCTTACATCCTCTTGCGCATACAAATCTATAATAAAGGTGTTTGCAGAATCCGACAGCCTCGTCAAGCAGTTGGAAAGGTCAGGATGTGACATCACACAATGATCTATAACTATGCTAATGTTTAGTATGTGGAAAATCAAGCACACGTCTTGATCTCACTGAATTTCTGAATATTTGATGAAATTACTTTTTTCCAAATATATGTATACTAAAATGCAAGAAAGTAAACAAATTGCCTGTCATCATTTCTCACGAGGCACAGGTAATGTTTTTGTGTCATTGGGTTTGATTAGCAAAAATGTAACACACAGCACAGACTGCCAAAACAATATTTAAAAAAAGGCAAATACACACTTGGAAGCTGAAACCATCCTTGTGCGTATCTATTTATTTTGAATGTGCCCAGCCATCTGTCAGCCTGACATGGAGGACTATACAGTACTTTATTCAGAAAGTGCTGTGCTGAACCATAAAGTCTCAGTACAGGTGTAATTTGCCAAATTCAGCCTCTTTTTTTTTATCACAAGGTACGAAACCTAGTTTAAAATTCTTATACGACTGGGAAATAGCCTGTGAACAGCATTCAAGTGTGGGTAGAGTACATATTTTTTTTATTCATGCCCCAAGACAAACTCAACCCAGCTTTAGTGCTACAGCATTACGTTAAATTTGTTAGACAGAGCTCGAGGGCTCCACACAGCCCACAAGCCGTACACTTCAGAATGAGTGCACATTATAAAATCACACTGCTCTGCACAATCTTGAGATCTTTTTAGGCCAGAAGTCTGAGAGCAGTGCAGACTTCCTGCTGAGTGATGAACCCCTGGTCTCTGAAGACAGCGGGGAGCTCATCATCAGCGCTGACATTTGCTGACACAAATATGGAAACACTGACGACGACGATGCATAAATACATCAACAATAAGGTCACTTTAATGTTTTAATTCTTTTCTAAAAGTTTTGCTCCTATGTATTCTTTGTGAAAATATATACATTTGCATAGCTGTTTACATTGCTGTCCTTTATGATAGTGCACTGTGGTCTTAATTTTGACAGTTTAACAAGGGCAGGCTTTAATTACAAATTTTCAATAAAGCAACAGTATCAAGCTGTTTTTGTGTTGGTTTTGGACGCTTAAATTAGCATCCACTGAATATTAATTCATTTTTTTTCTTTTTTCTTTTCATGATATCCTGACAGACATTGTTTTAATATGGAAAACATGTTTTAACAGCTTTTGCTTTGGACAGCTGACAGTGACTGCTATGCTACTGGTGTCAGTGGGAAAGGTTAGTAATTAGAATTTCACAGACATGAGGCCGTGTATGCTGCAGGTAAATCTGTGACTCATTTTAATGACTAAATACCATAACAGAGATTAATTTTCTGCATTTTTGGGCCTCACCAGATTTCACACTTAAGGAAACTATTTTGGTTTGACCAAAATTCTTGCAACTATGTGCAATAAGTTTTTGTTGCCTTTCGTTGCTCTGAAGACTGGGATAGATCTGGGATCACTCAGTGAGGTGATACACTTATGGTATGGTTTGAAACTCCTACGTCGCCTTGTTCTTGAGTTATCACACTCACAAACTTGGGTGTTCAAAGAGTCATTATTTGCAAACCTTATCAAATCTTAGAGTGACTGCAGTCTGTCTGAGTCGGACTGAAAATGTTTAAAGACAGAAAGGCTGAGGGAAACTATTTGCAATCATTTGCCAAATATAAAAAAATTGAATACAATAACTGGCAATCACAGATTTTTCCTAGTCACAAGAAGGTTTCTGTCCTATTTTTTCCTCTTGTGTGAGCGATCCACATGTGAAAGATTATTTGTGACTAGGGCTGGGCCATATTATACCGTTCACGGTAATACCGGTATAATGTTAGGCAACGATAGGAAAATGAAATATCGCGATAGAATGGGAGTAAAACGTGTAACTATAAAGTTTAACTTCCAGGCATCCATGAAAACAAAAGTTATTACATTTAACGGAGTTAGAAGTTAGCAGGAAGCTAGCGGAAGTTAGCTCGCTAGTTTCGCTAGTTACCCAAGCATGATATTGCATGTTCTGACTGAGAGATTTCTGAAAAAAATCAAACGTACAGCTCTGCTATCACTTCCAACATAAATGAAGACAGGAAACTAAACAGCAGTGACGTTTGTAGGGTTACTGAAGTTGGGCTAGCTAGTATATAATGATGTGCTACGTGATCGCTAGCGACACAGCTATGTTAGCATAACATAAACAGTGAAGCTGGAGGACGAACACTAACACTTTTCCACTTATAAAAGTTAACGTGAAGGTTCTTCATGGTTAGAGACAAATGCAATCGCATGGCAGGATGCTGTAAACGGACCAAACTTCAGTCAGGGCCGCTGCCAGAGAATTCAACATTAATGAATCAATGGTACAGAAGTGGAGGAAGCAAGAAGAATGAGTTTAATAAAGTTTGATTTATCTGACTGCTTTGTTTCGCTTAATGTGCCTTATAATCCCGTGCACCTTATGGTCCGAAAAATGCGTACTGCACACTGCAGTTTAATGTTGCAAAGCACCTCTTTTTAACTTCAGTGGATATTATACATGGTTATGCTCAGGATATGTCAGCCCATTTCTACTGGAAATGCCTTTTGGTTAAACTTTCAGCAAGGAATTTGCATTTGCACTGTTAAATTTTTATAAAGCTTTAATGTACATAAAAACCAGCTTCTTGTTTAAGTGAAAATAAATGGAAGGTTGTCTTTTTGCGCTAGTAATGTTGTGGAGTTGTATTTTGTCTCGCATCAATTATATCGTCAGTTATATCATTATTGCAAATTTTCAAATATATATCGTGATAAATATTTTTGGCCATATCGCCCTGCTCTATTTGTGACTGTGTTTTTTCCTCTTCTCTTGCGGGTTTCTTGACCTCTTCCTCAACCTCTTGAGACAGTGTTTGGCATTTGGCCCTGGAGGCAAAGCCAGGTGTGCGGTGGAGCATCACCCTAAATCAGCAAAGGCCTCATGGAGACATATTGTACCAGGGAGAAAAACAAGCTTTTTTTTTTTTTTAGAGCTGTTACTTATTTAGTTATTTATTTATACATCTGAGCCCTGGATTCAAGTGTAAATGTGCTTGTAATAGAAGTGCCACTGCTTTGTTTTTATTGAGGTGTTTCTTAATGAGAAACTTCCACTCCACATGCTAAGCACTAGGCACCAAAACAAAGAAAATGGGGGAAATTGGGGCAAGAGGAAAAAACTGTTTGAGTGCTGAAAAATCCAGTTTGATGGTTTCACAGATAAGAAGTGGCTCCCAAGTAGAAAACACATATGAAAAATAAAAACAAACAGAAAAGGGGTGAAAAAAAAATTTCATTCTTATTTTCTTTTTGATAAAAGTTCTTTTTTTGTGGTTGCTAACAGCAATCAAGATATGCTATGCTGAGTGTGTATACCCGTGTGGGCCTTTTAATAGGAGTCTGGCCAATTGGCTGGTTGACGGGCATGAGATGAAGGGCTCAGGGGAGGAGATGTCCAGCCCTCTGTTGCCATGCCACAAAGAATACACAAATCTGTCTGCAATCCAACCAAAGCTATGCACTCAAAGGATCAATGCTGTACTACCTGAGAATAAAATGGTCAGTCTAAGCCCAGTTTTTGTTTAATAGTGTAAAAATAAATAAATAAATAAAATTGCCGCACCATTTAGTCTGTCATATTTGTAGTTTTACTTCTGTTTATTTCTCTTGTTTCCTCTGGGATTTTCTCTGTCATATTTGTAGTTTTACTTCTGTTTATTTCTCTTGTTTCCTCTGGGATTTTCTCATTTCTCTAATTTGTGCCTCCCCATCTCATCTGTCCTCATACTCCTGCCTGTGACCCAGAAATTACTCTTAGCGCATATTGAATGGGGGCTTGCTGGAGAAGCTATAATCGGGGAAGCACAGGTGCATCCTTTGTGTTTTCACCCTTGAGGCATAAAAGAGGCACGGCACACAGCTGGAATATACAAGCCTATCATCTACAAAGTATTTCTTTGCATTAAGTTCATCTGCTTGATACTTTATCCCTTTCACAGCTAATGGGTGCATGGTAAACAGAGATATATATGATATCAGTACATTGTGGCACATGAGAAGAATTTTTATCTGAGATCATAAAACACAGTAATAAGCTATGAAAAAAAGAGAACAGATTGACTCAATACACACATCGTATTTAAGAGACATCGTTTTAAAATTATGGATCCTAATTAAGAATGTCTGAGTTTGTTAATTGACCATTATCTCGACTCTATTCATGTCTCCTCCTCGCCTCATCTGCTTGCATCTCTGGTAGGAAGGACTGAGGCGTAGAGGAGCAGGAGAGGAAAAGAATCAAGTTTGTACAAAGTGAAAAATGAGAAGATAAAGAAGTGTTTTTCTACATGTCCCTTTACCTTAATGGGTGGCTGTAACTCAGGAAATGGAGGAGGTCATGTATTGTTTGGAAGGCTGGTGGTTCGATCCCTGGCTTTTCCAGTCTGCAGTATCCTTGGGCAAGTTACTGAACCCTGAGTTGCTCTCAGATGTGTTTACTTGAGTGTGAATGTTAGTTAGAAAGCACTTATGTGTGGAAAAAAAGTATTTTTATGAATGTGTGTTAACGGGTGAAGGCATGATAAATAAAGTGCTTTGAGTGCTCAGGTAGAGTAGAAAAGCCCAATTTAAGGACCAGTCCATTTACCCTTTACCTTCTTCTCGATTGCTTTGATTGAACAATTTTTGTTCTTTGGAAGTAATTTCCAGGTTATTAAAGCCTGGATTTCCTCTGAAAACTGAAAACAGCACATCTTGTTTCAGCACAGCACAGTATGCGCTGCCCCCCCATGGTGAAGAAAAATAGAGATATCAGTCTTTTTAAGGAATGGTCAACCGGTTTACTGGTAGCAGTAAATATGTATAGAAGAAAAGTGGTGAATTGGAAAACTCCATCTGTTGTTTGCAGATTCACTGAAACATCTCTCAAAGGAAATGTCATAACTGGTCAGAGATTTCCTGTTTGAGACGACAGAAACAGCAGATGTGAAAGGCAAATCCGATTCTTCTAAGAATATGTGCTGGCCCATTGGTTAGAAAGATCGCTGTGCTGATGCACCATGGCCCCACATGGCTGCTTGGCAGTTTTAATGTACACCATTAAATACCCACCACCTGTTTTATGTCTGACCCTCTGATCTGACCTCGTTGTAGGACTAGCATGTGGCACAAATGATTTTCTGCTAAATTAGCTATCACTTCATGGTGGTGCTGAGTTACACTCACTCTGATCATGACCAAGTAGTTATTGTTAACTAGTGACCAACAGGATAGTGTTTCCTGAACGTTTAAGTGTTTGGTAGTTTTTCAGGAGGTTGTTCATTAAACTGTTGATCTAAACTTGTTCTTTCTTTTTTTTTAATGCTTAATGTGACAAGTTTGTAGAGAGAGGCAGATCCCAATGAGAATCCACAGAACACTTGCATGAAAGACTCAGTCACTAGTTTGCTCCAGTCCATAAAGAAAACCATCCATCCATTCGCTTCCGCTTATCCTTTTCAGGGTCGCGGGGGGTGCTGGAGCCAATCCCAGCTGTCATAGGGCGAGAGGCGGGGCACACCCTGGACAGGTCGCCAGTCTGTCGCAGGTCTAACACACAGGGACAGACAACTATTCGCATTCACATTCACTCCCGCATTCACACCTATGGGCAATTTAGAGTTTCCAACTGAGTCCATTGGAGAAGTCCATGTATGGTAAAAGTCCATTTACCCCGCATTCACACCTATAGTGAATGCAGTCAATGGTCAATTAACCTATCCCCACAAAGTGCATGTCTTTGGACTGTGGGAGGAAGCCGGAGTACCCAGGGAGAACCCACGCAAACACGGGGAGAAACTCCACACAGAAAGACCCTGCACTCAGGACCTTCTTGCTGTGAGGCAACAGTGCTAACCACCGTGCTGAGAAAACCATGATGCATCATATTTCTTTTCACTATAAGGGAGACTATAATGTACAAAATAAGACTTGAAACCTAAAGCACATCTATACTGGCTTCACTTGACCACAAAGCTTTTTTATAGTGAAGTGTTGGTTGTAATGCATTAGTTTAGCAGTTCAGGTAAACAAAGGGATCCACAGCAATATTTGTTTCTGTTTCTTTTCCTCTTTTAAGGGCTGTTGCATAATTTTTGAGTGCACATGTGTTGCTTAGCTAGAGAGACAGCAGAAAGGATAACCTTTATGTGCTGGAGGCATTTGTATTATTTTGAATTTTGTTAGTGGAAAGGACAAAAATAACATCATCGTGTAAATTTCCAACTGTGCCTGGTTGATATGTGTCTGTCACCTGGGAAGAGCTCTAATTTCAGATGCTTCTGCTGGCTGCGCACAGCAGCTCCACAAAGTGGTCCAATGGCGTGATTTTTACAGGGCTGGCCTTAGACGATGGCACAGCTTCGCTATTTTGCTTCTGCAGAGCAAATTGCTGTAGAGAAAATACTCAGTTTTTGACTGCAAGGTCGAAGTGGCTTTCGGACTCATAATATACTTTTTTTGTGCAATTACAAATCTGGAACTATTGCTTATGTTATTTTTTTTAAAATTGCTGATAATCAGAGAATGGCAGACAGACAGACTTTACACAGGCTTCCTCATTACCTATATGTACTAGGGGTGCAACGATATTCGTATCGATATTGAACCGTTCGATACAGTGCTTTCGGTTCGGTATCGAACAATACAACATTTGTAATTTATTTTATCAACTTTCCTTCCGACGATGCTGTCTGTGTTGAGCGCTCAGTGAATCTGCGTTCGACTACTCCGCCTAGGCTGCACTGTCGAGCGCAGATCCACTGAGCGCTCAACACAGACAGCATAGTCAGAAGGAAGAGCGCAGGGCAAGCTAGCAAGACACATGGACCTCCCCCACCCTCATTCAGATCTGGCGTTTGGAATTATTTTGGTTTTCATGTGACGTATGACCCTGAAGGTAAGCGAGTCATGGACTAAAGTAAAACAGTATGTTGGATGTGCCATGCAATGCTCAATTACATGGGTGGGAGCTAGTGTGTTAGCGCAGTTAGCTCGTTAACGTGTTGGCTGTCTAGCCCCACACACGGGGCGATCGGCGGTAGCTCGTTAACGGAGATTTGCCGTGTTGTGGCGTTAAGGTCATTTCAACGAGATTAACCTGAAAGCACTAGTGGGAACACAACGAATATGACTGCACATTTATGCCGACATCATCCTAGTGCAAAGACAAAAACAACAAGCATGCTACTAACTTTAGCCGAGTCATTTAGACAGCTGTTAGCACATGATTCTCCTTATGCTGCTGAGAATATAGCCCAGAAGAAGCGGATAGTATAGCTTTTATTTTGGAAAGAGACATTTCTCTGTAATAAACTCTCTTTTCCAAAGATGAGTGATTCCTCAATCAGATACAGGGCTTGCAATATCGCTAGCCCGACGTCCTGGAGCTAGCGATTTTTTTCAGTCGGGCTACCAAAATCTATCTCTGCCCTGCCTGTCGGGCTATTGTAGGAAGGAAAAATATATGTCAATGCTTTTGCATTCTTTCAGAAATGTAGCTGGGTAATTATGTCATTGGCATCTGTGAGCCACTGTCAATATGTGACATATTGAAATCGCGTTTGAATTTGCGCTTGTTTTTTTGCTTTCACTTTGCAATCGTGCGAACTGTGTATAGAGAGCGACAGTACTGATCTGTGAGTGATGATAATTTGTGCACCAATTCCTCTGACATCGTCTTTTTAATCGTTAGCTTACTATGCAAACATGACAAGTGAAATCTCCCGCAGCAAGCTTAAACATGTGAGAGGTTGATTGCGCAGAGAATCGCTGAGCTTATGTGAGTCCGTGTGTAAAAGCAGCAGGATATTTATTTTAGTTCTGCTGAGCCAAATAAGACAGGTCAGGGTGAAGAAGTGACAGCCAAAGAAAAGCTTACCACAAAACGGAGAAGTTATGACAAATCAGACTATAAGGCAAAAAGAAAGTGCAGCTTTATGGTTTCGTGGACAAAATAATTTCTGTGGCTGCAATATGACGAACTATATAACCAGGGCTGCACATAAGTGGTCTGCAGGTGCGCATTCGCTGTCAAAATAAAAAACACGCACAAGGGTTAGGGTTAAATTTAAAAACTGTACTTTTGAGTTAAAATATAAATTTATAATTTTAATAAATGAAAAATTAAAAAGGCATGAACATTTTTTTTGTATCGAAAAAATATCAAACCGTGACACCAAAGTATCGAACCGAACCGTGAATTTTGTGTATCGTTGCACCCCTAATATGTACATATAACAATAATGTTAATGATAACAAAAAACAGCAATATTCAGATGAGCAGAGTGAGAACTCGACAGAACTGAAAAGTAAAATCACCCTGATATTCAGTGTTACTCCCTTGACTGTAATGCTGTAATATTTACTATTAACCCTTAAACACATAATTTCCTCTCAGTGCATGTTTTTTTTTGTCAGACTTGAAAAAACTGAATATTTATCTTGCTCCGTACATAATTTGGACTGTTTTAAGCTCGGCCAGGTCAATAAATTTAAGTGTGTTTAATTTAAGAGTAAGTTAGATGGTGGATTGAAGCCAGTTCTATTAATGACTTTAATTGCTCATTTACAATGTAAATCAAGACTGTGCTGTGAAAATGTATCCAGGTGACATATCGAGAAATGTTTTTGGAAAAGGTATTTTAGAAAAATTAAATAATTGTCTCCAGTCATTAATAAATCCAGTTCTGTGAATATATGACTCACATTAAGTCTTCATGATATGTTTGTGGGGTGGTTAAAAGGATGGCTACACTTTAGTTTAGCCAAACCTTAGCCAACTCCTTTAAGCCAACCCTTTACTCTGCTCCTGGGTGCAAATGCACATAAAAAGCAATGACTCACTTTGGTTTCAAGTAAAACAACTTAGTTTTGTTACTGACCAACAAAGTAACATTACAAGACACTGCTGGACGTTAAATGGTAAATGGGACTGATACTCATATAGTGCCTTTTGACTCATTTGAGGAATCAAAGCGTTTCTACTGTAAGTGTCATTCACCCAATCACACACAGCAACATGGGGTTTAGCATCTTGCCCAAGGATACTTCAGCATATGGACTGGAGTATGGATCGATCCACCAATATTTACAGTTTAACTGCTACTCATGTGCTCCTCCTTATATTGTACAATTGATGTCATGCATATATGTACGTATATGTACGTACTAGAATTTCTAAAAACTTAAAAATATCAGTATTTAATGTCACAGGGAAAAACTGAGTCCACATCATTGTAATTTGTAGGTACTCAGTAGATAAATATAACAAGGCAACTAAGACGAATGACAAGAACACAGCACTGTGAGAGAACAAGAGGAGGCGGTGCTATGCTGGCAGTTGGTGTGTGTGTGTGTGTGTGTGTGTGTGTGTCTGCATGTTAGCTTGCTGTTGGAGCATAACTGGCATCAGCCCATTAATACTGTGAAAAATAAGTGATGACAGCTTAGAATATTCAGAACTGACATACAATGAAAAAATCATTAGATTTTGATAACATCAGTTTGCAATTCCATTTGTAGTCATCAACTACAAAGATCGACTGAGGCACACATCTGCTCTCCAAATCACTTGCCCTCTTCAAATTTTGGGAGAAAAAAAAAAGAAAAAAAAAAGAAACCAAAAGGGAAAATATATTTTCTATATTTGTGTCTTCATGGCAGGTTCCTCCTGCTAATGTCAGTTTTCAACGCTCGACAGCAAATAAGCTACTCAGCCGAAACACATTAAACAGCATGTACAAGTCACTCGGGTCTGTTGAGATGCTGCCGGGCTTCTTGCGCCTCAGCACCACTAACAACATGCTGTCTGCCCGTGACATGCAAGTTACAGTGCGAGTTTGATTACTTTCTCTCTCATTCCTCCTGGTGTATCAGCAGCAGACAAACACAGGAACAAGAATGACTTGAGCTGGCCTTTTCAGCCTTAGATGGTTATGTGCATTTATCTGGCATGCCTCCTATCCTGATGCAATAATAATATTGTTTACAATAATATTTTGAAATTCGAGTCAGGTCAGTGCATTTGAAAACAAGAGATCAATGCTAAAAGAGTAATAATAAAACAATACAACACATTCAAGTTATAGTTATGAAAAAAATAATCAGAGCTCTGTCTGGTTTAAAAGACAAGTTGTAAAAATTAGTTTTATAACAGTCCGAAGATTTTGCAGCAACTACTGTAAAAGAGACGATATCCTTTATATTTAAATCTGTACAATAGGACATCAAGGATTACCTGCTCAGCAGATAACAGTGAGTAACGTTTAAAGATCAGCGAGGTAGGTGCCAACCCATGTAATGACTTAAAAACGAACAATAAAATCTTAAAATCTAACATGGGTGAAATGCAGTGTTGTTTGCGAATACCAGGTCAGAGTCCCACAGCAGCCTTTTAGACGAGCTGCAGTCGAGCAAGAAACAACTGACTGACACCTGAATAGAGACTATTGCAGAAGTCACGCCGAGATGAAATGAAGGCATGAATAGCCTTTTAGAAAGTCTCTGAAGCAGAGAAACGGTTTCACCTTCACAAGTATCACTAAGTTGAAAGAAGCTAACTTTGACAGCAGCATTTATTTGTTCATCAAAAGAAAAAAAATACTGCAGAGGATCAATCCCATGTTAAAGGTTTTTTTTTGGATCCTTAAAGGATCGACATTGTCAGGTCAAGGCTTTCCAAACGATGTTTCTGATCGTTTAAATTAGGAACACCTAATGGCATCCAGAAACAAGCCACAATAATGTAATACAGCTGTTAAAAGAAAAGCATTATGCATATATATTTTTTAACCCAGTGGTTTATCTGATGGCAAACCGAGCAGAGCCTGAGCTCAGCAGAGGAAGCTGCAGATGTAGCCTGCAGGTACTTTTGCATTTGTAATGAACAATCTCGAACAGACCATATAAAGAAGCTATTTCCTCATATCGCAAAATCAATACAGTGAGATGCACTGTAAAGCAATATAATGAGACTTTTGGCATACAGCAAGTGTTTTTGGCATGAAAACCGTGTGGGGGAGGAGCATACTAAAATGATTTCAAATAGCTAGCTAATCTTCTCATGTGAATTCCAAAGTATAAGTAGCTATGCCGCAAGACATAAGTTAGATAAACAATGTAAAACAATGTAGTGAGAGAAAAATGAAATTGAAGCAATACCTTCAGTCCTCCACACTCTGCTGCTGACCCTTGGTCCACTCCAGTGATGTAAATACCCAAAGCGTATTCCGCTCCCCCTCGGATCATCAGACCCAGAGACCGGCCATCATCTAAAACCAGGTTGACCTATTTAACACAAAGAGAGAAACCAATAAAACAGGACGAATAAGGGTATAAATATCTGAAGTATAATATAAATATCAACATTTTAAATGACACTGCAGTCTCGATTGTTTTCCTTGACGGGCTGCCAGATTTGCTCATGGTGTTGGGCTGCTCACATTGAAATGAAGTTGTGAAACACAATCCATGGAGCAAATGACAGCCCTGCTCTGAGATGGCATTTGAGAGCAAGGAGATGAAGAATTTCAGGAACTACTTAGATGCGGTGAGTCAGCACCATTAATGGGGGAGTCAGAATCTGTTTTGATTAGAGGAACGGCTCTCTGAATTGGTCAATCAGTTGGTTCACAAGGCTCATCCGTGTCATTTCCTCTGATAAGCAGCATGGACAATATCGGACACAGTTTGAATTCAAATAAACCACCACAGGAATTGTTGGGGGACTACAAGATATCTCTGCTACACCACCCAATTAAAGTGCTTCTGCAGGGAGTGAGTGATTTGTAGACGATGTACTGTGCATGACTAATCCGGTGCTTCCCTTAAACTTGTTTTCAAAAGATATTCCACTAGAACCACAGCGTCTATTCGGTTTGTGGCCTAATGAAAAAAAATGTGGTCTCTGATAAAATATGGCCATTACCAATGTTATCCTTGCGCACTAAAATAATTGTGCTTAAGGGCACCTTGTGTGCATCACTCAGATGCCACTGGCTTGGCAACACAGTAGTACACTACAAGAAAAGAGCAGGTCAATGAATCCGACTAAACCAACTAAACCAACTAACTAAAACACTGACGTGAATTTAAACCAATTCAAATAAATAAGGTCAATAAGGTAAAAACTTGTTGGCATATTTTTTTAACCAATAAATACAATTCAGTTTGTTTATATTCTTGGATACTATTGTCAGATTTTATTCTACAAAGTTAGGAAAGCAATGTTTAAGTCAAATCTGATTTTGCCTCACACATGCAGAGAGGAGATGCTATGTTATAAAGAAGTATAAATGTAATAAATGTAAATGTGTCTGTTTTCTTATACTTTCAAAACTAGAAACATTAGAAGACAGTATTTATGTGTTTCCTTGTTTGTCATGTATACTGTCACAGTACATGCTTATCTTAACCAAAGTTTTAAATACTGAGGTCAGTGTGTGTACAAGCAATCAAAAAATCCCAAACTTCAGACTGTTGTAAATGTTTATTTTAGATATTTTCCCTATTTTTTTTTAAACAGTATGATGTAACTGAAGGGGGTATGCTTAATATATCATGTAACCTCAGGCATTTTAAGATAAATAGAGATTATCCTCGAGTCCTTGAGTAAAATTATGGACCTGGAAATGAGCATAATAGTTCCCCTTTAAAACAGGCATGGCACTTTTACCCCAGGTTATATATAGTACTGCAGCTGTAGATATTAACCACCCAGCTGCTGCCAAATGACTTGGTTAGCAGAAGAGTTTGAAAGACTTAGGTGGTCCTATTTGCAGTGTGTGCAAGTGTAATGATGGGTTCATTCGACTGTTAAACCACTTTATTGTAAACTGTCAGGAATTCTAGCAGGGCATTGTTTAGTGCCTCTGGGTCATCTCATCAAGACTTTCCTTCAACTCCACAGCTATTTGCATTGGCCCTTGAGCCTCTAGCTCACTTAATTAAGTAATCTTCTAATGTCAAAGGCATCTCTTATTTTATGACACACAACATTACATGCTAATGATTTTCAAATGTGATTCTACCCCAAAACAACAATAAAAAGATATTAGGAAAAAAAAAAAACATCCTAGGCCCATTGTTTGCTCCATCCCCCCCCCCTTTCTACTACTTTATACCAGAGCACTAAGCCATGCTTTTTAATTAACAGTTGGTCAAGCTTACCCAGCTTAAACTTCAAAATACTCTGGTTTCTCTATAATTGCCATTGGGGCTACTTGGATGAACCTAGCATTTGTAGAATATCTACATTTGGAAAGCAAAGAAACAACATCAAATTTTACTCTGTCCACGTGGGGAGGCTCAGTATTGCTTAGCTATGCCAGACTATAAATTGTACTTTTCTCCATCACAATGAGGCTCTTGATTACTTGGTTTGATCAGAGTGCAGCTGTCTCTTGCCAGATTTGAAACGAGGGATCAGTTGCACACTGGCGGCTACAAGATGGCACATATGCTAATATCTGTATTAAACAATGTCACTTTCATCCAAGTGATATACCCCTTGGCAAAGACTTGACATCTGACGCAGATGCTTTCATTCAGAGCATATTGCACTGTGGTCCTCCTTTTTAATAACAGCTATCTGCCTATCGCGATAAGCGAGCCACCTTTGCTCACTTCTAGGAATATGCAGGCATTCATGTTTTCTGTGACATTTATGCAGGACATGGAGCATAGTTTTAATTACCAGATTCATTCTGCTTTTTCTGGCACAATATAGCAACTATTGGTGCACACTATATTCCCCAGCATCACTTTAATGCTCTGTCTGTCTAAAAGAAGTCCCAGTGTTCTAATGTTTCTGGTTTCTAAGCAATGGCCCTTGAGACCTGTTTATTTTGGACAGACAAATGCAATTATGTGTGCAAGTTATACTATTTTACTGTATTGAGTGGAATTTGTAGGTACTGTATAAAAAGTTAAACTGTACCACTTCTCACTGATAACGCCATGCCAGCCATTCATTTGTTAAGTTTACTACTGGGCTGAGATCAGTTGACTGACCAGGCCACTGAAGAAGATCCCATTTATGGGGCGATGGTGGCTCAAGAGTTGGGAGTTCGCCTTGTAATCAGAAGGTTGCCGGTTCGAGCCCCGGCTCGGACAGTCTCAGTCGTTGGGTCCTTGGGCAAGACACTTCACCCGTTGCCTACTGGTGGTGGTCAGAGGGCCCGGTGGCGCCAGTGTCCGGCAGCCTCGCCTCTGTCAGTGCGCCCCAGGGTGGCTGTGGTTACAATGTAGCTTGCCATCACCAGTGTGTGAATGTGTGTGTGAATGGGTGAATGACTGGATGTGTAAAGCGCTTTGGGGTCCTTAGGGACTAGTAAAGCGCTATACAAATACAGGCCATTTACCATTTATTTGGCTTGAGAAAGTCTTGAGTTACATTTGCAGAATTTTCTTCTTCAGTATCCACTTGCACTGCGAAGCATCATCTGATCATTTTGCAGCATGTGACTGAGTCTGAGCAGAGGTTATAGCCCTGCACGCTTTAGAATCCTGCTACTGCTATCATAAATCAGAGAGCGCCACTCTTCCCCCAAAGGGAAGGGCAATACTAAAACTCTGACACTCTCTCCATGCCCATGCTCCATTTTTTTCATGGTCAACTTTGATCTTGGGTACTAACAATGAACGTCAAGGTCAAATGCTTAGCTCAAGTAAGCTACTCATGTCCCCCAAGGCCTACAATTTTGTTGTGAAGTTCGAAGACGACTCATAAAAAGTTGTGGGTAAAATATGAAGTTTTTACTGATTTTCACATTTGATGTGACGATGTGAGTTTCACTGAAATGAAATCACATGGAGTTATTGGTATCTAACACAACACAAAATTTTGAAAAATTGTATTTTGAAAACTGTGGATACTAGATAAACAAACAGACAAACAAACAGACAGAACCGATTACATAATGTCTCCATTTGGGGGAAGAATTAACACTAAAGTCACCAGTTCCACTGCAGCCATAAATGCACATAACAGTGTCTCCACTACATTTGACAGATGTTGTAGATTGCTTCAGATCATGAACTGTTCCCCTCGCTTTACTTTTCTCTCCTCATCAAGTACAAGTTAATTTTGGTTTCATCTGTAAAAATATTAATATATTTGTTTTTGGTTGTTGTTGTTTTTCACAGAACTGTGCCAGCTGTGATGTGTTTTTGGTCTAATCTGGCCTTTCTGCTTCTGACTATAACCACTGTTTTGCATCTTGTTGTGAACTCTCTGTATATACATTCATGCTCTTGGTGTTGCCTTGGCTAGATGTTGTGAAGGATTCTTGACCAGGGAAAGAGCTGATGATCACAGAATTCTTTCCATGGTTAAAAGAAAAATCTGTATTCATCAATTTTCTGTGATGTTACTGAGCTGGCTGGTGTTAAACTTTTCCATTTTTAATGTATTTTAAAAATATTTTAAGTGCCAGGTTGCCTAAAGTTTTGCTAATTCTTTATAAGTTTATTTTACTTTTTCAAAATTTTACATTGAGTAACATTCTGAAATTTTTCCACAATTTGTAGACAGGTATTAGCAGATTCATGCACATTTGTCCATGTTTACTTCTGAGAAACTCTTAAATGCTCTTTTTATATCAAATTATGTTATTGACCTGTTGCCAATTAACCTAGTTACAAAATGTTCCTCCAGCTGTTTGTGTTTAATTCAATAACTTTTTAAGCCCTCTTTTGTTCCCATTTCAACTTTTTTTTACGATGTATTGCTGTCATCATATTCAAATTGACCAGATATTCATCCATCCATTTGCTTTCACTTATCCTTCTTCAGGGTCGTGGGGTGGGAGGGTGGGGGTGGAGCCTATCGCAGCCGTCTTAGGGCAAGAGGAATACCGCATGTGCAAGTGCCTAATGTAACAAGTGACAAGTGATAAGTGGCATCATATGGCAGGCAGAAAATACCAAAATCAGACAAACCCGCAGCCAACAACACAAAGTAATTCATTAATTTATTGCTGCATGGTTTGAATTATTTACTACCAAGAAGTTATGATCCTAAGCTAAACCTGAGCCTTAGCTGGCCAAACAGTGATTGATTTCTGAAGCATCAATATGAGTGTCTGCGGCACCCAAAGCCAGAGGCGTTTTGAAAACCAAGTTAGATTGGAGGCTTGCTACATTTTAATATAGCTAATAAAAAGTTGTACTACAGTAGAATGACAATAAAATTCCACCTTCCCGAAGAAGTAGCTGAGAGAGCATTGGATGTTTTAAGAAATTTGCCAATAAAAAGCAAAGCCATACATGTACTGTCCGGATGCTACAAAGCAACTTTCAGTAGTTGTGGTATTGATACAAAGCACCTGATTGGACTTGGATGCCGTTCACTTACAAATTCATACATTTCAAATTAATGAATGATTAGTAGGTTTCAGATTATCCAAAAGGGGAACAGTTCTGTCATTATCAGAACAGCTGTGGATCAAAGGAACTCTCATGGTCTCACCCACAGACTAGAGAGCTGAATGAAGCAATTCCAAAAGAAAATAAACTTAATTGAGACATATTTTCTAACATATTTCTAATTCCATCCTATGCATGACTCAAAATTAATAATATCAGAAATAGAAACTAGAATTTCAATGAACTGCCAAACTCTATTTAGTACTGGATTAATATTTGCTCATCTGCAATGCAGAGCTGAAGTCTGCATTAATAGAGCTGAAGCAGTTAAGATTAATATGTAGCTCTTAGGTGCTAAAAAATTGAAAGTTCTAGTGCAATAAATCTTTTAAACAGCTCTGATAGCTCCTTTCCTGCAGGTCATGAGGTGATGAGAGCGTAAGGTTTTACGGCACTCGAGGTCCAATTATTTTTATCGTTTAAGTTTTTAATTTTAGCATCCAGTGTTATACACTTCTTTTACTGTGCCTAAAGTTAGCCGGCTCACACAACCAAACTTAAAACCAACTCCCATTAAAATTCAGCATCTGAAACATATCTTTTCAAATTTATTCAAACTGTTTTTAACTGTCTCATTTTAAGAAGATTAGAAATTACAAGATAGGACTAATATTTATCCAGTGGCTGTATTTGTCCAGTCAGGTGATGAAATGCTTAAAGTTCAACCTCATGATTATTGTTCTCTAAGGTCAGTTAATTGAACTCTATGAATATGTAGGATGAATGGAGGATGAAGCCTTTTCTAGCTGTCACTGGATTAGAGCTGGGGTGAACTGGTCGCCACCCCATCAGGCTAACACAGTGCAATAGACAACCTTTTCTCCTCACATTCTCACAAACAGCCAATTTAGAATTTCACCAGTTAACCGAACAGGTATGACTTGGAGAAGAAGCTGGAGTTCCCTGTGAGAAAATATGCAGTCACAAGAACATGCATTATAACACCACACAAAAAGGCCTCTGCACGAACATTTTCTGCAATTCTGGGATGTGATCAAATAGTCAGTTTTGCTTAGGAAGGTTCCTAAATACAAATAGTGGACAAGCAGTGCAGGTCGTGTAAATGTTAATTACCAGTGAGTCTTCATTTCATGCTACAATGTCCTGATATGTTCTGGACCTGAACAAACTGTTAAACCCACAGGTTAACTATAGCAATTATGCCGCAGTAATGCAATCTGTCTGTTATGAAGATCAGAGTGAGCTTAAGGTTTACTATAATTCAGCTTGCATTAGTTATGTGCTGAGTGTTGCTGCATTGCCAGCCTTTAGGATTATAATTAATTATTTTGCTTTAGTCACAGAGGCTGAGAGGAGCAATAAAGGTAGGAGTTACCCTGCATCATGTCTGTAGTGGGAAGAGTGAGGGGACAGGATAAATGACAAACATTTCACTTCACTTTACACATTCCCTTTCTAAACATTCTAGTCTTGATAATAACGTCACCAGTTCATCTGAGTTTATAAAGCCTGCGTCAAGCAACACAACAAGAATAAAGTATCTAAAATGGGCTAGGGGACATTGTCATTTCCACACTGCAGACAAATGTCAAAAATACCTACTGTCACTTTATTAAACGGTGTACTCTAAGTGTATGAATCGTCTTGCTGTTTTTTGTTGAGGTCAAGCGAAAGTGACAGGGACTTCAGAGAAAAACATCAAAAACATCAAGTTGTGCCTCAAATGACTCAAGTAAGAGTTAAATAGAGTGGGCATCAGAGTCCAAACAAAGCAGTGCTGCATGGGGACTCGTTGATCTGTATCAGTACAGTGAAAAACCTTCCCTAAAGTGAATACTCCCATCTCAGTCTTAAACCTTGTTCACAGCGTGACGTCTTTTCCAGAGGCAAATTTTTAGTCTGTGCCACTGGAGGAAGTCGAATAGGATTTTTATTTTGTGAAATCTATGAGACGTTTGATGATTTATGTATCAAATGCTTTTAGACTTTGTTACTTACTTTAGCATCACAAAATTTAGCCTTAGCATACACCATTAATCTTTTGGGGGTGCATTCTTCTGCCCCTTAAAACATACTGGTCAATATAGAGCGTCTCTCTAGAAGTTCTGTGGATGTCTGTGTGCAAGACAGGTGCAGAACACTGACAGGTTATCAGTTAACTGTCCATTTCATTTAAAGTTTCTCATTGGGAGTTATGTTGGTGAACTGCTTGTCAAAGCAAACGATTCTTGCTGTTGTTTCCGCGTACTGTCCAAAACCTAATAAAAAGATATAGTAAATGACAGTTGGCTTCTTTCTGACCAATGCTGAAACTAAAAATGTTTTGGAGGCTTCTTTGCTCCAATCAGTGCACATAGTGTAGTGTAATAGTAAACATAGCAAATACAGGCTGTTAAAAGTACAGGAAGGAACTAATTTTATGTTTTTTTAAAAGGCATTTTTGGTCCTCTAGTTTAATGGTTTGCATGTAAGGTCTCTACCTTCTTCTCATCCCCTTCCTGCAGTAGCTGCATGTTGCTTCGGCGCTGACTGTCAGTTCTTCTCAGAGTGGCGCTGCGATGCTCAGGCAGGTCAGGAGGAGGAGACACGCTTCGGCCCTGAGGGTCAACCCAGGTATAAACGTGGTTGGTGACATAGCCGCCTGGAATGCGACCGACTGAACGCACTGAGAGGCAAAGCTTTTTACTTCCCTTGAGCACCTGAGGAGAAGAAAAGAGAGCGGAGGAGAATGAATTGAGGCCAAATAAAAATTAAAAATAAAAATTTGCTTTTCAGTATGTGCTTGAGTTGAAGGAGCAAAGTATACTCGCATATCTACACTGGAGTCAATTTAATTTGATTTGACAAAGCCAAAACATACTCCCACACATAAACATCCATGGTTATAAAATCAGTGTGAGGGCTTAGAAGAAGATATTGAAGTGAGAGACAACACACACAAAAAAAATCAAGCTGAAACGAATGTTTGGTCGAAAATTAAAGATTGCAGAGAGAAATGGCCAATATTTGGAAGGCTTTTCTAATATCCAAAAACCCCAAATGACCAAACAGCACCACCACCCACCCACACAAACAACAACACTTCTAACACATTTCTACAGAAAATTGCTGTTGGCTGTGCCTCATTGCCTTCTGATAGCTTGCCATATGTGCAATCCCTCTGCAGATCGATGTATTCCCATGTGCCTCGTGGTCTGGAGGAATCAAGCTGAATAGGGTTGAATCTCTTAATGATCAAAAAAATCCTTGTGTACCACCAACACAAAAGGACTCTCGACTTTCATTTCATACTAACGAAACACACACTGTTGATTTTTAAAACAGATACTGCAACAATCTCAAGATTTGTGAAATACTGGCTCACTATAGAGCTAGAGTCCAAGACTGTCACAACAAAGACCACACCACAGCGTGGTAAAAGACTTCCCAAAGTTCCTCTTTGTCAGGAATCCAATTTAATTTGTTACACAGTGTCCCTCCATTCTCTTCTTTAGTGAGCTACAATTAAGCTACCCCTCCCATCAATCTTTGTTCATTTGTCTTCTTGCTACAGTTCTCGCAAGGAACTACTAAATGCTTCTGTTGAAATGCCTATTAACATATGCTCAGAGCAACAACTAAAATCATTACTTGTCAGAGTGCTGTGGATTGCAGCGGAGGCCCATCTCTTTGAGCACAACAACCCGACTGAATCAATTTCACAATTTTGATTTGTGCCGAGAGATAATAACTTCAATTCTGAGGCAACAAACCCCTGTCAGCAGTGAAGATGCCTGATTGTATTGCCATGCCTTTGAGCACTCTCTCCCTCTTTCACCTCCTGCTCCCTTTCTGGGCGGCATCGATGCAGAACTGTAGATAAACATACATAGCAGATAAGTTGAGTAACACATGAGCAAAGAAGGAAGAAATGTGTGCATATAATATCCAAGAAAAACCACAAACTGCATGAAGTAGAAAGGGAAAACTGCATGTCTTCGTGATTAACTGCGCCAATTATGACTGTGGTAACGTCAAAAACAATCTCCTTGTTTTGAGCAATGCGTATTGTCACCAGAACATGAAATGTGTTGCATCCGTCTGAGCCAGAAGACATCACCAGAGGGTCCTGGGAATCAAAACATAATCATGATGGAAGGCTGATACTGAAAAAAGCAAATAAACTTCATTCATTGTTTAGTCAGCATTGGCATTCCCATTGCTGGGTCCATTAATAGTCTAACAGCACAAAACTAGTAAATTAATTTTTATTACCTACAAGCATGGTGAAATAAGTAAGAGTCACTATATATTACTCTAGAACTGGGACACAGCTATAATTACAACTATAGTTATTATAGAGGAGGACAGAAATTTGTATTGCATGGTGATTAAATCACTGCAGAACCTTTAAAAATCAATTCAGGCTTTGAATGTGCTGCACCATCTATAATCTAAAGCGGTTAATTATAGTTGCAAAAAATGTTTTTGAGATGAAGAGTTCTGCACTGATTGCTCATAAAATGTGGTCTGACTTTCATCTAAGTCACGATTACAAACAAACCCCCACTGCTGCTGTTCCACCTCTGACACCTCAGACACTTCACACCCTGCTCACTCCTCCCCACCCCCAACAACAGCATCCAATACACACTCAACACAAGGCTCCAGCCTGTCTCTCTCAACCACCCAGGTTAGGAGGGAACTGAGGAGGATTAATGGCAAGAAGGCAGCGGGCCCAGATGGCATCAGCTCGAGGGTCGTCAGGTCCTGCGCGGACCAACTGTGTGGGGTGATGGAGCACCTCTTCAACCTGAGCCTGAGGTTGGGAAGAGTCCCACAGCTCTGGAAAACCTCCTGTGTTGTACCAGTGCCAAAGACTTCACGCCCCAAGGACCTCAACCGCTACAGGCCGGTGGCTCTGACATCCCACCTGATGAAGACCCTGGAGCGGTTGGTCCTGGCTCAGCTTCGGCGCCTAACAAGCTCATCACTGGACCCACTTCAGTTTGCCTACCAGCCTGGCATTGGAGCGGATGATGCCGTCATTCACCTCCTACATCATTCCCTCGCTCACCTGGAGACCGCTGGAAGCACTGTGAGAATCATGTTCTTTGATTTCTCCAGTGCCTTCAACACTATTCTTCCCTCGGTTCTGAAGGACAAGCTGGAGAACTCTGGAGTGGACCATCACCTCACTACCTGGATTTTGGACTACCTCACCGACCGACCACAGTATGTGAGGACTCAGGGCTGTGTGTCGGACAGGGTCGTCTGCAGTACGGGGGCCCCACAGGGAACGGTTCTGGCTCCGTTCCTCTTCACCATCTACACTGCAGACTTCTCCCACAATTCCACCCAGTGCTTCCTGCAGAAGTTCTCTGATGACTCTGCAATAGTCGGCCTCATCACTGATGGGGACGACAAGGAGTACAGAGGACTGACTCAAGACTTTGTGGACTGGTGCCAGCTGAACTACCTCCAGATCAACGCCAGTAAAACCAAGGAGCTGGTGGTAGACTTCCGCAGGCACAAGCATTCTCCACTGCAACCACTGAACATCCAGGGTATGGACATTGAGGCTGTGGACAGCTACAGGTACCTTGGTGTTCATCTGAACAACAGACTGGACTGGACTCATAACTCAGACGCCCTCTACAGGAAAGGGCAGAGCAGGTTGTACCTGCTGCGGAGACTCAGGTCGTTTGGGGTGGAGGGCCCACTCCTGAAGACCTTCTATGACTCTGTGGTGGCTTCTGCTATCTTTTATGGTGTGGTCTGCTGGGGCGGCAGCATCTCTGCTGGGGACAGGAAGAGACTGAACAGGGTGATCCGAAGGGCCAGCTCTGTTCTAGGATGCCCTCTGGACCCAGTGGAGGTGGTGAGTGACAGGAGAACGGCGGCTAAGCTGTCATCCCTGTTGGACAACATCTCCCACCCCATGCAGCAGACTGTGACAGCACTGAGCAGCTCCTTCAGTGGGAGACTGCGGCACCCACGGTGTGGGACGGAGAGATTTCGCAGGTCTTTCCTCCCCACTGCTGTCAGACTCCACAACAAAGACTTTAACTGAACAAACACACACATCCACACATGTGCAATAACACTAAGTGCAATAATCTTTTCTGGCATCGTTGTATTTTTACTCAGTTGTATATAGCATTTGTATTCTATTTTTATCTTATTGTATATTTTTATTCTATTTTATTCTACTGTATATAGTATTTTATTTTATTCTATTCTGTACAGCTGTGTACTGTATTTATTCTTATTGTATTCTAATTTTTGCGTCATAACTTTTGCACTGTCCACTTCCTGCTGTGACAAAACAAATTTCCCACGTGTGGGACTAATAAAGGTTATCTTATCTTATCTTATCTTAAACAACCTTTGACTAACATTACAACACGACAACAGCTGTACTTTTCAGGTCGTCATTAACACGTTGAATAATCGCACACAGAGATAGTTGAAGTGTGTGAAACTGTGATAATCAGTCAAATAAAGTTGGAGTCAGATGTTTCACTTAAGAAGATGGGACTGCAAGTATTAGATGTGCAGACAAAGTCTTGTTATTGACAGTTGGTTGATGAATGTGACCTTACAAACAGCTTTACATAGATGCATTGTGCTGGAAAATGATAGTATAACATTTCTTAAGATCTGGCTATTTAGTACTTTGCAATAACACAAATGGAAATTCGGCACACTCTCTTAGGATTGGGCATCTTCCAAGGATTGCACCAAGAGCAGAATGTGCAATCCTGAAATAGGAAAAAATGCACATGAAGGTAACAAGAAAATTAGAGATACAGTTAAAGTTCTGGCAACAATACAAAAGCCTATGTAGCCTTAGTACTGTGTGCCCACACCAAAACCTTATGCATACTGAAATATTACAGCCACACTAGGGCAAATAGCAGTTAGATACTGGCATGATCAAAATTATTGTGACTGTATGCAATGAACTTGCGATCTTGTTGTTTTGAAATGGTTGCTTTAAAGATGCGAACCATATCTCCAACCACTCGCAGTCAGCTGCAGTCTTTAAATCGACTTTAGCCCATTAAGACAGTGATAAAAATAGAAATGTCTGCTATCAGTTTGAGTCGATTAAACACCATCCGTTTGTAATATTATGGCAATTAACTGTGAGAAATCAGTGAAAATTGGGAGTCTGCTGCAATCCATTGCAGTTCTATTACCATCTAAGCACACACATGTTAAAAAGCAATTCACATTAACTACTCAGATTTAAAGTTTACCTCAAACCTTGTAGATTAGAAATAGAAATTCCTCCACAAACAAAGAAATACTTGCTTCAGGATGGCAACTTAACTGCAAAGTGACGCTCAGTAGCCTTGCTTGTTGTTAGGAACATAACCAGAAAGTTGGCAACAAGTTGAAACAAGATGCATAGACGGACTCAGACTAATTGCAATGTATCTGCAATCTTGGCAATTATAAATTAAACAGCAGGTATTGCACACTTCACATCTGATCAAGGCAGTTGATCATCACGACTACTTGTAATAGCAAAATTACCACCAACTGATGCTACTTTTCGTAGTTGTAAGGAGTCTGCTATCCTATTATATACTTTAGTGTGAATGAGCCATAAAGCATGGTGGTGGTATGAATACAGTTTAGGGCTTTTTTGCATTGGTTTGCTGCGTCAGTCTCATATGTAAGCAGCTATGAAACATCTGGCCCCCTGTAGATTCTCCTTTAGCACCAACAACCTACAAGATACAAAAATCAAGTGTTTACTTATCTATCCAGCCTGTAAGTGATGATTAAACTGCTTGTTGTTTGTTAATTTAGTCAGATTTTGTTTTACAATAGCTGACTTAGATGAAGATCCTGATTCCAAAGGCTTTAAAAACTTTTTGCTCTAACTGTGACACACTTTTGTGGCTTTTTTTGCAGTGATTGCTTGGTCCAGGGGTAGACTGGTTTCCTTTTCCAACCAGCATGCACACAGCCTCTCTTTGATTTATAGCTCCACGCAGGCGCTATCATTGTGTGTGCTGGTCTGAGAATCTTGACTGCATTTAGAGGAAATAGAGGGGGAAGGCAAATGAGCAGTGTTTAGACGCAATGAGAAGAGGGAGAGCAGGGCGTTAGGGTAACATGACACACAAGGAGAAAACGGGAAGATGGAGGGTAATGGAGGTAGCGGTGGGAGGGCAGCAGGTTTAACAGGGTCTCTCGTCCTGTGAATAAGAAGCAGCAGTAATCAACAAAGCAGCTGGGGTACACTGGTCCTAATGCCTCATCCCTGGATGAAAGTGCTGATAGTGACACCGGGCTGATGAAGCTCACCACTGCTTCCGAAGCAGAACAAAAAACATTAGGACAATAATGGAATATATAGTAGGGGATAATCAAAACGGCAACGGCAGGTGAACCGCTTTCATACAATGCCATACTCTCACGGGAGTCCAGGCAATCCATTTCATACGCAGAAGCTTACTGCACAAAGCCCGGCTGCAGAGACCAACCACTTCCATCTCTTAGAAATGCACGGTTCTATACTGCAGGAGGTTTGTGGCAGGAAAATTACTGACTAAGAAATTACTTAGGAAGTCTGAGGAGTCAAACTATAAAGCCTGGTTATATCGTGGCTATTAAATGGTCCCTATGGTATTGTAAATAATTTTCAACTGGGATAGCTAAAGCTTCAAAAACACACTAAACACAAATCCTTTGATTATGTTCTATGCCTCTTATATGCCATAACTACAAGTTATGTAAATACTAGTTCCTCAATTAGATTTATAACGGTAAAATCTTTAAATACATTTAAATAAAAAATGATCGTTATGAGGTTGGAGCAACATCACCTTTACCTCTGCCCATTTGTGGTGCAGCAGCAGTTTTACAATATAGACCCACGCAGTGTTAAACCACACAATAAACGTGGGTGTAGTGAAGACTGGATATACTTCGGTTCCACAACTATTAGTTAAGACTTAAGAGTTATATTATCTGAACTTTATAATAATTGCTATAAGCCTTTATTAAAGCTCTGTTACAATATTTGGATGGGATTAAATCATTAGCAGCATTAGCTATATTCTAGACAGTTTCTCATGAGGTGCAAAATTATAGAGACAGAGAGAAAAAGAGTGAGAGTAATGTGTGCAAGCTGACAAGGAGACTAATATGAGCTAATGATATCTGACAGCAAGAAGAAGAAACGTTATTCATTTAAATGGGCCTGTTTTGTTAGAAAAGAAGTTAGGAGGACAAAATAGGTTAATATCTATAGACTTATGTACCATCTATCCTCTGACCCAGTGGCTGCTGAAGTAGGCCCAGCTTGGCCACGACCCTGAATTAGGTAAACAGTTATACATGTGATGTCACCTGCTGGTCAAATAGGGTTTTGTTTTTCTTTTGTTTTTTTTTAGCATTTTGGCAGTTGCCTTGATTTTTGTGTGTTTTTGTTAAATAAATGTCAAAAGTGCATCTGACATTTTCCACATGTCACTTGCTAACAAAAGGTACGGTAGCTATGTCGTGCATCTTAAAGCATGCCTGTCACTAACTCTATCCCTGCAAACACAGAGGTCAGCACTTGGTACCCATTAAAAAGAATGCAGACCCAGAAGTACTTTTATATACAGTCTATGGTTCAGATAAGGCGAAGTAATATAATCCTTTAGTCTTCTGTTACATTTATTTATTTTTTTGTGCTGGCTGATGATTTGGCTCTAAGAGATTAAGCCAGTCAAAGCTCATTTTACCAAGTGACTTCACATGCTTGAGAAATTATCATGACTGTGTGACCCCCGTACACAGTCACGCACAGAGACACAAAACAAGCGGCTAACGCACAGATGTTCAAGTTCAACAAAGCACAGGTAAAACGTCTTTCATCACTTTATTTACTGCTGTCACAAAACATTTGTCAGCAATAGGAGATTTTTTTTGTTTATCTTTACAAACGTTACACAAAGGTTTGTTCACTCACTTCCACACTACTACTATTAGCACAAATTATATTTAAGTACTTCATACACAGTGCTCCTGGGGACATGTCTGGGGACAAACATCTTTTTCCCATTTCGTCATTGTGCTGGTCGATTTATTAATGTTTTATGTAAAAAAAAAAAAAAAAAAAATCCTTGAAAAGCGCTATATAAATCCAATCCATTATTATTATAAAAGTTCCAAGTTATTGACTGAAAGAATGTTTTATTTTTATTTCAGCTTTTTGTAGCTGAAATAACCAAGACTGGATGACTGGAGAGATGTGAAATCCAATGTTCAGTGCCGGTCAAAAATAAGATTCTCAGTACAGATACTGGGGGATGCTGTTTGCTTTCCACTACCTGATGCAAGGTGTTTTGCCCAAACTGGGATTTTCTGGCTCTATTAACAATGTACAAAAGAAGTAAGTAAGTGCCAGGAGCACAAAATGAAAAGACAACAAACAACAAGGAGTGTAATTCTGCACCCACATTATCTTAGAAAGGCCTAGGAGATTAAAATGACTGATTACTCTTTGCTGGCACTGCTACATTGTGTGTTCATAATGTGTGTATGTGTTCAATTACAGCAGGCCTGGGGAACTCCAGAGAACAAGCGAGCTGCAACAAAAATGGTAAAAATGGCCTGTATTTATATAGCGCTTTACTAGTCCCTAAGGACCCCAAAGCGCTTTACACATCCAGTCATCCACCCATTCACACATACATTCACACACTGGTGATGGCAAGCTACATTGTAGCCACAGCCACCCTGGGGCGCACTGACAGAGGCGAGGCTGCCGGACACTGGCGCCACCGGGCCCTCTGACCACCACCAGTAGGCAACGGGTGAAGTGTCTTGCCCAAGGACACAACGACCAAGACTGTCCAAGCCGGGGCTCGAACCAGCAACCTTCCGATTACAAGGCGAACTCCCAACTCTTGAGCCACGATCGCCCCGTCCCAAAAGTAGAATGTGCGTTTGTTTGATGGCTTGTTGGAAATCCGAGTGCGCCTGGGAGGAAAGCGGATCTGTCAGCGGTGTCAATGGATCATAGCTGTGCAGCGTTGGCACAATTTTCAAAGTTCGATCTATCAGCTGCATGCGTTTGTGCCTTTAGGAGAAAGGCGAAGCGTGTGAGTGTTGATGAAGTGCGTTACCCCGACGCTGAGCGGAAACAGAACGAACGCAGGAATCACACGAGCTCGTTTCCACATCAGTTGAGCTTGCATGTGTCACTCTGACAGGTAGGCCCACAAGGTGTCAGCTTCACAGCACTGGGTGCAGTCAGTATGCATTATGACAACAATATGTTTTTATGGTGGTGAGCTACAGTCAAATGGACAGTGAAGATTCAATACCCCATCCCTTGTCCAATAAAAATGGACGACTATGTACTAAAATAACATTTCGCTGCTTAGATATTGTATCAGTCACACCTTGAATGGTAAATAGTAAATGTACTTACATTTATACAGCACTTTTTAAAGTCTTAATGACTACTCAGAACCACACATTTACATGCGCAAACACAGTCACACTGTGCTTTTATTGTATGCATACATCTTTATCTGTCACACAAACATGCACTCACACACCAGTGTATGCCTCACACCACCCATGTCCCAACTAGTGAACGTGGACCAAACCACTGTGAAGGAGTAGGATTGTCTCAATACTGAAAACTGCAAGCTTGATATTATACACAGAAAGATATTTGATAATGTTTGACATTTTTGATACCACATGGGCCAAGAATCACAAAAATTAAGAGGTAATATTATTATTATTTATATATCAATATTAGAACAATACAACCTACCAAAAGATTATCTTAGGTAGTGTAAAAAAAAAAAAAAAGTAAATAAATAACAGCAATATTTTTAGGTTATTTGAGGTAATGCTGTGCTTTAACTGAATTGAAACCATATTACATTGCTGATCCAATAGAGTTGTCTCAGCTTCAATCTGGGGCTTTCAGGGAGGCACAACACTTTGTAGACACCGTGTAACGTTTTATTATTAGCATTGCCTCTAGCTGCTATCTTAATGATAACTTAACAGATGGCTACTGTGGCTATCGGATAATGATGCTTTTGGCTGCTCCTTCGAGTCTTGTTTAAACTTTCTGCATCCACAAGTCCACCAGGGTAGGCTTGGGTCTGAGTGACATGAATTTAATTAACAAACGAGCAGCGGACAGCCATGTGCCCACCTGCTTTTTTGTAAGCACGTGGATTCGTCCGCTGAGATTTAACATTGCAATGCACCAACTGTGTGCTCCAGGCAGTGGACTTCAAATAAGTCTAACAGGAATGCCTACTTGACCATACTGTCTCCAGCTGTCCCTGGTCTAGAGATTTATGTCACTGGGACCTAGAGGAATAAATGAATAATAAATAAATAAATAAATAATAAAGCTACTTTTGGCAATTCAGTTGCCACAAGGGGTGGCACTGCACACTTGATTTGGCAGAGTTTTACACCAAATGTAAAATTCTGATAAAACCTCACAAGGGATTTGTGTTTCTGGCTGGAACTCAACCAGCAGTCTTTCCTTTGCTAAGCAAAAATGTTAACCACTACAACATTGGAGACATTTGACACAGAAAGTATAATCCTGGTTTAATCAACTTTATTTCCCAAGGGATTTCCAGAGCAGATGGAGCTTCATGTTTGGTTTAGCTAAGATTTTACATTGGATTCTCTTCCTGAAGCACCATTCTCAATTCTGTGACTCCCTGAAGCTCAGTTTGTGTCCTTTAGATAGTTGCTAATAGCTAAAGGGAAAATGTTAACATGTGCATCAGCCAGGTTAACTTTTATGATAACTGTTTAATACTTCAGTGTTGGTGAAATGGGGGCTATACTGACCTCTCAAAAGTCCTCATAAAGACTTTTCAGTGTTGTGACATCAACTACTTCTGTAATATACAGCCATTTACTGTAAAATAACTCATCTGAATTATATGTGGCAGACTGTATAATGTTTTTGTCACAGGACTTACAGCCTTTACAGATATGCAGTGGGATAGCAAAACTGTTAGCTAAAAAGTACAGCTCATTTTTTCACCAATTTCTTTTTGAAAAATAGCTCTGAAAATGGATCAAATCTAACAACAAATTAAGTTGGTAATAAATTGAACTGAAGCATGATCCAATAAATCCAAAGTAGAAACAGAATCCCTGTTTATCTAAAGATTGAGGATCTGAATAATCCAATATTTGGCTAGTTCCAGTCTTAGTATCTCACTGTCAAAAGGCCTTTAGTGAGACCTTTGGGTCATCTTTTATTAAACTGATGATCTTTCTTGCCATTTTAGTGATTTTAAAATGTGAGCGTAGTGGTGTGCTATGTGTATAAGCCGACACATGCACATTTGTTAGACATAGGGAAGCAGTTTAGGCTCCAAATGAAGTAAACACTTCAAGGATTAATGAGTAATTGACAGGGCTGCAAACACAGAGACTTAATGGAGCCAAGTCATCACTCACAGGGATTTGCCAGAGGAAAACATCCACAATGCATCTCTGCTACCCAAGCCATCTTCGTTAATCCTTCTATTCCCTAATCCATCTTGAACTGTGTTTTGTTTTCCCATTTTAATTTGAATAAATAGCTTCAGCTACCTGCATATGTACACACGTATGCGCACTTATCTCTGCAAGTTGCATACAAAATACAAAAACAGTCTGACACCAAGTATGCCGAAAAAAGACTCGGGAAGCAATCAGTAGTAACACTGTATCTGCTGACGATTTTCTCTGTGTTTCATTTAATCTTTTCTGCTGCTGAGCCCATCCTTTCATCACAATTCACAAGGATGTGAATTATTGTGCCTAGAACTCTACTCTGTGATTGATATCTCTACTTTAAGTTAAAAGTAGAAAAAGATTGATGCTAGCTTTATGCAAATGACAGGATGGATAAAAAAAAAATTTCTCAGTGTGGCAACAAAGAAAAATCTAATGTTAAAGACTGTTAACCAATTCATCTTATGCAAAGGGCAATCAAAAAGTTCTTCAACTTCAACCAAAAAAGAAAAACAAGAGTCCAAACCAAATTTAAATGTGTCTGCCATATCTGCTTGTGTTACTCAGTACTGCTTTCAGTCTGTTATGACCACTTGATTGTAAGTGTTTCAGTTTCACGATACATCTCAAACCTTCACAGAGAGCAAACCTGTTTAGGATCATCACTGGTGGCAAAAGCTGGGATTGCCTATGAGTAAGCGATGAAATGGCAGTCTTCACTGTGCAAGCCCAAAATCTGCATATCAGCTGAGGAGTGCAGCCAGAAGCATGATCATCAGAATTTTCTTGCATATCCACTGGTTGTACACCATGAATCTGAGCCCCAGGATCAGGCTGCCAATGAGAGTTCCACATCGCTCATCCCTTCGTCACTGATGGTGTGGGGATGAACAAAAAGTATTTTACCAGCATAATATAATCTGCAGTATGATCATTGCTTTAACAATGTAATAGATAGCTTTAAGATGGCCTTAAGATGTTTATGATGATGCTAACTTTGTATTTCAGGTGCAGTTATAACCATTTTATACATATTGCATATCTGTGCTTATTTGAGTTGATGTTCAGGTTCTTTAAAGGTTTTAAGCCTCACTGACGTGACTGTTCAGGTGATACATGCTGAGGGAAAACTAGAACATAGAAGGAATTGCAATACATGCTTACAAAACACTTATATCAGTTTATTTTATTATCTTTTATATGTTCATATTCTTGTATTAAGGTTTTAGTAGAGGTTCTTGGTTAAAACATTTATTTAGTAGAAGACATACACATAGTCTCAGTGAGCTTCTGGTCTGGTAAAAGGTCAGAAGTGCAACAGGTGAATTGAGAAAGAGCATTTGAGGACGAGACACAGACAGTAGGTGAAGAGGTGACACAAAGAGCATGTGAGGTCAACACACACACACACACACACACTTTAAATTAGATTTATTTAGAGGAGAGGTTAGTTATGTTTGGCTGTAACTGCAAAATTGTCTTGGTAAAAGAGGAACCGTTTCTTGGTGTCTCGGCAAGAAAGAGGAACAAGACAAGAACTGAAAGGTAGACAGGAAGGGCTAGCCATGAAAATAGAAGATGATTTTCTAGGTGAAAAGTCATGATGATGTTGATCTGATCTATGTATAAAATGTATCTGTGACGCATGAAGGGGCGTCAGTAAACAAACCCTGATGTTATAAAATAATTGTTTGTGCTTTAGTAAGTTGAAGATCAATTGCTGTGTTCAGTGATCTTCCCACATGTGAATTAAAATCTTCGTTTGACTTCACCCGGCCGGACCAGTGTGGTTATTTTTCGATCACCTCTTGTACCCTTTCTCAATTCTTGAATCTTAACATTTGGGGGCTTCGTCCGGTGGTTGAGTAAGGGAAAAAAGTGGAGGTGTGAGCGGTGGTCCGAGGTGGTCAGACGGGCAGACTTGGCCAGTGGTCAAAAGTGAGTGGACGCACGCCGGCGCATCATATTTAAAAAAGGTAAGACACTACCTGTTGAATTATTTCCAAAGTGTGTCAAATTGGGCTGTGAAAATTAAAAGTCTACTCACTGAAATTACTGGTGCATGTCTGTTTTGATTTTGATAAGAATCTGAGGATTTAAAGCAGTTGGACTGCTGGTAATGATTGAATGCGGTTGGACCGTTTAGTAGGTTAGGGAATTTGGTTATTTTTTGGTTATAAGGTTGGACCTGCTTCAGTCTTACACTTGGTTGGGTGTTTTACTGTTGTTCCAAAGTATTATAAATTACTCAAGAACGCCAGTTGGACTGGTAGGAAGCGCAGAGCCCGGAGGTTACGCTCCCTCCTTGTCGTGGACGCGCGACATTGACCTCTCGGCGAAGAGGGTTAGTTCAGTGTGGTTTAGCTGTGGGGTACAGGGCATCCCGGAATTAAGCTAGGAGATAGAGTCTCCTTACCGTTTGGAACGGTATCTGCGCTTTTTTGGGCAGCAAAGGTTGGACCTTGGGTGTTGGACACTTTTAAATTGAGTTAGGGAGTTTAGAGATGAGGCCAGAAACTGTTGGACAGATACTGGTTAATTGATCGTAAAAAACTCAGGGAGTTTATCGGTTAAACTGTTATGTTAAATTTGTCGAAATTCGATAGGTGTTAAAAGGTTTAAAATCTGTGCAGTTGTAAATATAAGACGTCTCTGTAATAAAAAAGATTTCTGTGGGTCGAGTCAGCAATGCACTGACTGCCTGCTGCTATTCTTAGATGAAGAGTGTGTGTGCATGCAAATGAGGCAGCTGATGCAGAGCGCATGAGAGGACTATGCTTTCGGTTTTGTGTGTCATTCAGCTCTATAACTATTGTTTGCAAATGTGGATAAATGTCTGCGATTAAAATGCTGGCTTAGTAAATAATAACATTGTAAATATATGAATGGTGACAACGTTTCAAAATAGAATATAAGAATTGTTTGTGTTTAAAACCAACGTTTAGGTAAAGAAGATTTAAGGTGGATTTGAAGGCATAAACAAAAAATAAAAGGGTTACAGTCTGCAAGTGTTGTTAATTCATGAGCTGACTGGATGCAGAGTAAGTGGAGTGGTCATCCTGGGAGGATTGAATGATGCTCTAACTCTGTGGTCAAGTCAGACATAGGCTTTAAGCAACCATGAGCCACTAATAAGCGTGACAAATTAATGAGTATGTGTAAATTGAACTTGTTAAATAGTTTTGATAGGAGTAACTCAATGAGCACGCAATAAAGTGGACTTTTTAGGGGCAGTTTATCACTGACACCATAAAAAGCAACTTAATTAGTAGTTCAATAACAAATTGTAAAGATAACCTTTGTTATTTGATAAGAGAGAGAAAATTCAGGTTACATATAGTGAATAAATAAGGAAATGTTAATCTCTGCGTCATTCCACACTGAAATTTCAATTGTAGGGGATCATTTGGAGGTGAATTGTGTAGGACACGGGGAGACAGAAGAATCTCCCCATGAGTTTTCAGTGTGCATAGAAATTGAGGAGGCTGAACTGGAAGCCTGCCTGGGTCGTTGTTTTTGTTTATTTGAGGGTCTGCTGGAAGTTTGTGAAAACGACCACCTTGATATGTGGGAGCCTTCTCGGGCAGCGATTTTTTTGTTAAACCTGTGGCAGGCTGTGCAACATGGAGAAAGCTTTGACATAATGTCATAAAGGTGATTTCTTGGTTCTAGACTTATTAGTACGGGACAAGTTGAGGGACCCTTGAGGGTGTGTTGCTGTAAAGTATATAAGGGACGCGCAGCGCCGTTAATGGGTTTAAAATAAATGAAAAAACACTAATCCGAGGAACTATTGGAGAGGTAAGTATATGGAGGTGAGCGCGTTGCGCATAAGGGTTGCTGGTGTCATATATTAACACTTTGAGGGCGAATAATTTTGATTGAGTGTCAACGCTTGAGAACGCGAGGACAGCGTTTAAAGTGCTGGGTTAAACTTTGTGTGTCACCGAGCAGGGGAAGAGGAGCCAGTGGTTGCGAGAACAGCGAGACGAAGACTGAAACCGAAAGTTAAGCGTGTCTGGGTGACCTAGACCTAGAAGGTGGAGTCGACCAACGCCGTTGGAAGAGGTAAGTCTGTGTTTCAGAGAATGGCTGACAGCTCGGGTGCGACACCTAGTGGGAAAAGGGGATGCAAACCTCTGAAGGATCAGCTTGAACAGCTTAAGAAAGCTATTCGTTTGGCTTCACCTGGAGCATTAAAAGCAGCAGAGAAAGAGTGCCAAGCGATGGAGGTTGAGGTAAGCAAACTTATTACATCTCAACAGAAAGGGCTGGGTGATAAAATAGCTCTGAGCCTGGTGTTAAAAACTGAGGGAGAGAGATGTGAACAGAAATTGAAACAATTTGAAGAGGAGTCCAAGGGACATTCAGTGAACAGGAAAGCCAGAGGAGAAATTAAGGACCTAAAAGAAACTCATGACAGGTGCTGTAAGTGGCTGTTCCTGTGGAGGGCAGCCTCTTCCTGGATGACAGAAGAGGATGACACAGGAAAATCAGGAGACATGGTGAGTATAATGGAGTCTTTGAAACATTTGAAGGAGGAAAATAAGAAGCTAAAGGACCAAGTGAAGGACTTGACTCCGAAGGTAGAAGAGGCTAACAGGTATTACACACCGAAACTATATCCTTGGGCCGAATTGGCACGTTGTGCACCACCACCACCATATGTCATGCCTGTAATGACCCTTGGAGGGGGACAAGTTCGTGGTCCTGATGGACAGACTGGAGTTGTCCTTGGCGGAATAGCAGATGTTGAATATACTACTACTCCCCTGAATATCCCTGAAGAAGGGATAAGGGCAGTGGAATGTCAGTCCCAAGATATGGGAGGGAGAATGATAGCCTCAGCTGCAGATGAAGGCTCGACCTCGCCTCCCAGTTTGGTGGATAGTGGAAACATCATACGGGCCGAAGTGTCTACAGTGGAACAGCCAAAGCAGGACGGGGAGGCCAAAAGGACCCCTAGAATGAAGGACAAAATACCACAAGGAGTGATAACCAAGGGAGAACATTGGGAAGGAGAAGTGTATGGACAAATGCATGAGCCCCCACATGCGTTAATAGAGGCATTAACGGTATTGGAGGTTATAAAGCAGAGAGTAATGCAGGGAGGGCCAGAAGAGGAGAATGAAGACCGTGCGACGTCATCAGAAGAAGAGGACGATGAGGAGGACGAAGATGGAGGACCTGAGCCCCAACCAAGTACAAGCCTAATTTTGAGGAAAAGAAGTGTGAAGAGAGACCAAGCACAGAGACAGCCCATATTTAGGAGCTCAAAGGGAAAAGGAAAGTCGAGGAAGAGTAGAAAAGTGAGTTTTGAACAAGGAGCTCCTGACCCTGGTTTAAATCTGCCTCTAATAGCAGGTCCAAAGAACGAACCAGTTTATCGCGCCTATAAGGTGAGAGATTTGGAAGCATTGGTTAAACAACTTCCACCAATAACTGAGGGAGGAGCTAGCTGGTTGAGAAGGCTGGGCGCGCTGACCGAAGGAGAAGAATTAGCGCTGGGCGATTTTCGCGCTTTGGCCGGACGTTGTATGCTGGGTGGTGGGTTAGCAGATGTAGAGCAGATAGCTCAAACAACCAGATATGCAAATGACCTACAATACCATGAGGTGCAGAATGACTTAGCAGATGCAGTCCGGGAGAAGTACCCAACTCCTAACTCTGGAGCCATTCCAAAAATTATTTGGGATCCTAAAAACACACCCAGAGAGTTTTTAGCTAAAGCAAAGGAACAATGGTTGTTAGAAACAGGAATACATCCGGGGAAGGAGGGTGAAAGTAGAGCGTGGTTTCGTTCGGCAGTGCTGGCAGGGCTGCCCAACCAGGTTGCAGTTGACTTGGAAAAGAACCCAGATTTTGCCGTTGCAGACTCGGTGCAGTGGGAGAGACATGTGACCCACAGACTTCAGCAGGAACAGGATTTGGCAAACAAACAAAAGAAAGAGTTGGAGGAGGCACAGGCGCAGCTGGTAAAGATACAGCTGACGGAGGCGAGAAACAAGGCAGGTGACAGAAAGAAAGAGGATAAAGAGAGCGCAAGGAAAATAATGGTGGCAAGGTCTCAGCCCGATCCTGTGCCTGACTGGCCAGATCAGGATCCGGGTCTCTACCCTGATGACCGTTGGCCCGTCAATGCACCAAGGCAGCGTCAACCAGTAGGGAATTGGGGGACCGGTGGACCGCAGAGAGGGCGTGGTGGATCCGTGAGGGGAGGACAAAGGGCTCGGAATCCGGGGAATCCTGGCAGGGTGTCTTGGACTGCGTGTCTGAGATGTGGAGCAGAAGGACACTGGGCCCGAGATTGCCCTGAACCGCCGCAGAACTATCAGGGGCGAGGCTATCAATCCCAGGCACGAGGAGGCCCAAGACAAAGAGCTGCTTACAGGGGAGCACATCAAGCTCCAAACCCGAATGCAGCACCAGCCCCCCAGTACCCAGTAGCCGACTGGGGCTGGGAGGGGGAGCAATACTGACGGAGCCCGGAGAAACCGAACAGCGTGGGAACGGCAGAACCCATGCTGTCGATGACCGTGGAAGGCACTGAATTGCCCTTCCTGGTGGATACTGGAGCAACATACTCAACATTGAAAGACACACCAGACAGTGCAACACTCTCCTGTCACACAGTTAATGTGGTAGGCTTTTCCGGGATTCCAATGACACTGCCATTGACGGATCCAGCATTGACAAAGCTGGGAAAACAGACTTTGAAACACCAATATGTGGTGTCCTCACAGGTGCCTGCAAATCTCATGGGCAGGGACCTGCTTGTGAAACTGGGAGCCACAATCATGTGCTCACCAGATGGACTGATTGTTACTCTGCCTGGAGGAAAAGAATTCCCGTGTCTGGGATCACCTTCAAAGACTCAATATCTAGTCCAGAACTCTGAACAACCCACTGCCGAAATCTACTGGGGGAGGCTGGTGGAAGAAGGCATTCTGAGACATTATCAGCTATGGAAACCCTGGATAATGAGCCTGGCCGTCTACTCCCCTCCGCGAGATCCTTTCCACGTTACACTCTTTTATGATAGGGAAGATAACGATATCTATCGGGAACAGTTCCAGTCTGATCTTGAGGGACAGACGTGGAATGTGCAAACACATAACATTTATGTTGGACCAGAAGGTGTGGCCGCGGCTGTGAAATTTACTGATGAACAACTGCCTTGGTACAATGTGGGAGAGGATTCAGCCCCTCACATTACATTGGCGGTCCACGAGGGTCATGGGCCAAGAGATCTGGGACCAATGGTCAAGCGGGCGCTGGACAACGCATGCTGGCAAAGCACCCAAATTCCAAATGTCTGGTATGCACCGAAATGTAAAATATATCGCATAACTTGTTTGTCCAACGATGCAGTGATCTTAGAACATAAAGAAATCTCCAGAATACATGGCAGGGAAAGAATGGATCATCCTGATGCAGTAGCTGAGCTCTCAAAATTGCCTGGTACTTTGTGGTCCGCAGGGCCCACAGATGTAGGTCTAGCTAACTGTTCGCCTGTCCTGTTCCAGCTGAAGTCTGACATACCAATTAACAGACCACAATATAAGCACAAAACTGAAGCAGAAGAAGGTATAGCTGAAACCATTGAAGGACTGTGGAAGGCAGGAGTGCTTGAGCCCTCATGGTCATTTTGGAACACACCTATTTTGCCAGTGGAAAAACATGGGACAGGGAAGTACCGTATGGCACATGATTTGAGAGCAATAAATGCCATGCTGAGGACTGACACTGTGCCTGTACCAAATCCCTACACGGCTCTGACCGAAATTACTGGGGACCAAAAGTGGTTCACATGTATTGACCTAGCGAATGCATTCTTTTGTCTCCCACTGCACGAGTCACTCAGAGACATTTTCTCATTCACATACAGAGGCCGCAAATTTAGGTACACACGCCTACCACAAGGCTTTGCACTCTCACCAGGAATTTTTAATCAGGTGTTGAAAGAGGCATTGTCCCCATGTCAACTGCCAGGGGGCTGTACATTAATACAGTATGTTGATGATCTTCTTATTGCAGCCCCGTCAGCAGCGGCCTGTATGGCAGCATCGCTCGTGGTGTTGAACAGATTGGCGGAGTGTGGCTTCAAAGTGAGCAAAGAAAAACTGCAGTTGGTCCGGCCAGAGGTAACATTCCTGGGCCGGGTGATCGCACACAGATCAGTGGGGCTAATGAACACACACAGAGACCAAATTCTGACACATCCAAAACCAAGAACTGTGAAGGAGTTGCTTTCCTTTCTTGGCTCGACAGGTTACAGCAGGCAGTTCATTCCGAACTATGCGGGTAAAACGGCCCCTTTAAGGGACATGATCAAGAAAGTTGGTGTTCGAAATCTGAAGGCTGAATTGCCTTGGACGCCGGACACAGAGACAGCGTTCATTTCACTAAAACAGGATTTGTCAAGAGCCACAGATCTGGCCACACCTAACTATGATGAGGCATTTTATCTTGATGTTTCAGAAACAAAGGGAGTTGTGAATGGTGTGTTGTTTCAGAAAAAAGGGGGAGGTAGGGATGTACTTATGTATGTCAGCATAAGATTAAATTCAACAGAAGCAAGGCATCCCACATGCACACAACACGCAGCAGGAGTAGCAAAGATAATTCAGAAAACAGCACATATAGTGAGGGAACACCCACTGAAAGTGCTTACTACACACAGTGTAGTGGCCTATGTGAACTCACAGGCATTCACAATGACTCCACTGACGCAACAAAGGTTGAGCAAAATTTTAGAGGCGCCAAATTTGATATTCACACATGAAGGAATAAATATGGCAGACCTAATGGGGTCAGGAGAACCACATGACTGTATTAAGAAAGCCCAAGTTGAAGGAAAAATCAGGGAAGACCTGAAGGCAGAGCCCATACTTGGAGCTGAGGATTGGTTCACAGATGGATGTTGCCACAGAGATGAAGAAGGATTGAAAGCGGGCTATGCAGTAGTCTGTAGAGTAGGAACTGAGTTTCAGGTGAAAGAAGCAGGAAAAATTGAGGGACAACAGTCGGCCCAGAGAGCTGAAGTGATAGCCCTAACTCGAGCCCTGAGGCTGGCTAAAAACATGAGAGTGAACATCTACACTGACTCAGCATATGCGTTTGGAGCAGCTCATGTGGAACTGGTTCAGTGGAAGAGAGCCGGGTTCAGAACGGCCACTAATGCACCCATCTGTCACAAAAAGGAAATGGAGGAACTGGAAAAGGCCCTGGAGGACCCAGACGAGGTAAGTATTATAAAATGCAAAGGCCACTCACAAGCAGACAGTATGGTGGCAAGAGGAAATCAGAAAGCTGACGAAGCCGCAAAGGAAGCAGCGGGCTACAAAGGACAGAGACAACTGGTGCAGGTAACCCCAGAAGAGGAGGTTAGCACTAACAGCATGGAAGAAGTTAGACAGGCTCAGGAGGAGACATCCCCAGAGGAAAAGGGGGTGTGGGAAAACAAAGGAGCCTGGCAAGATGGCGGTTTGTGGAGGGGGCCAGATGGGCGTCCCGCTTTAACGGTCAAAATGGCGGAACAGAAGGTGAATGAGGCTCACGGGCTTGGTCACGTGGGAGTGAAACAGATGGAGAGAAATTTGTGCCGATGGTGGCATCCTGATTTGAGAAGGATGATACTGGAAAAGGCCAGAACGTGCCTAATTTGTGGGGCACACAACCCAAAGCCAGCAGTAAAACCTGAAGCTGGTAAGTTTCTCATGCCAGAAAGGCCAGGAGAAGAGGTCGTGATTGATTATACCGACATGATTGATACAGGCCCAGGTGGGGTGAGGTATTTGTTGGTGTGTGTGGATGTTCTGACTGGATGGCCCGAAGCATGGGCGACCAAATGTGAAGATGCGAAAAGTGTGATTAAGTGCTTAATCAATCATTACATTCCAAGGCATGGGTTTCCCAAGAGAATTAGATCAGACAATGGTACTCACTTCAAGAATAAAGATTTGCAAGAGGTAGAGAGGATGTTGGGAGTGCAACATAAGTTCGGGACGGTCTATCATCCTCAATCTCAAGGAAAGGTAGAGAGGATGAACCTAAATTTGAAAAACAAGTTGGCTAAAATTTGTGCGCAGACAGGGCTAAATTGGGTCGCAGCCCTGCCCATTGCTTTGATGACCATAAGATGTTCTGTTAACCAATCCACAGGTTTCACCCCTTATGAGCTGCTGACTGGGAGACAGTTTCCAGCACCCTGGACAGTGGTCCCGGTGGAGCAGCCCAGGACAAGCAACAGGTCTCATGCAGAATATTTTAATGAGTTGAAGGCTCTTGTGTCCAGCTTTACAAAACAGGTCACTTGTGAGAGACCCACGGGGAACGGAGAGGTCCCGGACGCAAAGGCAGTGTGGCTGAAGGTCATTAAGCGAAAGTGGAAGGAGCCCCGCTGGACTGGTCCGTATGAGGTGACCGCCCGGACGGCTACAGCAGTCCAGCTGAAAGGGAAAGGCGACACCTGGTACCATTGGTCGCAGTGTGCACCCGCACACGAGAGCTTGGTGGAGGAAAATTCGTCTTCAAGGAACGCAGGTGTCAAGGAACAGAGGCAGAATAAACCTCTTCACCTGTGTAACGGGCCGACCAGTAGTCTACCTGGAAGGCCGAAGAAAGAAGAGCAGCCTAGGAGGAGATCGCCGCGCCTACAAAAAGGAGTGGTAACAAATTGAGAGTTTGAAAAGGGGTGGTTCAAATAAAAAGGAGGAAAACAGAAACAAAGTTTTAAAATTTATGCTAAGTACAAATATACATAACACAATGCCATCCCGCGAACCGGAGATTCGTGAGGAAAGAGGACTGATTAAAATGTTGCTTGTGATTGTTAGTTTGATGACTGTGATGATATTGATAATGGCCCTATGTTTGCTTGTTTATATTTTGCAGGGAGGCCCCCGCGAACTGTCTGAACACTGGGGCCAGCTGAATCCAGCACTAAAAGAGAAATCGTTTATTGAAACAGGGCTAAAAAGGAGATCAAAGCGCGAGGTTTCGGGTAAAAGAGATGAGTGCCTGAGTACATATGGTGGTTTAGAGTTGAATTATGTTAATGGGTCCACAACTTCATTCACCTTTGACTTATGCGATGTTTTAAAGTGTGAAGGAGCAGATACTAGTTGGAGAGGATATAATGTGTGGGTTTGTTGGGATTATGCAGTAAGTACACATTGTGAAAGAGGGAGTAGGCCCTTTGCAAACTGGTGTCGGAACTGGAATCAGGTAAAGGGTTACACTGGGGAAAATGGGGAAACGTCAGGACAAGGGTCAGAGAACGTGTTAAAACTCCAAAGAGATTATAGTCCATCTAAGAATCCTTTGACTATGTCGCTGGGCAACTGGCGGCGTAAAAACTCTTTGTATTTAGTCTTAGGTGTGGAGACTGTGGGAACTGACCCGAAGGGGTTAATTAAAATTAACTTTCGTGAAAAGGCCAATCCCGTAAATCCCGTAGAGCCAGTTAGAGAAGAAAAGGAAATACACATGATTAACAACCAAATAAACGCTGTTGTAAATTCTACAGGAAAAAGGGGAAATGGGCCGTCATATGTGGTACCAGAGGAACAGGAACTAAAGGATAGACGAGTCCTGGCGGTGGACTACACTAGACTGAAGCCTCAGGATTTAATTGAGCGCGCCACTGGGTTCAGTGACAGTAATCTCTGGCTGGACTGGATGGCTCTAAATGCTAGGGAACAAGAGGTATCCAATTGTGTTGCTTGTGCCTCTGCTAGACCACGGTTGTTCACAGAGCCCGCTCCACTCCATCCGGAGGACAAGTGGGGTTATGATTGCATGTTGCGAATGACTAGAGGAGCGGTGAGTACTGGAGACTGTACTGTGTTATCCAGTTTGTTTCCTCCAGTTGATAAGCGGACAAAGGTAGGACCATTTTTGCCGAAAAAAGGTAATTATACGTGTTTTAAGTTCTCCACAGATAAAGTAATATATAACGTGGGGGAAATCGACCCAAGTTGGTGCGCTGTTACCCAGACGGGAAGAACCACAAACAATGTAAGTGATCCCAACACTTTAATTGGGACTTGGGCTAGAAGTGGACTTTATTATTATTGTGGGCACAAGACTCTTTTGGCTCGTGTTCCTCTGGGAAGTGTGGGGACGTGCGCGATGGTCAGACTAGGAGCACCTCTTATGCTAATTGGAAATCAGGTAAAAAACATTCCACAGCACAACACACGCACATTGGCAGCTAGGCGGAAGAGACATATCCTGTCCAAAAGCGGGATTGAGGGAACACACGCTTATGACCCTAGGCTAAACTCGCCAACCTGGATTGACTCAATAGGGGTCCCCAGAGGAGTTCCGAATGAATATAAACTCGTAGATCAAATAGCTGCGGGTTTTGAGAATCTTCCAATAATTTCTGCTCTTTTTCCAGTGACCCCGAACAAAAATGTAGACAGAATTAATTATGTTCACTATAATTTGCTGAGGCTCTCTAACCTTACCAGAGACGGGATGGAAGGGTTAGCGGAGCAGATGGGTCCGACCTCATTAATGGGAGTCCAAAATAGAATGGCCCTTGATATGTTATTGGCGGAAAAAGGAGGGGTTTGTGCGATGTTCGGAGATCAGTGTTGTACTTTTATCCCGAATAACACTGCCCCAGATGGCTCGGTGACGCGAGCCTTGGAGGGGCTAAAGAGTCTCTCTAGGACCATGCATGACCACTCGGGAATTGACAACCCGCTGGAGAGCTGGATGACCTCAGTGTTCGGAAGGTGGAAGGGGCTTGTTCTGTCAATTATGTTGTCTCTATCTGTATTGGTGGGTATTTTGGTGACCTGTGGTTGTTGTCTCATTCCTTGTGCCCGAAGGTTGGTAGAGAAAGTGATTGTAAAGGCAGTGGACCCTGGGGCGGTGGCCCCTATGTCCATGATGCCGATGATGGATCTGGAGGTAGCCGAGTGGACTGAGGAGTGAACAACAACCTGTGTATCGACCTCTGGTGTGCCAGAGGTCGTAAGGGGGAATTGTGGGGATGAACAAAAAGTATTTTACCAGCATAATATAATCTGCAGTATGATCATTGCTTTAACAATGTAATAGATAGCTTTAAGATGGCCTTAAGATGTTTATGATGATGCTAACTTTGTATTTCAGGTGCAGTTATAACCATTTTATACATATTGCATATCTGTGCTTATTTGAGTTGATGTTCAGGTTCTTTAAAGGTTTTAAGCCTCACTGACGTGACTGTTCAGGTGATACATGCTGAGGGAAAACTAGAACATAGAAGGAATTGCAATACATGCTTACAAAACACTTATATCAGTTTATTTTATTATCTTTTATATGTTCATATTCTTGTATTAAGGTTTTAGTAGAGGTTCTTGGTTAAAACATTTATTTAGTAGAAGACATACACATAGTCTCAGTGAGCTTCTGGTCTGGTAAAAGGTCAGAAGTGCAACAGGTGAATTGAGAAAGAGCATTTGAGGACGAGACACAGACAGTAGGTGAAGAGGTGACACAAAGAGCATGTGAGGTCAACACACACACACACACACACACTTTAAATTAGATTTATTTAGAGGAGAGGTTAGTTATGTTTGGCTGTAACTGCAAAATTGTCTTGGTAAAAGAGGAACCGTTTCTTGGTGTCTCGGCAAGAAAGAGGAACAAGACAAGAACTGAAAGGTAGACAGGAAGGGCTAGCCATGAAAATAGAAGATGATTTTCTAGGTGAAAAGTCATGATGATGTTGATCTGATCTATGTATAAAATGTATCTGTGACGCATGAAGGGGCGTCAGTAAACAAACCCTGATGTTATAAAATAATTGTTTGTGCTTTAGTAAGTTGAAGATCAATTGCTGTGTTCAGTGATCTTCCCACATGTGAATTAAAATCTTCGTTTGACTTCACCCGGCCGGACCAGTGTGGTTATTTTTCGATCACCTCTTGTACCCTTTCTCAATTCTTGAATCTTAACAATGGTCAGTCCAGTCTCCAGTTGCCAAGGAAACCCCCTTATTTAACATCCAGTCAGATGTCAATTAATGGCATCCTGTGCTCTCATTAGTAGTCACTATAATCGTTCACCTTCAAGTTGAGAGCAGTTTTAACTCTTTTGCATTGCCAGCAGTTATTTCACCAATCCTCACTTGAAGCCACTGAATGTCATCGGCTTTTGACGGCCTCTGGTCATTACATCACTGCTAGTTTATTCCTGTGTGGACAACTTATAAGATTTTGATGTGTCTAAGAGAGAATATAGTGGAGCAATCTGGAACAATTTTTGACCGCAGACTTCACACTCAGCCCTCCCGCATTCCCGAAATTCTTCAACTTCATAGTCTGCCCGAAAATGAAATTCAACTTGAAGCCCCACTATTATTATGAAGATGCAGTTTCACACCCACTGGTCCTGCTGCACATGGGCCATATGAAGCGGAGTGTCCTCGGTATAATGCATTTTTTGTCCTGATTTCATGAGTTAAATTACTGACGCTTTAGACCCACGGCATTTTCTCCAAAGTATGCACAATACACATTTGCGAGAACCATAAAAATGCAGTGGGAACATGCATGTTTTTAAGAAATTTCAAGCCCTCCTACCTGCAAACAGTGACACCAAAGACTAATAGGAGGATACATCTATGGCTAATAAGTTATAATTATGCAGTGATCAATATGGACACTGAAGTGCGTAAAATTGTACAAAGAGAACAAAGTGTCAAGGCGGCAAATGTTACTATGGATTAATTTACCCCCCACTTGTTCCTTTAGACCACCTCATTAATCAAGCTCGTCTCCTATAGCTCCTCTCCTCCCTGCCATATCTCTTGTATTGAACCCCATATCTCTCAGTGGATGTTATATATGATGCTGCCTCCAGGACATAGATGCCCACCATCTTTCAATGAAATTTACTCACACAGACAGAGAGCAAGAAAAAGGGAGAGGGCAGATAATGAGACCAGCAAATGCCAATTAATTGCTCGCTCTCTGCTTCATTCATTCACAGCCCTATTGCGCTTCACTGCAAATGAGTATAAATTTTCTGTTTGTGTCAATTTAGAATGACTGCATTTGTCATTGTTTTGTTGTGAAACAACACAATAGCGAGGGCACAGTGGTGCAGTTAGCACTATCACCTCATAAGCCTGCTGGTTAACTCCTTTCTATGAGGAGTTTGCAGGTTCTATCTGAGCTTCCAGATGCTCTCGTTTGTCTAAAGCATATTAGGTAAACTGGTGTTTCTAAACTGGCTGTAATATAGATGTGATCTCAGTATGATTTCAGAGCTATCGCCCTTTTCATTAAGCTCAGTCCGTCCTTTGTTCTAAATTGTGCAAAAAGCCTGTTTTGATTGTCCTGCAGGCGACTGCAGATGCTGAAAGCTCTGTTTCTACCGCAAAACAGAATCAATTAATGCACCTCAGCATTAAGACCTGAGATCTGCATGGACACATCGGAAAAGTGCCTCAGATATCAAATTGGATGGTTCTGAGTAATTATCACTGCTGCGGCACAGAGCCTTATGAAAGCATGTGCCAAGACAAACTGAGTTACTGCAGCTACATCAGTAAATTTAGAGATGGTAAAGAAGTGAAGATGCTTAGCATAGATTGAAAATGTAAATGAGACAAAATGCATTTCTTCATGAAGCATTTGAATGCCTGACGACATGACTAATTTTTTATATTTAGACTTCGGACTTAAGAGGAAATGATTAAATACTGTAAATTATCAGATTTTCTCATCTGAACTAACAGAAGATTAATATCATTGCCTCTGAGTATTTGTTCCATCTCCAGAATAAAATGATTATTATGGTTCAGCTAATATATATTTTTTAAATGGTTGGCCATGGTTTAAGAAAATACACTGTTAGTGAGGCTATTTCTAAAGCACTTTAAATCATTGCGCCTAGCATCTGAACTCCAATACATGAAAAATGCATTAAACAGACTGCAATTATATGTATTAAATTGCCTTTAGTGCCTTGCTTCATAAAATACAGGATAAATAGATACAATTATTAACTAGTGGAACTTTAAAGCAGAGGTATAGACTGCTGTACTTGTATAAATTCTTTCATTTTTGTTTGCAGCGGAACTAGAAATAGACAAGGTCCAGGCATTTAACCGCTGTGATCACAGCAACATACAGCAATTTAAGAAGCAGAGGGCAGACAGTCTCCTGAAGGACATATTCAACTGCTGCCTTCTTGGGTGAAGATGATCACACATAAAGGGGTCAAAAAAAATTGGCATCTCTGTCAGTGGGCAGTGTTTCTAACCAGCAGTCTACTGTCCACAAATATACTGTCAGTCTGAAGGCTTTATTCATCTGCCCTTATTTCTGTAAAAGACACTTCTGCAGGGAAGAGGCATGAATTATAGAAAACCGGAACTACAGCACCTCAGCAGGAGCTAGTGCATGTCTGCATACGGTATAAGACAGTCTCATTACGCACCACTAAACTGTGAGTGGCTCTAAGTGTGCGTGAGTATTTCTGTCTGTGTGTGTTTTCCTGTGTCTGCATGTGTGTTTATCTTTGTTTTCAGGCAAGTTTGCCTGTGTGTGCCTGTGGGAAGATCAAAAGAGTGTGGAGGCAGTAAAGTTTCTACTGTGGTACCTGGATAAGAACTTTTAATGCCTGGAGACCTGACGTGTAACTAACAAGTGTAGGAAGGCGCTTTATCCATCACTGTACATGCATGTATACTGTCTGCTTATAGGAGGCATTTTATCATTCTTTCCAGTTATATAATAAAAATTTAAAGTTGCCTTTCATACTATTAACTATTAAAATATGTGTCCAAGATCTAGGCTAGTAACTCCAGCCTGCCAAGGGGAAGAAAAAAAGTTAGATGATATTCTAAGCTTCTGATCTTCTGCCTTAACCCAGGTTAAAGCACATGAAAGAATCATGAATGTGAACAAACTGCAGCAATACTTTTAGGCTCCAAAACGGTCGTTCTGTGAGATAGCCTTGGACAAAATTCTCAGTCAGTAGACGCATATCATAGCAGCAGTAACACTTAAAATTGGCTGTCCTAAATTTCTACCTATTAGGAAAGAACAATTATATGACACACGGATCAATGAAACACCAGCAGCATTGTAAACTTAAATGGAAACAACATGGTTAATAAATATAGTTAAGGTGTGGTTGAAAATGCCTCGCTCATATGATTTGTCTTCCAGATGTTACCATGAAGATTAAAACATACATCACAGTCTAGGATTCAGTGGGCTTCATTATCATATATCAAGCCTATATCTTTATCCAAGTATATCTGATTCAAAGTTTTGCTGTAATAAACTTTGCTGAAACTTTACAGTCTGCATCTGACTTAAGCCTTGATTGTACTCTGTTGCAACCACAGCACAGTGATGACATAAGAGTATACAGAAGTATACTCAGAGCTTTATGGTACATTTGATGCAAAGTACTTGTGTCAGACATAGCTAGTAAAATCACATTCAAATGATACAGATGACCAATCATAACACAAACTTTAATATTAGACAAATATAAACGTAAAGTAGTAAAGCATACGTAGAAAACAACTGAAGTCATCATTTAGAAAATACGGAGAAAAAAAGTTATCCAATTCTAGCTGACTGCAAAAAAAAACGTGCCCCCTTGCTAAAGATTAACCACATTATTTGGAGAGCTAAGTTCAATTTCCCTTTAGACACATCCAGGTCTTATTACTTGGAAGACATGTTGAATGAAGAAATCATTTAAATAGAACCTGTCTGATAATATAATGTACGTTAAAGGATCTGAAAAAGCAACACATCATGCCATGATATTTGCCAGGAAACACTATGATGACTCCCAGGACTTTTTGGAAAACATTGTGTGGACTGACGAGACAAAAGTTGAACTTCTTTTGAAGATTTGCATCCTGTTACAGCTGGTGTAAGCACTTTGAGATCACCTGAAACAGGCCATTCGTGCTACCAAACGCTCCAAAGTGGCTGAACCCACCTCCACAGTGATGTGAGTGACTGCCAGTCAATTCATTTCAATCCAGTTACATTTATAAACCCAAAACACAATGACATTTGCCTCAAGGTACTTTATATTATAAGCTAAAGACCCAATAAGTTAAGTTTGATTTCAGTTCTTGCTGCCAAGAGTGGTGGTACCATTTATTGGGTTTAGGGGACAATTGCTTTTTCAAATAGCGCCAGAAAGGTTTGGGTAGCTTTTTCACTGAATAAAATCATCATTTAACAACTGCATGTTGTGTTTACTTGGATTACCTTTGTCTAATATTTTAATTTGTTTGATGATCTAAAGCATAAAAGTGTGAGCATCATGCAAAAAACTAAGAAATCAGAAGGGAGGCAAATATTTTTTCACTGCACTGTAGACACCTTTGTCCCTCAGAGCAAAAACAGAGAAACTGGTTTAGCCTTCTCTTCAACATGCCTGTGAAATAGTAAGCAGAGCCTCCAGCAGGTCCCTGGGGTCTGACATCACTGGGGAGAATGGCACACACACACACACACACACACACACACACACACACACACACACACACACACACACACACACACACTACCCAGACACACAAACATAAAAGCGCTGCCTAACTTCTGTTTTTCATGCAAGCAGACACACACATGCACATTCATTCATGTCCTAGGTCACCTTTGATGTGCACAGCTGTGTTGCTATGTGACAATGAAAACAGAAAATCAAAAAAAGAAGATAATTGAGAAAAACAATGTAAGCCAGTGAACAAAGAAATAACCGAGGAGTCCCAGGATACCGAACAATATTATGTGCATTACTTTAAGGATGTCTAGCTACAAGAAGCACCGAGTACCTTGTTTGACAACTACAATGTTATCACATGGCATTAACGCTTCACAATGAATCATAAGTAGATAAAACTACATATTAACATACTAACATCCCTGATGACTTTATTAACATAATAAAAGGTTCTCATCTGGGATCCAGGCCCAGTTTATTATGTTCCAGCTGTCTCTAACAGCAAACATATTTATTGACACCAAAAAAGGTCAAAGTCTATTGAACGTTTGAGTAGATGAATACATAAATAATAAAGATATACAGTAACAAGCACCTTAAAAGTGCTGCTGCAGCACACTGGACAGTGAGAGAAAGAGAGTAAGATGAGCCCAACACACAAGCCAACACAAGTGCTTGTCAATCAGCTAATCAACACTGAAACAGAGCATAGTATTTACTATAACATCAAAGTAATTTTAAGCATTTGTAATAATGCAACAATGATTTAGAAGCATAAAAGGCTAGTTAAACATTTAACCCAAAGAGGTTCAGAGGAAAATAACTTTATTAATTAGTAAAATTAACAGAAATGTATTAAAAAGAAGATTGTACCTACAGGCCTATCTCAGCTGAAATAAAGGTGGCTAAATCTCCAGTCTATTACAGGTCCCAAAGAATACCTATGGTTATTTATATATAAATAATTACATTTATTGCCCATGCTAATAAATAAACAGGTTATTGAATGAGGGGATAAATAAAGAAAGAAATTATTTTAAAAAGCTAAATAAATAATCCAGAAATATTTCCTTATTTTGAATTTTATAACTTAATTAACACCTACAATAATATTTGTCAACGCATTTAGTAAGATAGGCAGTCATTTATTTATCTAGCTTAAATTTTGAGAGTTGTGGTATTCCATATATGAGTTTTGTGTGGTTTACACAAAGCTGGATGCACGGAAATATAAAAGGCTGCTACTTAAACATATGTTAAAACAGTAGAGGAGAAAAGCAAATAAAGTATGCTATAATACAAGGGCACATTGAACCTCTGTAGCTTCAAAAGCATTTGATTTACTGCTCTGCTTTACTGTTTATTTGATTTGGGTTTACAAAAGCAGAGGGGGGCAAGGAGAGAGGAAAATAGGAGGGGATGCAAATGAGTGCATGCGACAAAGGGGAAACAGATTCATACTCTGAAGTCCTGTGCATGTTTTGTTACCCTGCATTAGTCATGCATCATTTACAAACATAAGTCTGGAAAATCACCGTAGAGCTGCAAAGTTTCCAAGTTTCTGATAACATCAGTCAATCATAAAAAAGATTAGACATTTGGTTTTCCAAAGGGCTTTGATTTAATGTCTTAAATCATCATACTTCTGCTGTGAGCACTATCTGGGCGCACACATTTACCGCAGCATGCTGAACACATAATCGGCCATGCCATAAATCAATCAATACCAACCGACAGAAAACCACTAACTTCAACTGAACAGACAGTTTCAACTCCAGTTGTTTTATCCTCATCTTTTTATCCTACTCGTCTTCCTCCCTTCCTATCAGCGATTGTAAAGAGCCTGATTTAGATCCAGAGAACTCATGGTCAGCTTCTCATCTCATCTCAGAAATCAAGAGGAAGAAAAGCAGGTGCAGCCAAAAATTACACAAGCTTTCAGGTAATAAACAAATGCAATCAACGACTGCCAAAAATGCCATCAAAGCCTATTTCATCTCCATTCTGCTGAATAATCTCAACCAGGAAACCTTTCTGAAATATGAATGAAAAACATCCAAATAAGAGCCTCTACGAACACCTTAAAATACATCTTCTTTATGAGCTCCCTGTTCCCCACGTGCCTGGCAAGTCAAAAGCCATTTAGAGCTTTTATATAATATGAGTTTATGAACATACTGAAGCTTTTTATGGGGCCAGTAGTAGGCTGGGAAAGCATTCAGAATACTGCAGTCAGCACCAATAAATAAGCCCTACTCAAGACCAAGTAGCAGTCAATGCCACATCGGTCCATGGAGGATACTTAGGGGGGCAGCCAATTAAATATACAGGTGAGTGGGACAGGTGGTCATGAATAATGCTGCAGAGACCAGCTTATTTGGGTTTAGCCACTTGCACAGGTTTTCCATCTGTGTTTACCTGCATTTGTCAAGGTGCTGCATCTGGCTAAAAGAGATTAAACTTAAACTGAAATGAAATGTCTGTGGCTTTACCTTGGTTCACTCATTCATCTCGTTAATGCCATTCTTGCATTCCAAATATGTTTTCCTTTTCTAAAAAAAAAAAAAAAAAAAAGAAGAAGAAAAGTCAAAACTGAGACTTTTCTTTCTGAAGTGTGTCTCTGTCTCTCTTCAGAAGGTCTTGGTGCTCAGACTGAATCCCGCTGGAACAATGCAAGTATTCTGCATCTGCAGAGGTCTGCAAAGGCCTGAGAAGAAACTCACTCCTCTAATTTTAAGGGAGTAAACAAGGCAACATAAGAGAAGGCTGCACAAGCAAATTATGTTTATTTTGTCAATATTTTTAATAAATACAGGTATAAACTTAAGCAGTTTTAAAGAAAGATCATTTCCACATTTTTAGACTCAGCTGTAAATTTTTCTAAATTCTTTGACTCTTTCTACTGGAGAAACACCAGCTCTACAGCATTTGCATTTCTGGACAAATGAGTGGACCTGAATCAGGGTTTTCAACGCTAATAAGGCATCCCAATCCACCCATCCATCTTCCCTCATTTATCCAACGCAGGGATTCTACAGCAGCTGGTTAAGCAGGTTTTCGCAGGCATTCTTTTCCTTTTTTTTAAGTTTCTCCTGTGGGATGTTGCTGCACTTCCAGGCCAGATGAGATAATAATCTCTCTAGCGGTTTCTGAGTTTACCCCAGGGTCTTCTCCCAGTATGGTGTTTGCTGAAAACCTCCAATGGGAGGTGCACAGGAAGTTTTCTGATTAGATGTCAAAACCACCCCAGCCTTGTGATAAAAAAAGAGAACGGTACGCTTTAAAGAACCACAGACCACAGGTGAGGGTTGGAATGTAGATCGACTTGTAAATCAAGCACTTTGCCTTCCGGCACAGCTCTCTTTACCAAGGCCAATGTGCAGACCATCTCATTCTTCAGTTTTCCATCATTTTTGATACTTTAATTTAAGCTTGTTTAGTTATGTGCCAACCGATGACACAAGAACAATCAGACATTGGTGTTAAAAAATGGGAAATTATTTTCACTCTGTCACTGTTGAAAATATCGTTGTTGAAAACAATATAGACCTCCAATATATTAGAGTACTTGAGATTTTGTCTCATTTGTAACTGCAAAGTAATTAGCTTCTCTGCCCAGCCATTAAGAGCCGTTTAAGCCTTCACTGATTTCAAATACTTATCTCAACTGTTCCATCTAGGACATAAGTCTTGTATCTTTCAGCTAATCACATAAAGCAGAAAGACTGATGCTCTCTGCCTCCGACACAGGCTCTTAAAGCTGAGATGTGTCATTATTATTATTCATTATTATTCTGTCTCATTTCCGGTCTTATCCATATTCCAAAGTTTTTTGTCAACTGAAGTTAAACTAAAAATAAAACCTCTAATTTCCAACGTGGAAAAAGTCTCGGTGACCTTTTCATACACCAATTTGTAACATCTGTTTGCTTTGACACCATTTTTTTTAAGGTGGAAAAACTACTCCGAAATTCTTCTCGTACTTCATAGATGCACTAGTGACAGGACCTTTCCACAGCAGATATTTTGACTTTATATGAAAAGCACCAGGGTCACTAATAACATTACTCCTCAAGTGTTTCCCTGACTGTGTGACAGTGAGTCAGCAATAACAACAGCCGGACGCTTCATCAAACAGCGCGCTAGTGGGTGGAAATACACTTGACACAGTATTTTCACTTTGTTTACAAAAATGGCAGCACCCTACTAGCTTTGTGTATCATGCATTTAAAATTATGCACGGTCAGAAGCGAGCTGGACAGCATTTGTGTCACAGTGGAATTACAGCACCTGTTTTCATTTGCATTTGAATTAAAATACTGTATTTGAATCCCTAATAAACTTTCAGAGTTTAGCTCTTTATTTTACACATGTGTACAGCTAAATCTCAGCTCCAAAGTAACAAGTAGCATCAGACAGGACCATGATGTCAAATGCATGCTGGTGTTTTCTAGCTCCACACTGTCATAGAAATTTCATGGCTATATAAAAATAATGTCAAAGTCATTCTCCAACCCTGTTTGACGTGTAACTTTGCACACTCTGTCCTATGAATTCAAAGACCTCTGAGGAGGCAGCACTGCAGTAACCGCCTGAAGACATACACGCGCTGTCAAGCCACCTTCCAGCACCCTGCAGTTCTGCTCTGTCTTAAGAATGGCCATCTCCCTGCAATACGCAGCTGTTTTTCACGCTTTCAGTGCTCAGCTATGCAGAAAATTAACTCCAGCGGCTACAGCATTTCCACACAAGCCAACCTAAACACAGTCTCCACCTTTATCCACTCCCTACATCTCGTTTCCTCCTCCTTTCTCTCCTGGATGCGGAATCAAGATGACGTTTCCTATACACCTGCAAACATCCATCTACTCCGTCACATCAGCAGCAGTCAATCACCTGGACACTATTTTATTTGCAAGCATGCATTAAATCTTCTGTCCGCACTGTGTACCAGCACATTATTCACAAGGTCCCCTCCCTAAACTCATTGTATTATCTGTCGATCCATCCATTTTCTTAACTGCCCATCCAGCTTGGGTTTGCAGCAGGGCTGAAGCCTATCCCAGCTGTCACTGGGCAAGAGGCACAGTACAAGCTTGACAGGTCAGCAGTCCACAACAATGCCAACACAGAGACAGACAACCACAAAACCTTCACCTTCATCCCGTGGCTAAGTCACAATCAAGAAGCGCAAGGGGCAAGGGAACACAAGTTGTTGTTTTTTTTCTTTTGCTGCATTGTCCACAGATGTAACATTTAACAAAAACCTCCCAACAGGTAGGGCAGTAATGTGCATGATACGTTAAGAACTTTAATAACCTATGAAGAGTGGAAAACACAGACGTTCTAAGTGACCTTAAAGTGGGCTTAAAGTGCCTAACTGGAAAGCACTTTGGCTCAACTGCAGCCGTTTTAAATGTGCTAAATAAATAAAAATGATTCAACTTAAGTTGTTCCCGGGTCAAATCTGGCCTTTGAGACTGCTTGTTGTGCATCCTTTCCCCTTCATTTTCAAGTAATCTCTCCAGCAGCCCTGAAACAATAAAGTCTAGAGCCCTATAATTCTGTTATTTTAGCAGTTGGGTCAGGTCTGCTCTTGTAGTGCACTGGCTTGTAGTATAATATGACAGAGGCTATAAATAACATAGAATTTCTACAACAGAAAAGTGCCATTAAAGTGTATTCTTTACGTTAAAACTATTAATAAAAACATGGCAGTTGGGATACTGTTAGAATAGAACCAAGATGCCTCCTACTGCTAAATATTATCTCTCAGTTAGCCTCAGCAGTAAAGGGGTGCCAGACAAATCTTCACTGGCACAGGGCACAGACGTGTGCACACACACACAAACACGCAATGAGTCTTTCATTTTGCTGTCAGCTGTCACTGTCGCTATGAGCGCCTTCCCTCTTCCCCCTCCTTGTCCACACACCCATTTATGGCAGTGGCAGGTCTAAAAAGACGTGGGAGGACAGGGGATGTAGAAACAGATGGATGCTGGCACCAGCCGAAAACCAGAGTCTGGCAGAAATGGGCCCAAAGAGAGGCCGAAAGAGACTACCCCATCTGGGCTTGATTCTGCTCAACCAGCCAGCAGCAAACCACGGATTCAGAAAACAAGAATAAAGGGTCCTGTCGCCTGAACACATGTTACTTTTCTGCACAGTTCTGATCTGATTTACAGTTTTGGCTTCACAGCAAATATTTAAAGTAACTATGTGAGTTAGTCAATTTGAATGTTATGATTTTATTTTTATTCCATCTTCAGTGAAGCTATACGTTCAAACAACAAATTGTATGTCATGCCCTCTGCCTCCTCTTCCTACAAGACAGGAGTGTTTCTCTTCCCTTTCTTTCTCCCTGTACATGTCTCTCTGTTGTCTTTTAATTATAAGAGTGGGATCAGGTGCACAGAGTGGGGCAGTCAGCTGCTATCTATCTCCAATCTTCTACTACTTGGCTGCCAGTTCATAAACTACAGCTACACAGTTAGTCATGTTTGAGCAATTCTTCTAGCTTCTTCAAGTCTTAATGGAAAATTCTGCACTTCACGTGCGTGCAGTTGTCCTGGATGTGACTCCTTCCACCGTACTCGCTTTTTGCTTGCCTGCAATCCTCGCTAGACTTGCTCAGTTTCACTGCTTGTTCTCTCTCTTACTGGCTCTGCCAATTCGGCAGCTCCTGTTACAGGCTCTTCTGCTATCCACCCGTAACCTCTACTCATCTGTTAACACAGTCTCTGCTGGATTCTGAATCCCTGCTACTGTGTTTCTCATATTTATTGTCTCTAAAACACAATCTCAAAATCATAACAATACACAAGTACAATCACAAGTACAGTCAGCAACTTTCCGAAATGTGTGTTTGCTTGTGTTCAGTTTGTTCATGCCTTCCAGGGTGCCACTGTTTGAAACTTTTCGAAATGTCTAACACTAGCTAAAACAGAAATTTGCCGACTACATAGTATCGGATCAAGATCTCCCCTGAGTTCTAGCTCACAGATATTTATTAATTATTAACATTTATTTAGGCAGGTAGCAAAACTCTTGAGATTTTAATCTAGCATTTTTTTTTAATTGCAAGAGAATGCATGTCCAAACATGGGAGAACATGCAAACTTTACAAAGAAACGGCCTGACAGGGTTTGGACCTGTGAGATACTGATGACAACCACTGTTTCACCATACTGGAGTCGATCCGATAAGAGATGAAGTTAACCACTGAAGCCCCACGCCCTGGTACCTGGGGCAAAAAGGAGGATTTCATGTCTAACCGGTTATAACACGGGGTGAGAAATATAAGTCCCAACATGTGTGGTATCCACAGAAACCAATGAATCTCAGCTAAAATCTCATATAAACCATTTCTACAACCACCAAACACAACGAAAACAAGCCATAATTAAACAGACAGTTACATAAATGCGCACAAGTCCACTAAACAAACAAAACCCAACAAGAAATTCTTCAAACTTCATGTAACTGGCTAAAGAAAGGCTGGTTATCTTCCAGAGCTATCACTGACTCCAAACTCCAAGTTTCACCACACTCTGACCAACATTTACTGAATGAGCTGTATAAGAAGACCACAAAAACACACAGCGGCACTAATGCGCTAAGACAGAAATTGGCTTACCGTCGTGATTTGCTCCGTTATTTTCACCGGTAGCCACGTGATTATCAGCAGTTACCACGCCCACCTAGCCGCATCAGAGCAGTTTTCCATCAACAACCTTCATTTTAGACCCACCTACAGACAAGTAGGTGTAAATTTGCAGTAAATTTGGGCCCACGTGGATTATGGCCTTGCAACGTCTCATTGGTTGAAGTGGTGAATGTGGCATCGTTACTATGATTCTATTGGCTCAAACGATTAAAAAGAGGTGTCAGTCATGTTTGTGAAGGTTCTCAGTTATCCAGGTCATCGTAGTCTAAGAAGTTTGGAAAGAAAAGCGTCTGGACTTCTTTAAGTTGCTTGAAGACGTTTCACCTCTCATCCGAGACGCTTCTTCAGTTATGAGGTCAAATGGTGGAGAGTCCCAGATTTAAGCTCTGTGGGAGTGACCCACCAAGAGGGGCAATGGACCCCCTAATGATCCTCTACCTAAGCACATGAGCCAAGGTGTGAAAATGGGTGTGGGTCCCAATCAGTCAAGGTTTCAGGTGAGCTCATTGTGAAACCTGGCCCCACCCTATCATGTGATTTCCTGAGGTCAGATGGCCCAGGATGTGAGTGGGCGTTAAGGCGTCTGGGAAGGGATCTCAAAACTGGATTATAGATGGCAGATGCATGTCAATCATGCAAATTTACCAAAAAAAAAACAAAAAAAAAACAAAGTTACAGCCCCTCAGAGTTTAAAGAGCCAGAGGCCAATTAAACTCCATGCACACGGCAAAAAAGGGTCATTGCCATGTAAATGTGTGGGTAATTCTTCACAAATATATTTTTTTTTAAAAGCATTTTAGGCCTGTTAATAAAATTAATTAATTTCTGCTCTTTAATACCTAAAAAATTCAACTGGCATGGTGTCCAATTGTGTGCCATAATTGGACATTTTTGTACAATGTCTGGATATTCATGTATTGACAGTGCTGTAATTTTTCACTGTTTCACTTCAGAAACATAAATCTTTGCACAGATGTTGTTTATATGTTGGTCACTGAATTTCTGGAATGAAATGTGAACTGAGGCATATTTTTAAAAGGGTTATATGCTTTAAAAAAAAAAAAAGCAAGGATAAAATCTACGTACTTTTTCTGTGTTCCAGTCTCAGTAACTTTGACACAGTAATATCTGCTTCAATATTTACACCTCTGATGACATTTCACAAGTGTTAGCTTTATTTTGATACTAAGATTGTAAGGACAGAGTTTGTAATTACAGAGAAATAATCTATTAATTTGGGGCATTTCATTTTCGAGCAGGAAGCTCAGAAACCCCTTTGGGGCTTAAGAGGTTAAGTAATACAAATCAGATTAACAACAAAAACAAAATAATGAGGAAGAGCAGGCCAATTGAGAATGAAGCAAACATTGCAAGCATGCTTACCGTCAACCATTTCCAGGTGTGTCATCTCGCGAAAAACAAACAGAACACCTGTTGGAGCTGTATGTGTGAAATACACTAAAAGTATTGACCTAAAAGTATTGCCAAAAGTATTGACCTATCCAAATCATTGAATTCAGGTGTTCCAATCACTTCTATGGCCACAGGTGAGCTTCTTTTTCAGAGCCAAGTGCCGCTTTTAAAAAAAGTAGTGCTTGGCTCTTTAGTTTCAGTGAAAGGAACTCCTAATGCATACAAAGACGTTTTGGACAATTTCATGCTCCCAAATTGGAACAGTTTGGGGACGGCCCCTTCCTGTTCCAATATGACTGTGCACCAGTGTACAAAGCAAGGTACATAAAGACGTGTGAGTGAGTTTGGTGTTGAAGAACTTGTCTAGCCTGCATAGAGTCCTGATCTCAAGCCGACAGAACACTTTCGGGATGAATGGGAGCAGAGACGGCGAGCCAAGCTATCTCGTCCAACATCAGTGTCTGATCTCACAAATGTGATTCTGGAAGAATGGTCAAAAATTCCCATAAACACATTCCTAAACCTTGTGGAAAGCCTTCCCAGAAGAGTTGAAGCTGATATAGCTGCAAAGGGCGACCCAGCATGAATCTAAAGGGAGACGAATACCTTTGGCAATATAGCGTACATTGAAGCTGCTGATGATATAGATCTGCCCACTGCTATTCAATATAGCTTTTTAAGTGAAGATTATACCAATATCTGATCCAAACATTATATCAGTGGGGCAAAAAAGTATTTAGTCAGCCACCGATTGTGCAAGTTCCCCCACTTAAAATGATGACAGAGGTCAGTAATTTGCACCAGAGGTACACTTCAACTGTGAGAGACAGAATGTGAAAAAAAAATCCATGAATTCACATGGTAGGATTTGTAAAGAATTTATTTGTAAATCAGGGTGGAAAATAAGTATTTGGTCACCTCAAACATGGAAAATCTCTGGCTCTCACAGACCTGTAACGTCTTCTGTAAGACGCTTTTCTGTCCCCCACTCGTTACCTGTACACAGCAAATTCAAAAGTGTTAAATTTTTTGGTGTTAATGGTCTTCTTGCAAAAGTAGAGTTAATTTTACTCTAAGCAGAGTCACATTCTTTTAATGTAACTGTGGCACTATGTTAAAGACAGAGACATGAAAATAGTAGCCCCCCCATTTTATTTGATGCTCAGAGACATTTTCTTTTAGTAAGGCCACTGCAATGTAAGTTTTACTGTTGTATAAGTTCCGCCAGCAGAGGGCGCTCGGTCCTGCACGCATCGGTAGCAGTAGTGTAAGTGGCGAAGAGGCAGCGTACGGCCTGCGCGCCAAAGAGAACTGATTGTCTTATTTTTCTGTTTTTACAGGTAAGCTGGGTGGTTGATAATATAAACAGATGTTATAAAAGTGACAGACAGCAGTGGCGATTAATGATAAATGTCTTGTGTGTGGCGAATGTTAAGCTAAAGAGCTAATTTCCAAGTTGGTCCAGTTGTTAGCCTGTGCCGATCCAAGTGTTAGACTGTACCGAAACTCTGTGAGCTCGGTGCAGGTGTATTTTTGGGTTAAAGCCACAAGATATATATTTTGCACAATAAGAGAAAATGTGAATTGCTTTATGTTTAGTTCATGAAGAGTGAATGCTGTAGAAATATGTTAAGAAAAACATTTATTTGAAAGAGATCTAGTTTATTAAATACAGTTAAGAAGACAGGTTCATAAATAGATTAAAACAGTAGTAAAAACAAGATAAAACTGTAATGAGAGTTCACTATGTTATTCATGTGTATAGTAAAATGTATTTGTGTGATTTAACCAGTTTACAAAGGTGGTGCATGTGAATGTGAAATTGTATAAGTTACTTGTATAAAGTAATGTCAGCTACACTAGAAGAAGTAGTGTCAGTGGCGAAGAGGCAGCGTACGGCCTGCGCGCCAAAGAGAACTGATTGTCTTATTTTTCTGTTTTTACAGTTTTCTGTAAAAATAAATATGTTGCACGGGAGATGAGTTGGCCCATCATTTCAATAGTGTAACATATTTTGGCGAGCCAGCCAGGAGGTGGCGCTAGTGAGTCAACACCATCACCAACCACCTTCTTTCCCAAGAGACGAACCTTCAACCAAAAGAAATGGAATCTCTGCAACCTCTGCGTGACGAAGTGAGTGCAGCCTTGTGGCAGTTGGAGAGAGAGCATCTTGTGGATGTCTGCAGGCGACTGAAATGTTCCGGCCTGGACAGCGCAGAGTCTCACAGCAAGACCAAGAGGACACTCATCAGGTTGGCAGAGGGCATGTTTGATGATGTGGAGAAAAGTGAGGAAGAGGATCAAGTGAAACAGTTTTATAAAGACATTGCTGTATACATCCAGAGACTAAGCAAAGGGGAGAGTCAGTCAGAAAGGGAACCCCAAGGCATAGAGTCTATGCAAAAGAAAGATCTTGAGAACACCGCATGTGCTACTCCAGTACATATTGCAGATTACTCACCCAGAGCCCGACCAGAGGCAATGCGAACTCTTCAAGAGGTAACACTGAAGAGGGAGTTTAAAATCTGTGGGCAGATTGGAGAGCATGGGCAGAAGGACAAGCTATCCTATCTCAGCTTGATTCGCCAGATTGAGAATGGGAGTGAAAAAGGGCACTCGGAGACTGAAATTGTGGAAGCGGTAATTAGGGCCATTAGTCCAGGAATGCCCCTAAGAGACATGTTGGAGATTAAACGTGGGTTAACACTTAGCAAACTGCTCACCATATTAAAGGGACACTATAGGGAAGACAGCCCCACTGAGCTTTACCATCAGCTCCTCAATATCTCCCAAGAGCCCAAAGAAACTGCTTTAAACTTTGTATTTCGTGCCATTGAACTTAAAGAGAAGTTGTTATGGAAAGCGGCAAATGAGGAGACAGATGAACTGTATAGCAGAGCCACCATCCAGCGCAAATTCCTCCGCTCCATTGAAACTGGGCTGCTCAGTGACTCTATCAAGTATCAGCTACTGCCCCCCCTAAACGACATAACCATAACAGATGAAGAACTGATTGAGAAAGTCAATGAAGCTTCAAAGCTAGAAAATGAAAGATTTGAGAAACGGAAAAGGTCCACTGCAGCCAAGATTCCCAGGGTCCAAGAGCTCCAAACAGAATGCCAAACAGCCCTGACATCTGCTCAGAGCCCCTCCAAACCCAGAGAATCCCCCGCTACAGTGGCCATGACAACAGTGAAAAATAAAGAGACTAAGTCAGACACGCAGCAGATTATAGAAGAACTACGTAAAGAGATGAAACAAATGTTTATGGCTGCTATGGAAACCAGTCCCCGCCCCATGGCACCAAAGCAACGAGAAAAAGGCTGTAAAAAAGTGCAAAGAAGAGGGGAAAGGAGAGAACTGCCTGCACTGTTTCAAATGTGGGAGAGAGGGCCACTACTCCCGTGGATGCCGAGCACCGAGACTGCCATCGGGAAACGGGGAGGGACTACTGAGATGGGACCAACAGTAGTCCAAAGCCCACGGTCCCATAATGAACAGTCAAGCCCACCAACATCCTCCAAAGAAACTGCAGCTAGTGTCCCATCAGCGGTAACTGAGGTTCACTATCTACCCCCTCAACGAAAGTCACGGTTAGTAAGCCTAGTGGGAAACAGATGTACTGTGAACTGTTTTATGGACAATCACCCAGCTAAGGTGTTGTGGGATTCAGGGGCACAGTCCAGCATAGTAAATGAAAACTGGCGGCAAAACCACCTCCCTCACACAGTCGTCAGACCTGTTTCAGAACTGTTAGACAATGAGACGCTCACAGTGTTTGCTGCAAATGACACACCCATTCCCTACATTGGTTGGATAGAAGTCAGCTTCAGACTAGGCAGTGATTTGTCCCCAACCAGTGAGCTGCAAGTTCCAATATTGGTATCCAGTGACCCGGCTGTGGCCAGTGATCCCATCATTGGCTACAATGTCATTGAAGCTATCGTGAACCAGGAAGAAGTAAAGACCAAAGGAGGAAGAAAACAGCTAGCACACTATGTGAGTAAAGCATTTGAAATAACTGTACGCACTGCACATAATGTTGTCAAGCTTGTGCAGAACAGCAGTGAAGGCCCAGAGACAGGTGTGGTAAGGACTGGTGTAAGAAGAGTGCCTTTGTCAGCGAACCAAGTCACTACAGTTTATGTACGGGCACACGTTAGTTCACATGCCCGGGGCCAAGACATGCTCTTTCTACCTGATGGAGCTGACCCACAACCAGAGGGCATAATATTCAGTGATGTACTGGTGAAAATCCCAGACAGAAAAGTACCATATGTGCCCATCCCTGTGACTAACACCACAGACCACACCGTTTATCTGGAGAGCCGTAAAGTGATTGGATACCTTGAACCAGTAAAGACTGTATACACAGCTGGCATCCAGACTAAAGTAAATGAGCTGACACAAGAGAACAAAAATGGTACAGAGCTAAAGTCACACAACCCGAGTAACACACAGACACGAGAGAACCAACAGAGACCAAAGTCATGGGACCCACCAGTGGATCTCCAGCATCTGGATGAAAATCAGCGAGCGGCTGCGAGGAAGATGTTGCGAGAGGAATGTGAGGCGTTTGCATATGACAGTGACGATGTCGGCTGCATACCATCCCTGAGGATGCATATAAGCCTCCATGACACAAATCCTGTGAAAAAGACTTACATGTCCATCCCAAAACCCCTGCACAACGAAGTGAAAGAGTATTTGCAAGACCTGCTTAACAAAGGCTGGATCACACCATCACGGTCCCCCTACTCATCACCTGTGGTGTGTGTCCGCAAGAAAGACGGCACTCTCCGCCTTTGTTGTGACTTTAGGGAGCTCAACCGCAAGTCAGTCCCAGACCGCCATCCAATCCCAAGGATCTAAGACATGTTGGATGCTCTGGGCGGGAGCTCCTGGTTTTCTGTGTTAGACCAGGGTAAGGCGTACCACCAGGGTTTCTTGGATGAAGAAAGCCGCCCCTTAACCGCCTTCATCACACCCTGGGGGCTCTATCAGTGGGTACGCATTCCCTTTGGCCTGAGCTCCGCACCCGCTGAGTTCCAGAGAAGCATGGAGCACTGTATGGCAGGCCTCAGAGACACTATCTGCCTCCCATACCTGGACGACAACCTGGTGCACAGCAGCAGCTTTGATGAACACTTGGAACATATCCGCCTTGTCCTCCAGCGTTACAGAGAGCATGGTGTTAAGCTGACCCCAAAGAAATGTGAACTGTTCAGGCGAAGTGTGAAGTTTCTGGGAAAGCTGGTAACAGGTGAAGGCTACACAATGGACCCGGCAGAGTTGGCCCCGGTAATGGCGTTAAAGGAAAAGACACCTGCAACCGTCGGAGAGGTACGTCAAATGCTTGGTTTCCTCTCTTATTACAGGCCTTTCATCCCCAACTTCTCCCGTGTAGCCCATCCACTCTACAGCCTGCTCAGCCCTCCATCTTCTGAGAACTCTGCTCCAGTCTCAGTCGACATGTCCAAAAAGGAAGTGAAGAAAAGTAAAGGCCACTTACCATCACGGGCGCCCATTCAGTGGACGACCTCCCACCAAGAGACATTGAACCAGCTTGTAGATGCACTTACACGACCCCCCATTCTCGGGTACCCCGACTTCACAGAGCCTTTTGTGTTACATTGTGATGCATCACAGGTTGGGCTAGGTGCTGTTTTGTATCAGCGGCAGCAAGGCAAGATGAGAGTCATAGCATATGGCTCCCGCACCCTGAGTCCAGCAGAGAAAAAGTACCACCTGCACTCTGGCAAATTAGAGTTTTTGGCTATGAAGTGGGTGATTTGTGAACGTTTCCGGGATTATCTGTACCATGCCCCATCGTTCGTGGTGTACACTGATAATAACCCACTAACATATGTGCTCACTACTGCGAAGCTTAACGCCACAGGTCACAGATGGGTCGCGGAGCTGGCCAGCTACAACTTCACCATCCGCTACCGTCCAGGCAAGACCAACGCAGATGCTGATGGGCTGTCGCGAATGCCGCTGGACATTGAGAGCTACATGAAGAGCTGTACAGCTGAAGTTGGACAGGAAGCCATAAGCGCATCAATGGAGTCTGTAACGGTGGAGGAGAGAGACCCTTGCCAAGGCGTTGGAGTTATCCAGGTGAGTGCTCTGAAATTAATCAAAGATTCTGACACTACCCAGTCTTTTACACCAGACCAGATACGCAGAGCCCAGGAGGCAGATGAAGTTCTGGCAAGAGTGCTCTGGTATAAGTCGCTGGGTAGAAGACCAAGTAGAACTGAGGTGAAGTCAGAGCATCCTGCAGTAGCTGCACTACTCAAGCAGTGGTTGAAGCTTCACGTCGACCAGAATGGTGTCCTGCGTCGCCAAACATCACGGCGAGAGCAGCTACTGGTCCCTAAAGCCTATCGTTCCCTGGTTTTTAAAGAACTCCACCAAGACATGGGCCACTTAGGGGTGGAAAGGACGCTCGACCTGATTCGAGACAGGTTCTACTGGCCGCAGATGGCGAAAGAGGTTGAACACTTTGTTACAGAAGAATGTGAGTGTCTTAAGAAGAAGAAACCGAGTAAGCAGACCCGTGCACCTTTGTCCTCGATCCAGTCCACTTACCCATTCCAGCTGGTGTCCATAGACTTCCTTCACCTGGAAAAGTGTAAGCAGGGCTACGAGTATATACTTGTTATCATGGATCACTTCACGAGGTTTGCCCAAGCCTATGCAACGAAGAACAAAGCAGCTAAAACAGTCGCTGACAAGCTCTTCAATGATTTTGCACTCAAGTTTGGCTTCCCGACCAGACTACACCACGACATGGGCAAGGAGTTTGAAAATAAACTCATGGCAAGACTGAAAGAACTCTCTGGTATCCAGGGCTCCCACACGACACCCTACCACCCACAGGGTAATGGACAGGTAGAGAGATTCAACCACACCCTGCTGTCCATGTTGCGGACCCTGGAGGACAAGGAGAAGGATGATTGGAAAGAGTCGCTAGCTAAAGTCGTCCACGCGTACAACTGTACGAAGAATGAGGCAACAGGCTACGCCCCATATTACCTCATCTTCGGACGTTCCCCACGCCTGCCCATCGACTTGCTCTTCAACCTGAAAAGGGATGAAGCTCATGTGGACTATGATGACTATGTTAGCTGCTGGAAAAAGAGAATGCAGGAGGCGTACACAGTGGCTTCTCAAACTGCTACCAAGGAAGCTGCTCGAGGCAAAGCGTACTGCGACAAGAAAGTTAAAGGGAGAGATCTTCAGCCTGGGGATAGAGTGCTCCTCCGAAATCTCACTCCTTGTGGTGGTCCCGCGAAGATCCAGTCCTTTTGGGAGAACCAAGTCTACAAAGTGAAGGAGAGGAAAGCAGATGACAGTCCAGTGTATGTGATCAGCCCTGAAAATGGCCAAGGCAGAGATAAAGTGGTGCACAGAAATCTCCTACTGCCCTGTGACTTCCTACCAAGTGAGAAGCCACCAACACAGACTGTTCAGCCCCAAAAAGACTCTCCAACTGTGACAAGGAAGAAGTTCAGACCTCCGCGTAGACAGCAGCAGCCAGGGAATGGCGACACATCGGATGATGACGACAGTGGCACCTTCCAGTGGTACCTCAGGCCGGTTCCAGGGAGACGACAGAGGCAGACTCCGCTTAACCCTTTGGCAGAGTCCTTCCAGCCTCATCTGAGCCTCCACTGTCAAGAAGAGGATTTGCCACTACAGAGCGAAGAGGATTTGCCACTACAGAGCGAAGAGGATTTGCCACTACAGAGCGAAGAGGATTTGCCACTACAAACTGAAGAGACTGGGCCTGGGCAGATCCAAGGCCCTGACTCTGACAATGACAGGCCACTGAGTGGTGATGCTATGACTGACATTCTAGCTGCAACTGGTGGTGAGACTGACTCTGTGAGGCAGCAACCTCAAAGACAAAGACAGCAACCAACGGTACTGAGCTATGACACTTTAGGTCAGCCAACTTTGGTTCAGAGGAACTGTACAGTGACTATGGCTCAGGTTATTGACTGTAATGGCTTCTGGAGACCATGGGCTGTGGGAGTGTGTTAAAGCTATGGTTGAATAGATGATGCACACAGAAATGTCAGGTGACATTTAATTTTGTGGGGGAGAGTGTGGCACTATGTTAAAGACAGAGACATGAAAATAGTAGCCCCCCCATTTTATTTGATGCTCAGAGACATTTTCTTTTAGTAAGGCCACTGCAATGTAAGTTTTACTGTTGTATAAGTTCCGCCAGCAGAGGGCGCTCGGTCCTGCACGCATCGGTAGCTGACGCTACACTAGAAGAAGTAGTGTCAGTGGCGAAGAGGCAGCGTACGGCCTGCGCGCCAAAGAGAACTGATTGTCTTATTTTTCTGTTTTTACAGGTAAGCTGGGTGGTTGATAATATAAACAGATGTTATAAAAGTGACAGACAGCAGTGGCGATTAATGATAAATGTCTTGTGTGTGGCGAATGTTAAGCTAAAGAGCTAATTTCCAAGTTGGTCCAGTTGTTAGCCTGTGCCGATCCAAGTGTTAGACTGTACCGAAACTCTGTGAGCTCGGTGCAGGTGTATTTTTGGGTTAAAGCCACAAGATATATATTTTGCACAATAAGAGAAAATGTGAATTGCTTTATGTTTAGTTCATGAAGAGTGAATGCTGTAGAAATATGTTAAGAAAAACATTTATTTGAAAGAGATCTAGTTTATTAAATACAGTTAAGAAGACAGGTTCATAAATAGATTTAAACAGTAGTAAAAACAAGATAAAACTGTAATGAGAGTTCACTATGTTATTCATGTGTATAGTAAAATGTATTTGTGTGATTTAACCAGTTTACAAAGGTGGTGCATGTGAATGTGAAATTGTATAAGTTACTTGTATAAAGTAATGTCAGCTACACTAGAAGAAGTAGTGTCAGTGGCGAAGAGGCAGCGTACGGCCTGCGCGCCAAAGAGAACTGATTGTCTTATTTTTCTGTTTTTACAGTTTTCTGTAAAAATAAATATGTTGCACGGGAGATGAGTTGGCCCATCATTTCAACAGTGTAACATAACTCTGAGGTGTAAAATGATAGTAGTTAAAATCGAGTGTTAAAAATGAGTGTTTCTCTGTCAAATCTGGAGGTGTTACAATGGAAACATTAACTCTTGACCTCTTAACTCTGAACTCCTAGAGGGGCTATGACACCAACAGAGTAAATTCACAGACTCCGCCCCCAGCACGGCTCCAATCGAAGCTGAAGTGAAGCCGTTTCAGAACATTTTGCTCTACATATTTGAGTTGTTTGCCATGCTTGGTAAGTCATTTTTTCAAAGATTGTTTCAATTATTATTATTATGAGCTTTTACTTCTGTGGCTCTTTGGAGTTGAGACAAAGCTGTGTGAAAGGCATTAGCCATGTTGCTCGCTGATAGCATAATATTCTGTTTTAGCTAGCTGAAAGGTATTGTTTGCGGGCAAATACCACAGCCTTGAAAAACAGCTTGCATGTGAATTTTCAGTCAAACTTTTGGTCAAATACACCTAAAACAATATCTAGAATGTGAAATGTTGGTGTAATGGTGCTACTTGAAGCCTGAAAACGATCGCCCATAAAAAAAAAATAAATAAATAAAAAAAAACCACGAGCAAACGGCAGTAGCAGACGTCCTGACTGGGTTCTACGTTAGCATAGATCCCTCCAGAGTTTTGTGCACATGGTTTAGGTAAAAATTTAAAAGGTTGAGGTTTTACATTTAGTTCAGTATTACCTGTTGCCTGTGTCTTTGTCTTTTGGGAAAATACTTTACACAAGTAATGGCTCAAAGAGGATTCCTTTTTTTTTTTTTTTTTTTTTTTTTTTTACTGTGCTGCAATTGTTTACTGGATTATTTGTGCCATTAATTAGTGTCAACTAATTTTTATTCAATCTCCACACAGGATATGCTTGTGCAGATGGAATATGGGGGAGAGCAGAAGTGCGTTGAAGTTCCACAAAGGGATGAATGAAGGACATGCATATTGTATTGAAGAAATAAGTGATGAGAATGCTGTTATTTGCATTTACCATGTCAGACCTTTTGATAAACAAAATTCTAATGAAAGTGAGAACATGTATACTGTTACATCTTTCAGAAAATGTTTTGAAATTGTGGCGCACAGTTCAGAATAAATGTTTTTCAAAAACCATTGCATCTTTTTAGTAAATGTTTATTTCCAAAAGAAATTTCTAGAAGTTCAGAACAGTAAAATTCCCGCTTTTTAGAATGAATTAGAAGATAACTCTTACGTAGTTAAACTAAAATACTCTTTTGAGAGTTAATATATAAACTCTTAACACCAAGTGTTAAATTATCAACTCCAGACAGAGTTGGTGTTTAACACTAAATCAGAGTTAACGTACCAACTCTCCAAAAAGTGTTAAATTAACACTCTCTGGTGTGGACCCATATAGACACTTTAATAGTGTTGAAATCAAATCCGACAGTGTTAATTTGGACATGCTGGATTTGCTGTGTATGAATGGCACCTGTTTGAACTCATCATCTGTATAAAAGACACCTGTTCACAGCCTCAAACAGTCAGACTCCAAACTCCGCCATGGCCAAGACCAAAGAGCTTTCGAAGGACACCAGGAAAAGTATTGTAGACCTGCACCAGACTGGGAAGAGTGAATCTACAATAGGCAAGCAGCTTGGTGTGAAAAAATCAACTGTGGGAGCAGTCATCAGAAAATGGAAGACATACAAGACCACTGATAATCTCCCTCGATCTGGGGCTCCACGCAAGATCTCATCCCGTGGGATCAAAATGATCATGAGAACGGTGAGCAAAGATCCCAGAACCACACGGGGGGACCTGGTGAATGACCTGCAGAGAGCTGGGACCAAAGTAACAAAGGTCACCATCAGTAACACACTACAACGGCAGGGAATCAAATCCCGCAGTGCCAGACGTGTTCCGCTGCTGAAGCCAGTGCATGTCCAGGCCCGTCTGAAGTTTGCCAGAGAGCACATGGATGATACAGCAGAGGATTGGGAGAATGTCATGTGGTCAGATGAAACCAAAGTAGAGCTTTTTGGTATAAACTCAACTCGTCGTGTTTGGAGGAAGAAGAATACTGAGTTGCATCCCAAGAACACCATACCTACTGTGAAGCATGGGGGTGGAAACATCATGCTATGGGGCTGTTTTTCTGCCAAGGGGACAGGACGACTGATCCGTGTTAAGGACAGAATGAATGGGGCCATGTATCGTGAGATTTTGAGCCAAAACCTCCTTCCAACAGTGAGAACTTTGAAGATGAAACGAGGCTGGGTCTTCCAACATGACAATGATCCAAAACACACCGCCCGGGCAACAAAGGAGTGGCTTCGTAAGAAGCATTTGAAAGTCTTGGAGTGGCCTAGCCAGTCTCCAGACCTCAACCCCATAGAAAATCTGTGGCGGGAGTTGAACGTCCGTGTTGCTCGGCGACAGCCCCAAAACATCACTGCTCTCGAGAAGACCTGCATGGAGGAATGGGCCAAAATACCAGCTACTGTGTGTGCAAACCTGGTAAAGACCTATAGTAAACGTTTGACCTCTGTTATTGCCAACAAAGGTTATGTTACAAAGTATTGAGTTGTATTTTTGTTATTAACCAAATACTTATTTTCCACCCTGATTTACGAATAAATTCTTTACAAATCCTACCATGTGGATTCATGGATTTTTTTTTCCACATTCTGTCTCTCACAGTTGAAGTGTACCTCTGGTGCAAATTACTGACCTCTGTCATCATTTTAGGTGGGGGAACTTGCACAATCGGTGGCTGACTAAATACTTTTTTGCCCCACTGTATCAGTGGAGCCCTAACTTAAAAGAACCCTATTGTATCCAAACCATTTCAAACATAACAATGGCATCAAATATAATAAGTATCTTAAATGTGATCGACAAAACTCTGCATTTAAAGCCCAAATGCAGCTTTATTTTTTCATTGTTTTCCTGATTCTCCCAATTAATCAACTGAAAGACGTCAAGGATCAATATTTCCACTGAAAGTTTTAATACATAAAGCAATAACATTCAAGTTATATTCATTATAGCCTTCTTCCACTGTTGTTAAAGTTAACCTGTGGAGTTTTTTTTCCTTTTGTAAAACTCCCTTACAAGGCAGATTTTTCGTACCATAGCTCACAGGTGCAGCTGTTTGCATTCATTTGCATTTTCTTGCAATGGCACTATTGAAAGGACAGCGTGTCATTCACATTCAAAATTCAGGAAAACACATGTAAACATGTAATAACACACGTATAAATATTCTTGGTACATGTATTGTTACTTGCGAACAACTTGTAAGTGCTTCATTAGATCAAAGGATGCAATGGAGTGAGGAAACCTAATTAACCAAAACATAATTAAAAGGACTGTTGAAGCACATTATTGCTCAGATTAGTTTGCCAACAGCCATTTTCCTCCCACAGTGTGTGTGTGTGTGTGTGTGTGTGTGTGTGTGTGTGTGTGTGTGTGTGTGTGTGTGTGAGAGAGTGTTTGACAGACAAATGCAGAAAGACAGAGAAGAGGATAAAAAAACCTTTAAAACAATGACATGAAATATATTTGAGATTTTATATAACAAAGATATTTTCATGCATAATACTTTTTGCTTTTCTGCAGGGATTACTGTGACTTAACAGATTAATGATAACACTACAGTGTGCAAATGATCATTGTCTGATCATAAGTCTTGATTTTGACTTGTAAGTAGGGCACTTCAGAAGGAATAATTCATGTCCTTCTGAATCCGTGAAGCAGTGATGAAGCAGAGAACACTGAGCTGTGCTAAGAGAGCTGTGTCAGAGATTATGATTTCGGCTATGTGAGTTGATTTCATCACGCTTAAGATGTCATCACTCAGAAATAATGAGGGCACAGCTTTTTAACAGTTTCACATATTCTGCATTAGTTAAACTTTCAAAATCCAAAGGTGAATTTGTTTTTATAAAAATTGGGTGAAATATATTTAGGTCAGTTGCCACCTGCTTAGTTTAATTTAACTAAATACATTCAAATTCTATGATACTGTAGTTAAATTCAAATATGATCATTAAACTGCCACAAACCATTAAACAGTGGCAGCAGAAGAAAGTCTCACAACTTGGCAGGTAGTTTAAATGAAGGGGGAGAGAGCTATAACTTTAATTTCATTGGTCAGCAGGACATAAAAACAAAATGCGCAGATTCGTTTTTGCTGAGCTTGCCTCACAATAAGTTTTAAAAAGTTGCTTTTTTCTCTCCCTGTGTGTCACATGAAACAGAGCGACATGATTGGCTAATACATTTCTGGTGTTGGCCGTTGATTGGCTCTTTGAGTGCAGGGATGTCTTTGGTGTTTCAGTATTGTCCCACAGGGTTCTCTTCAGGTTTCTTTCAGTGGCGTGTCACTGGTTGAACTCTTTTATAGGCCTTGTTAGGAGAAATCTGAATCCCATTTACCTTCTTCAAGGTCCTGGCACTGTGCACGTTGATCCACTGTCACACTGTCATGAATTATTGAGGTTAATATTATCGGCATCAGACAGTTGTGGCGAGCCAGCCAAAGAGCCTTAACTACACAGCGGCCTTACTGAAAGAGGGTCTAACATAATGCAGTGTTGTTTTTCCTCACTTGTTATTTAATTTTATTCTTGTTATTTAATTTTCAAAAACAACAACAGGGAAACTTTAATTTTTCTTCTTTTTGATTAGATTCTTCTGTAGTTTTAGTCAAATCAATATGCGCTGTACATGCTTCACCCTAATCCACTGCTATAAATAAAAAGAAACTTGGACCAGTTTAGTGGTTGTTCATTTCTACCGTCACTGCTAATATACATAGTGGATCCAGAAAATCCAGACATAATTTTCTACAGGATATTATACAGCTACACTATATACAAAAATGTACCGGGCCATGTACAAATTACACCTTCACAAGCTGCTCGATCATGTAAACCCACGCCATGAAGCTCCTGGTGACCAGTTTTTGTGCTGATGTTAATGCCAGAGGAGGTTTGGAACTCTGCAGTTGACACAGCAGAGCACGCTTACGTGCCCGACGACACCACGCTATAATTTTATGGGATCTGCCACTTTATGGCTGAGTTGTGGTGATTCCCAAATGCTTCAACTTTACAATAATACACGTTCTGTATGCCAAAGGTTATTAACTGACCTGCTGTAATAGTGACATCCTACTACTGTACTGTACCACTTTATGCCTGAATTATGGTTCAGCTGGAAATTTAAATCATACCTTATAACATAATCTGAAACCCCCCTTAGCCCTACACTGCAACCTGCCATGCCACTCAGTCAGTGCGGGCTGCATCTATTTGATGTGTAGTTACATTTCTCAGGAGATGCACATAGAGCGCTACGGGAGGAAACTAGAGTCACAACTCCAACAGAGTGACTCTAGGAGCCTGTGGCGGGGACTAAGGACAATAACGGACTATAAAGCACCAACAACCAGTATGACGAACGCGGCCGTGACTCTGGCAGACGAGCTGAACACTTTCTATGCTCGCTTCGAGGCTGCAGCTAAGGACTCCAACAATGCTAGTGCTAGCGGTACTAACGGCTGCAGACAGGAAGATACTGCCAGCACCGGAAACGTGCTCGTCATGTCCGAGCATGAAGTAAGGAGAGCCTTCAAGACAGTGAACACCAGGAAAGCAGCAGGACCAGACGGCATCCCAGGTCGCATCCTCAGAGACTGCGCATACCAGCTAGCTCCTGTGTTCACTGAGATATTCAGCATCTCTTTATCTCAGTCGGTGATCCCCACATGCTTCAAAGAGTCCATCATTGTTCCCGTCCCGAAGAAACCCCACCCTGCTTCTCTCAATGACTATTGCCCTGTAGCCCTCACCTCAGTAGTGATGAAGTGCTTTGAACGCCTGGTCAGAGACTTCATCATTTCTTCACTACCAGACACACTGGACCCACTACAGTTCGCTTACCGTCCAAATCGTTCCACAGACGATGCCATCTCTCATCTCCTCCACACATCACTCACTCACTTGGACACTAGAAGGGGGAATTATGTTAAAATGATCTTCATAGACTACAGCTCTGCATTTAACACCATAATTCCCTCCACACTCACCACCAAGCTGGAGCATCTGGGACTCAGCTCATCTATGTGTCAGTGGATCTCCAACTTCCTAACTGGCAGACCACAGGCAGTAAGGATGGGCGGACATGTCTCAGCCTCCACCACTCTCAGCACTGGAGCCCCCCGGGGGTGTGTTCTGAGCCCCCTGCTGTACTCTTTGTACACATATGACTGTGTGGCCACTACCAGCTCCACCACATTCATCAAGTTTGCTGACGACACCGTCGTGGTGGGCCTGATCTCTGATAACAACGAGACGGCCTACCTGAAGGAGATTAGGAATCTGGAGAACTGGTGCCAGAGGAACAACCTCCTTCTAAACGTCAGTAAGACAAAGGAGCTGATAGTGGACTTCAGCACTAAGCAGGAGAGGAACTACCAGACCCCCGTCATCAACGAGTGCCCAGTGGAGAGAGTGGACAGCTTCAAATACCTCTGAGTTCACATCACGCAGGACCTGTCATGGTCCTGTCACATCAACACCGTGGTGAAAAAGGCCCGTCAGCGTCTCTACCACCTCAGATGCTTGAGAGACTTCCAACTGCCCTCCAAGGTGCTCAGGAACTTTTACTCGTGCACCATAGAGAGCATCCTGACGAGAAACATCTTAACCTGGTTCGGGAACAGCACCATGCAGGACAGACGAGCTCTACAGAGGGTTGTGCGATCAGCTGAGCGCACCATCCGCTCCGAGCTCCCTGACCTGCACTCAATCTACAGCAGGCGGTGCTGGACCAAGGCCAGGAAGATCGTGAAGGACCTCAGCCATCCCAACAATGGACTGTTCTCTCTGTTGAGGTCAGGAAAGCGATTCCGCTCCCTGAAGACCAACACAGAGAGACTGAGGAGGAGCTTCTTCCCGCAGGCGATACGGTCTCTCAATCACACCACCACACAGTACTGACCCACACATACAGTTCTTACACACACACTGGACATTCTGGACATTGTTTTCACTTCATCACTTAAATCACTTTAAGCATATTTGCACTGCACAAGACATAATGTGGATTGCACAACACTGGTCACTACATTCTTCATTTCCAGTTAATACTTGTACAGCTGCTGTTATTGTGTATATATTTATTTATATTTCTTCATACATTCTTATATAGTTCTATATTGTGTATTTTGTTGTACAGTTATTTTATTTTCAACTTTAATTTATATATTTTATCTTATTCTTTCCCAGTTAAATTTACCCTTCATTCTAATTTGTGTTGTACAGTTATTTCATTTTTAACCTTAATTTATATTTTATTCCTTCCTAGTTAAATTTACCCTTTTTAATTTTTCATATTTATTTCCTATCTTATTCATAGCCTTTTCCTTTTTTGTTTTCTTTAGGTCACGAGCAGTTGTCCAAGCATTTCACTACATATCGTACTGTGTATGACTGTGTACGTGACAAATAAAATTTGAATTTGAGAGTAGAGAAGTCTAAATCAGGCATTGGAATGACCTGTTCTTTCACAAATGTTTGAAAAGGCTGCATGGATAGGTGCTTGATTTTATATACCTTTGGCAAAGTGACTGGCAACACCTCAGTTAAAAGATTAAAACCCAATGGCCTAATACTTTAGTACATATAGTGTACATCATGATGGGACAAATCAAGCAGATGGTTACATCTAACTGGGTGACCTCACCTTTGTTTGGAGAAGTCCCAATATTTTGGGGAGGCCTAAATGGTCAGGCCTGGGGAAGCCTCTTTTGAATATGATCACTTGACCATCTTAATTTGGCGTCTTTGCTCTTGCCTCTGTGCCATTGGTACAGTGGAGAACCAGCGGCACTGTTACTTGCTCTATTCTGGGTTTAAAAATATTGGCCAGGACTTTCTGTGTTGAGTCTTCATGTTGTGTCTCTGTGTCTGCGTGGGTTTCTTCATTCATGCTGGGTGGTCAATAAGACAAGAAAAGTGCTGCATAAATGCCAGTCTTGTGCCTATCAGTGGGTGTATAAAGAAAATTCTCTTTGAAACATACAGTAACATGGATGTTCATATGTACTGTAACACATGCATATATGCACTGTAGATAGTAATTACTGTATTTTTTGAGCAACAATCCGCTAATCAAAATTAAATTTGGGATTTTTTAACTATGTGTAATCACCGTTTAGATCAGAACATTCAGAGGATTCAGTGTGTGCTGCAGCTCAGCAGAGCTCACAGAAAGAAAAAGAAAAAGGAAAAGTTATTTTTGACATCAGAAATGTTCAATCGTTAGTGGAGACCTTTTCAGATAAGGTTAGAGACCGGCGACAGAGATGTGACTCAACGGGACCCGTCATCCAGTGTGACTCACCACAGGACAAACGCAGGCAATTAAAATACAAACAGCGACGTCGGTAACAATTACTCTCCAAGGTAACCTGCTAAATATAAAATCACAGGAATTCCACACAGGTGAGGTGACATTAACAGAAGATTTTTAAACTTTGTATGACATACCACTGTCATAGAAACAAGCAGACGCAGGCTCCATCCCAAACAGTCAGAAGTGAATCAACTGATGGAAGAGATTGCCTCCCCCCCTTCCCCCTCAAGCTAAAGGACCTAAACACAAACAGGTGAGGATAACATTTAACTAACCTGTTTGTGCCTGTATCAAGGTGCCTGAAAATGCACATTTAGTGGTCATTTTTTTTGTTTGTTTTTTAATAGCTTTTCAGCATCAATCAGACAGCAGCCACATCCAGTCTTTTGCAAAGTAAGACCCTATGAGTCCCACCCCAAACATCCAGTTTCTATTAGCCCACATGCTGAATGTTAATTATTTACAGAGTTCAATTCTCATGAAGGTAGACCATTAAATTATCTGCATAAACAGGCAAAAATCCCATAGTAGTTTGCCCCAGAAAACCTACCCGACAACTGCCAATTTATCAATAAAATCATTAATCTGTGGATAAATTGAGGTAACTAATAATGCTCAACTCAGATTAAAAAGCAATGGTTGAATGAAACCACCTACTGAAAGGAGTTTAAGCATTTTCCACATTTATCCTGATGCAGAGTAACTTGGAATAAAGTGGAATAATGGTAACACTAACATCTAATATCTGAATTTCTCATTTTTTTGAAAAAGCATTTGGAGCTAATTTACAATCTTGCCATACCTATAGTATACTTATAGGTATAGTTGAGGATCGCAAGGACCAGAGCCACAACTATCCTGAGAAAGGTGTTTTTCATACACAAAACATAAGTAAAACACCTGTAAAAAGTGTAACTGTAAGATATATATTTAAATCTAGTGGTCCCCACTACAGAACCTTCAATAAAAAGCAATAGCCTATAAATAAAGAACAGACTGAGTTAAAAGCTGCTTTGCTGCGGGAGTCCTGAATGTCTCTTATAGACATTTCAATTTATTTCATGACATCTCCTGAAATGCTTATTTCAACATTAGATCACTGGAGGGAGAAAAATGTGCATCCTGTTGCCTGCAAATCCCTGTGATGTTGTGGAAAATGGATGCATGGGTATGACAGTTTGATTTCTATTTATGAGAATATTAAACTGCATACAGTCAACATTGGAAATAATTGGCACAAAGAGCTCCTGATACCGTTTTTAATAAGACGCCTGTACAAACCTTCCTGTAATGGAAATCAGAGCCACATGGCTTCATTTTGCAGCAAATCAAGCAATGCAAACGACAGAGTCCAAAACACTTTTTGTACTTTAAATGTAGCTTGAAATTGGCCACAGATACGCCTGGGTGCCTAGCACTGCCTTAATGTTGGATTATTTAATTCCTTCTCCATGGACTGTAACATGTTCTAGTCAGCAGAAAGACTTAGGTATATTGCTGTGTGACCTACTATAAATACATAAAATATAACATAGACAGGAATAAATGCAAATTAGGTGATTATACACTGTCCTCTGCGTATTAGACTGTGTTAATATATTTTCCAGAAATTTAACTGATAAAAGATTAAAGTTAAAATGTCTATACAGAATAGTCAAATATACCCCAACAAGGGGTTATAGCACACTCAGGTCCCAACAGCCCTGTATAAAGAGCAAGGCAAAATCTCTAATGGGAATCAAAATTTAACTGTCCAGTTACCCTCACGTGGCCCATAGATTATCTGGTAAAGCACACAAAATCCCAGAGAACACTGGTTAGCAAGCTAAAAAAAAAAAAAGTAATGAAAATGGATGAAGGAAATATAAAAGACAGGAGTGTTTGCGTCGATGTGAGGAATACTGCAACTAGGGATGTCACCAAAACTAATAACAATGATACTTTTCGATACCTTACATTAGGGCTGGGCCATATTATACCGTTCACGGTAATACCGGTATAATGTTAGGCAACGACAGAAAAATGAAATATCGCGATAGAATATGAGTAAAACGCGCATGCGCAGTTCCTTTGTTTTCATACGCACATGGCCGATTGTTGAGTGAAACAGATGAACCAGAATTGGTTTGTAAAAATGGTGCAACTTCAGTGATGTGGAACTGGTTTGGTGTTTGTCCGTCAGATACACGACAAAGCACATTTTTTTGCAGAACATGCAAGCGGCCGTCGTTATTGTCGTATTTGTCGGACTAAGATGCTCTTAAATCTGGGAGTAATGTGGGTCCTAAACCCCCCTCTTCAGGTCAAAAGAACACTGCAGCAGCAATGAGAGTTAAAAACTGTCTAAATTCTTTCATCTTTAATAAAACGATCAGCATTGCTGCTTTACCAGGTGTAACTATGAAGTTTAACTTCCAGGCATCCATGAAAACAAAATGTATTACATTTAACGGAGTTAGAAGTTAGCAGGAAGCTAGCGGAAGTTAGCTCGCTAGTTTCGCTAGTTACCCAAGCATGATATTGCATGTTCTGACTGAGAGATTTCTGAAAAAAATCAAACGTACAGCTCTGCTATCACTTCCAACATAAATGAAGAAAGGAAACTAAACAGCAGTGACGTTTGTAGGGTTACTGAAGTTGGGCTAGCTGGTATATAATGATGTGCTACGTGATCGCTAGCGACACAGCTATGTTAGCATAACATAAACAGTGAAGCTGGAGGACGAACACTAACACTTTTCCACTTATAAAAGTTAACGTGAAGGTTCCTCATGATTAGAGACAAATCGCATGGCAGGATGCTGTAAACGGACCAAACTTCAGTCAGGAGAACAACTGAGATAATCCATCCACAATACAAGGTTAGTCATTAATATACTGCAACAACATGGGAATAGAGCAGCGGCCAGAGAATTCAACATTGATGAATCAATGGTACAGAAGTGGAGGAAGCAAGAAGAATGAGTTTAATAAAGTTTGATTTCCTGACTGCTTTGTTTTGCTTAATGTGCCTTATAATCCTGTGCACCTTATGGTCCGAAAAAAAAACGTACTGCACACTGCAGTTTAATGTTGCAAAGCACCTCTTTTTAACTTCAGTGGATATTATACATGGTTATGCTCAGGATATGTCAGCCCATTTCTACTGGAAATGCCTTTTGGTTAAACTTTCAGCAAGGAATTTGCATTTGCACTGTTAAATTTTTATAAAGCTTTAATGTATATAAAAACCAGCTTCTTGTTTAAGTGAAAATAAATGGAAGGTTGTCTTTTTGCGCTAGTAATGCTGTGGAGTTGTATTTTGTCTCGCATCAATTATATCGTCAGTTATATCGTTATCGCAAATTTTCGAATATATATCGTGATAAATATTTTTGGCCATATCGCCCTGCTCTACCTTACATGGTGAAGAAGAAGAAGAACACGGTCCACACAGCACAGAAAAAACTACACATGAAAGATAGGAATAGCAATAGCAACAGCACTGGCCTGACTCACTGATAGCAAAAGACAGTAAGAGCCAAGTATGGAAGGACTATTTATTGAAGGCAGATCACCAAACAATGCCACTGTGCACAGGACTCCATACAGCCTCATCAAAACTCTAGAATACTTTGGTATACAGACGACGGCATGTCAACTCCATAACTTTAAAGTTCCGAGATCCTGTGGTGGCAAAAACAAGCTCAAATCATCTCTCCTTCTCCACCGTGCTTGACAGTTAATATTATGTGTTTGTTTTGATATGCTGCCTTTGTTTTGTTTTTTTAACCAAATGCGGTGCCGTGCATTACAATCAAACATCTCCAACGTGGTCTCGTCTGTCCAAAGATGTTTTTCCAGAAGGCTTATAGTTTGTTTAGATGCAACTGGTGCTGTCGAGCTCTCTTTAGAAAGAACAGACTTTCTCCTGGTAAACTTTTCAAGCAAGCCACACTTGTTCATTTTTCTCTAATTATACTGTCAAGAACTTTAAAATTTAATATGCTAACCTAGGCCTGTAGCATCGACATCTGTGATGTAGCTCTTGGAATTGTTACGGGTCCTCTGTGCATAGCACAGCTTGGCCTTAGGGTGAATTAGCTGGTGCATCCACACATGGAAAGACTGTGGCAATGTGCTGCTTTCATCAGCTTCTCCAGAACCTCACAGTAACTACCACAACAAACACCCAAACTGAATGGGTCCCCATGATACCACCTGGTCTTTATAGTCCACAAAATGATCTCCTATTGTGATCATAGACTGTGTCCCAATTGCTATCCAGCCTCTACACCCACTACCTTCACGTTCTGTTGCATTATGTGCTATTTCAAACCAACTATCCTTTAGCAGAAGAGGATTATAAAGTCCTTCAGCACCAAGTCTGCACTGAATCAGGATTAGTAACCACACTCTCTGAAGGCACAGCACCTGTTTGTGTCCGATAGGGAGGAAACGTTACACAATGACAGATATGAGTTTTGTGTGAATATTTCAGGACTGTTGCTGCAATCAACACATAGAAATACCTTTTACTGGTCTTCAGTTTGGGTACGACTTTATACCTGATTTTGAAAAGTGTTTCATAACCGTCTTCTGGTGTTATAAATGCCAATGTTAAACAATAAGAAACAAGAAAACAATAAGTGTGGAATTATAGACAATTACATATTATAGATGTGTTTTCCAATAAGTGACACATGGACATAATAAAACCATCTAACAAATGTCGCATAAATGTCAGAGGGAGCCTTCAGCTTCCACACGTGCGATTTCATGCACTCATCACAGAATAATGGGGTAAAGGGCGCCATTTGAATTGGTTCTGGTCCTTTGAAGAGCAGTAGCAGGGGAATACTTTCCAGTAATAGCATGGGCTGCAGCAGCAACAATCCTAGACACAACCGCTTGAGATCTTTTTAATGTAATGAAGTTCTTTTACACTGATCAGAGCTTAGAGAATCTGCTTGTTTACCTAATAGTCAAGCAGGAAATGTGGCCCACGTAAGTTAAGCAAACAAAAATAATATCGCTGCAAGTTAGAACATGGTTTTTGTCAAAAATCTAACCCAAATCTAAAAGTTGCCTTTTATTGACAACATTAAATTTTGAGCAGTGCTTTCACAGAAAACCAAATCTTACAGAACACGAATGTCCAACAAAAGTAAGGCATGGATGTAATGCAGCTGGAACAAGAAGTGACTCCACACTGTAGATGCAAATGCCTGACCATTTTTACTGGATTAGATTCAAGTGGATGATTAGAAAAGTCAGTGAGCATTTGTGCCAGGCCAAGTAAGGGCACATGCCAGGAGCCAGTCAGCATCAGCTGGCCTGTATATATTTAATTAAGAAAAACGACATCTGTAAAGGACACAGTTGGTGATTACTGTGATTAATGTAACAATAACAGGACTTTTCTTTGCTAATTTGCCTTCTTTCACACAGAGGTTGAAGTATGAGAAGAAAAAAAAAGGAGTTGTCATGAGGGATATTTTAGTAGACTTGGCCTTTTGATACCATCCTTGTCTAGATTATTATGTTATGCTATGTTGTATAACATAGCATAGGAAACGAATAATAGGCCCCCCTCAATAATTATGACCACACTGAACAAAAGCGTCCAGGTTTCAGAGGCACCACTTCAACTCCCTGGGTTGAGCAGGTGATTCAGTTTGCTGTGTGCCTTCCCCCTGCTCTGTCCCAGCTTTCATATCCAATCCCGAAAATAAAAGCTAAAAGCTCTCCACGTTTCTGAATCCAGAATATGTGCAAACAGCAGTAATAACCTCCTAAAAATCTTGTTACCAAGGCTCTCCTGTGCATCTGAAAATATAAATCAGAGACCAAACAGAAGAAAGGAGGAGCAGACCAACAGGCAATCTGTCTGCAGTCACTCCATCCTCGCATGAAAGTTGTGCCTCATTTGTCGCACCAGGAAACTGTTGGGCAGCTACATGTTTTTCCCAGTTTTTCACGCTTTGTGATTAACTGTTTTAATATGCCACTGTTTTGCGTGTGTGTGTGTGTGTGTGTGTTTGTGTGTTGTGCGATCAACGTGAATGCTGGCAACCACTTGTATCTACATGAAAGTCAGTTAATTAAAACAAAATATTAAAACATTCATCTCTAGCTTGATAAAAGAGCAAGAGTACAACACACATGCTGACACACTTCAAAGGACAATATTTGATAACCCGCTGACAATGTCAAGATGTTTCCTGCCTCTCGGCGTTTGATGTGAAGAGCGTATGATCACACAAACAAACCAATTTACCAATGAGATGAGCAACATCATGACTGGCAGCATCTTGATCAACTTTGGATGTCAAAATATTGGAGTTTTTATACTCAAAACCCTGGATTTAGGTCTCAAGTCTCTAAAAGACAGTGCTCTTCAAGACAGTGAAGTAATCTAAAGATATCTATACTGAAATATTTTACTCTGGCAGCTTATCTTTTGTTTTCTTTTATGTAGCTGTTCTGTACTATCAGTAAATGATCAATGCTGAGGGCGCAAAAAGGGTAGATACTTTCTGTTTAACATGGGCTCACACCACAGTATGCCCTTTAAAAGTTTGATTTTTAAGACAGTTGGAAACAGTACAGGATGTAAAGTGATAATGTATGGAGTACTAAAAGTGTCAAAACCCTAAACAAATAATAAACTGTCACTATAGAAATTAATAAATTATTAAAATCTATCATAAATTGATGATACAATTTTCATTAATTTATTCACTTTAAATATCAATATTTTAATTATATTTTTCAAAAAAAATTTTTTTTTTTTTTGATGGACTTACAGAGATATTCATTGGTTTACTGACTTAAAGCTACGATCACTGATTTTAGGAAAAATACTCGTATACAAGAGGTCACTCATACACCATCTACAGTGCTTAACAAATTTCTCAGACCTACTGTGATTGTGCATAAAAACAAGAAAAAAAATTTGTGTATATATATATATATATATATATATATATATATATTAGGGGTGCAACGATATTCGTATCGATATTGAACTGTTCGATACAGTGCTTTCGGTTCGGTACGCATATGTATCGAACAATACAATTTTTTTCAATTTTTTTTTTTTTTTTTTTTTTTTTTGTGTCCCGTTTGGATCTATAGCCATCAGAATTGTTGTCTTGAGGCCAAGAAAGATGCCAAGAGGATTTATTTTAAGTGGATCATCATATTGGTCCATTTGATTGACCTTTATTATAATTATGAATTTATTTTATTTTCAGTTGCAAACGGGACAGACATGACTGTGGGATAGGACAGGGGGAAAGAATGAAAGAAAGAGGGGGAGAGAAAGAAAGAAAACCAAAGGGGAGAAAAAAAAAAGAACAATACAAAATTTGTAATTTATTTTATCAACTTTCCTTCTGACGATGCTGTCTGTGTTGAGCGCTCAGTGAATCTGCATTTGACTACTCCGCCTAGGCTCGAGAGTGCAGCCTAGGCGGAGTAGTCGAACGCAGATTCACTGAGCGCTCAACACAGACAGCATGGTCAGAAGGAAGAGCGCAGGGCAAGCTAGCGAGACAGAAGTGGACCTCCCCACCCTCATTCAGATCTGGCGTTTGGAATTATTTTGGTTTTCATGTGACGTATGACCCTGAAGGTAAGCGAGTCATGGACTAAAGTAAAACAGTATGTTGGATGTGCCATGCAATGCTCAATTACATGGGTGGGAGCTAGTGTGTTAGCGCAGTTAGCTCGTTAACGTGTTGGCCGTCTAGCCCCTCTGTATAGGGTAGCTCGTTAACGGAGATTTGCCGTGTTGTGGCGTTAAGGTTATTTCAACGAGATTAACCTGAAAGCACTAGTGGGAACACAACAAATATGACTGCACATTTACACCGACATCATCCTAGTGCAAAGACAAAAACAACAAGCATGCTACAAACTTTAGCCGAGTCATTTAGACAGCTGTTAGCACAGGATTCTCCTTATGGAGACCTGATATGTTTAATATGCTGCTGAGAATATAGCCCAGAAGAAGCGGATAGTATATAGCTTTTATTTTGGAAAGAGACATTTCTCTGTAATAAACTCTCTTTTCCAAAGATGAGTGATTCCTCAATCAGATACAGGGCTCGCAATATCGCTCTCTGCCCTGCCTGTCGGGCTATTGTAGGAAGGAAAAATATATGTCAATGCTTTTGCATTCTTTCAGAAATGTAGCTGGGTAATTATGTCATTGGGTGAGCCACTGTCAATATGTGACATATTGAAATCGTGTTTGAATTTGCGCTTGTTTTTTTGCTTTCACTGATCTGTGAGTGATGATAATTTGTGCACCAATTCCTCTGACATCGTCTTATTAATCGTTAGCTTACTATGCAAACATGACAAGTGAAATCTCCCGCAGCTTAAACATGTGAGAGGTTGATCGCGCAGAGAATCGCTGAGCTTATGTGAGTGCGGCAGGATATATATTTCACTACGATGACCTGGATGATTGAGAACCTTCACAGACAGATATATATTTTAGTTCTGCTGAGCCAAATAAGACAGGTCAGGGTGAAGAAGTGACAGCCAAAGAAAAGCTTACCACAAAACGGAGAAGTTATGACAAATCAGACTATAAGGCAAAAAGAAAGTGCAGCTTTATGGTTTCATGGACAAAAGAATTTCTGTGGCTGCAATATGACGAGCTAAAAAACAACACGCACAAGGGTTAGGGTTAAATTTAAAAACTGTACTTTTGTGTTAAAATATATATTTATAATTTTAATAAATGACAAATTAAAAAGGCATGAACATTTTTTTTTGTATCGAAAAAATATCGAACCGTGACACCAAAGTATCGAACCGAACCGAACCGTGAATTTTGTGTATCGTTGCACCCCTAATATATATATATATATATATATATATATATATATATATATATATATATATATATATATATATATATATATATTCACATTTGTTTACATGTGAGCTGCCACACTGGAGTTCTCAGAGACATCAGAAATTAATCAAGCATAACGGTCAACCACCAAAACCGATTTTTCTGTCCAGGCAGGCAAATAAATAACTGAGATCAATCTAAAAGTTGAAAAAGTCTTAAGTTATTTCTCTTTTTTTTTTTTTTTTTTTTTTTTTTTTTAACATTTGTTCATGAAAAAAATGGATGTTAACACCACTTATATTTTAGCTTTAAAAGAAGTCTCAAAGCACTTGTGCACACTGGTGGATTAATATTACAGAATCATAAAAATGGTTTTGGTAATTAACAATATTCTTCGTGTAGGGCACAAACCTGAATGAACCTGTGAAGCAGTCCCAAAAAATGTGTATTGCACAGTCTGTGTGCAGACTATGTCTGTGATGACTGAATGAATAAATAAATGTTAAAAACTTATCAACTGTGTTAAGTTTAATTGATGATTATTTTATTTTACTGTGCTTTCGTTGAGTCCATTTTCATTTTTTAACTCTTGTTTGTCTTGGTTTAGATATTTATCTGTAAAGAGCAGAAACTCGCTCATGTTAAATGGTCAAACAGGCTTATTGTTGGGACACCTGACCCGAGCATCCTTGTATACCAGATTGTGGCTGGGTGGTTCACTTTTCCTTGACAAGTTTCCATCCTTTCCGTAGTAAGTTCAGTTTCTTTCTTCTGGATTAAGTTTTATAGTTAATCCAGAAGAAAGGCATGGATGGCATTTACTTGGTGCATCTCCAGTCTTAGTGTAGACACAGATTACTTTATAGCACAAAACACATCTACCCATATTTACTCAGCAGTTTTTCTTATCACACAGGTAGCTACAATACACCCTGGTAGTTTTCAGGTTCATTATCTTGCCTGAGGGCCCTTTGACATCCAGACTGGAAAAGCCTGGAACGGAACAACTAATCTTATTAAAATCAGTGGACAATACGCTCGACCGCCTCACAGTCACTCCCTAAATGAGCGTCTTGAATACCTTGCATTTTAAAGTGGTCTGTCCAATCTAATCATGCGAAATACCCATCTTGCCCTGACTAATAAATATGCTGGGCTAAGGTTATGAAAATAAGCTTAAAACCTTTAGAATTTATCCCTCATAAAAAGTTTTAATGGTGCCATTAAAACTCAGATGTGAATAGCGTATGCAAATTCTGTGTAGACCATAAACTAAAAACAGGACAGCCGAAAAGCCAAACAGTGCACACTAACCTCACATCCAGTGCGTTATTTAAGCCCCGACTCAAACACTCGAGTACTAAATTTCATTACTGCTGAAGCTGATTGGTCCAGTGGTTTTTATGATATTCTGCAAATGGAGGCTCATTCGGGGCACTTTGTAATGCAGCTGGAACAAGAAGTGACTCCACACTGTAGATGCAAATGCCTGACCATTTTTACTGGATTAGATTCAAGTGGATGATTAGAAAAGTCAGTAATAGTAAGTTCAGTTTCTTTCTTCTGGATTAAGTTTTATAGTTTCACAGTACAGAACAATAGAAACTGAAAAACAACAATGTGCATGGACAGATGACTCGCCTACTGCAGCTCAAATAGCCCTATGGGTACAGTTAACCTGATCCTGAACTTTATTAGTTTTTGATTTCAGCTGTTTTGGTTCTTCATAACAGTGAAACTGAAAACAGTGTAACTAAGCAGTCAAAGTCATCTGAAACAAGAGGATTTCTTTGTCTTGTGTGAATTTCAGATTTGAGCTCTGCTTGTGCTCAGAGGAAATCAAAACATTCTCTGCAGTGAGTCTGTGTTTCAGATCAGCATGCTGCCCTGCGACTCAGACTGACTCTGAGGCATCTCGAGGCAGCCGGTAGTTTGGCGGAAAGCTTCACATTCATCTGTAGGCAGGTGGTGAGGATAAAGAAAACATGAAGATTAAACTTGTGGTTTGAAACAAACCAACTACTCACTGTGTCTTTGATGTGAGCGAGATTGAAATTTAAAAGAAAAACTGCATCGGTCAAAGCAAAACACATCAAGAAATTGATATTTCATGATTTGTTTTTCTTTGACTCTTCTAATTTGTTCTATATAGTCAATAAAATCACCAAGCTATAGTAGAAATTGCTTTTGAACAAAGTTTTTCAAAACAAGTTGATGATCTTCCAGTTCATATTTTTATCAATTCCCCCACATAAAGAAATAAAATATCACAATGTAACATATTCATGAGTTGAGGAAAATAACATTTTTTTTTTATGTTTGGGGCTTTGCAATGCATCCTGATAGCACATCAGTACCAAGTTTCATTTGAGTGTGTTGCTTTTTCATCCTGACTGCTTTCCTCTGTACATCTTTGACTTGTATCATAAGGGAGGACTGTGCATTACATGTGTGTTGTGAAATCTTCTTGTAAGGCTCGTGGTAAGAGTAGTCCTCTTTTGTTTTTTGGCCTGCTTGCCTTAACTATTAGGGTCTATTTCAATAAGGGGATGCACTCTCAAATGAAACTTGGAACAGAGAAAGTACGTTGCGCAGGACACCCTGTCAGCCTGAAGCAAACCTCTGAACAATGTTTGGTGAGTTAGAGTTCTTTCTGAAGCACATTAGGAAGACATGGTGTTTACACAGTATGTTACTGATGTGCTATCTTATTCGGGCAGTAAAATCAATCGAGCATAACATCGAGCACAACATGAAGAAGAATATAGAAGAATTTGTTTTAGCAGAATATTTTTTAGCCAAAAAACAAAGGAAGAAATGCCATAAAACTATCTTTTTAAAAACATCAACAACAGGGGATTCATTTACTTGAATTATTATTCAAGTATTTAGGTCTTGAAAATATAAATCTGACATTAAAATAAAGCAGTGAAGAGCTTTGAGATTTTATGATTGAATTATAAAGTTAATTTTTAGGTATATTTTCAAACATCTACAGCAAAAGAATGGAAATAAAAGCATGCTTTCTGACCCTAGAGCTTGGCCTCTTGTCTGCAAGGTGGGAAAATATAGAGTGGTAACACTTGGGTGGGGAGGTGGGGATTCGTGAAACAGACTATGAAGTAGATGTGTAAACATTTATTTCATAACAGCAAGAAAAACACACAAACTGCTTTTTTATCCCATGTGTGGACTTTAAACTGTGACCAGCTTTGTTAGGTAACCAAGAATATAAAATCAGACAGAACAAAGAAAATCTCTCCTAGTGACATAAACTTAAAGGCTTTTGGTCCAAATCCAGTGGAACCACTGCACATTCTCCTCTTACTCCTTAGCTTTGTGAGTTGGCTGACCAACAGCTGAACTACAGCAACTGGGACTAACTACAGCCCCACTTTGATGCTAGCTGGATAAGCTGTTAAGAAAGTGGAGGAATGGAAATGTACGGTAAAGGTAAAAAGAAAGTACCCCATCTCTTAATTTAAAGGTTTTATATATCAGGACATATTGACACACTTTTCTTTGCTTTCTTTGCTGCTTCAGTTCATTGAGGTTTGCAGGCATTTGTTTATAGACAAGTAACAAAAATACAACTAACTCAGGTATCTTAATATCTTGCTACAGCACTTCAATCTGAACTTTGAATGGACCATTGCAACATCTTGATATTTTTCTTTTTCAGCCAATTTCTTGTAGATGTGCTGCTGCTGTTGGGGATCATTGTCCTATTGCATGACGTAATTCTGGCCGAGTTTTAGCTGTGAAACAGATGGCCTCACATTTGGTACGAGGTGTTTGTGCTGATATGGTGTGCTTGATTTTTGCCAAAGATTTCACTGTGTGTTATGGCCAAACAACTCGACTTTGGTTTTGTCTGTCCAAAGAACATTGTTTCAAAAGCCTTGCAGTTTGTTCAGATGCAACCTTACAAGCCTAGGCTCTGCTGCCATGTTCTTTTAGAGAAAAGCAGCATAGCATTTGCTTTATCTGAGCATTTGGGTGAATCTCCCAGGACTTCTACTCCAGGGAAGATTGGCACCTGTCTTGAAAGTTTTCCACTTGAGAATATTTTTTCTCACTGTGGCATGATGGCCTTCAAATCATTTGGAAATGGTACTATAACCCTTCACAGATTGATTGGCAGCAAAAATTACTTCTTTAAGATCACTGCTGATGTTTTTCCTCCTCGGAATTGTGTTAAAGTACACCTGAAGGTTCCAGACCAGCAAACTGCCAAAACCTCTTTTATGATCAGTTATTCAAGTGCATTTGATTTGTAGCACCTGGCTGCTCTGGGATTTTTATTCTATTAACAGTCACAGAGGTAAGAGGGAAAAAATAAAAACAAATGAATAAATATCAATATATAATAATACATAATAAATAATAATAACCTCCAAGTACTAAAACACTGTTTTTTAAAATCAGCATTAACTACAAATTTAAAAGCCTACATAGTTTGGTTGAATAAAATCAAATGTGTGAGGAGTTGCTTTTTTATATTTTCAATAAATTTGCTCTCTTTTGATTCTGGGCTGCTGTTTGAGTCAAAGAAGCAATTTTATGGCATCACGTTGGGTTGTGGGAATTTGTGATTAAACTATCCACATATAAATTCTGCTAACATAATAATGATACTAATATAAAACAATTGTAGGTTACAGCCCCACAAATCAGCATTTGCATTTAAACTAACTTTACATGAGGACGTCTGATCTGATTACTTGTGGACCATTGATCTCGGTTTCCCTCTGCCTCTCTCTCTGTCTCTGCTGCCCTCTTCCTTCAGCCTGTTTGGGAACAGTGATTATCTAAAGCTAATTAAGCTATGACCACACTCCACTGACTGACACGACACCAGCAGCCCAATATAAATCCCCTCAGCACAGAAAAAGCTTTAGGATCATTTATATAGAATGAGACTGTGTGTTTGTGTATTTGGACTTGTCCTTTTCATGATCTCTGCACACGTGAGTACCTATATTGATAACTGGCTCTCGCTGCAGTGCGGTGACGATGATTTTATGGCCCACATTGCTACAGCCAAATCCATTTCTCACCGTGCTGGTGGATCCTAATGGCCCAACACCGGGTGGTCAATGATGAGGTGATGTTCTGCCCTGGCACAGATATCGACTCCATTGACAAGCGCTGGCCTCAGAGGCTGGCCTACTTCTCCTGGGTGCATTTAGAGAAACACCACACGGCTCACTGGGCAAACCGATAACGACCCAACAAACCTTGTGACAAACTCTCTCAAATAAACGAGGCGATGACGTATGATGTGGATTGGCAAGCAAGGAATTATCCTCTCTTTTTTCATTTAACAAGAAAAACTGATGAAATGAAAAGGATCAGATTAAAAGAAAGAAAGAAATATCGTGTGTCCAGAAGCTTGGCTACCTTTCCCCCTGATTAAAAAAGTGCAATGTAGTGTTTTTGACTGAGCTGTTCTAAATCCTCCCACTTGCTGCCTGCTACCATATGTTACTCCTCCATCCCTGGCACACGGGATTTTATTCACAAGAGCAGAGACCACGTCACTGTTGCTGTCAGGAGAAAACAGTTGCACTCTGATTGATGAAACACAATTTTTCGACAATATCATGTTCCATATTTGTCAGACAGATCCAGTGAAGTGGTACAGCTCAGGACTGTGAGTGACTATGTTTCAGTCTGTGCAAGTAAAGAGGGACTCTGATGAAAGTCAAAGGGGGAAGAAAGCATTATAAAAAGGACAGATCCAACATAATTGCAGTCATTTGTGCCAAGTTTTCTGAGCTTGTGAAAGCTGTAAAGACATCAGACACGCTGTTCCACTCAACTATACCGCTCAAGATATAGTGGGTTTGCTAAAGGAGCTGATTTGCAAAACATTAGCAAATCAGCCAATTCTTAAACAAAATTGTTATGTTTAAAAATGATAGGACAATTAAACTGAAAGGAACCAAAAATAAACATCTTATAGCAAAACATTTTAAATTAGAGTAAGTGCAGTGTTGGGGTGATGTAAAAAAAGTAAAAAAAAATTAAAAAAAATTCTAAAACTAAATTCCCAGTATCTCTTTCATAAAGTAACAACATCAGTAAAATTCTAATTTGAACAATTTTCTATTAAGCCTTGAATATTTAGATTCAGGGCTGTAAATTAGCTACCCATAGGCTACTTTGCTCATTGCCCACAAGAGGAAAAAGCTATTTTTTCACCACTTCCAGTATAGCCAGGATATCTGGATAATATCTACCAGTAGCACTTAAATTAAAAAGCTAATAAAAAGCTAGTCATGGTATGGTGCCTTTTCTATCAATTCTGCATATGCAGATATCTGATTAAGGACATTTACTTCAGTCTTCAGTCTGTCGCTGCTTCCTCTCTAACCTGTACCCCTAATCAATCACTATAGACCAACACAGCCTCACATCATTAAGTAAACACTGATGCATAGCCATGTCAACATATTGCGTTTTGCCATAGTTTTGAAAGAGTGGCACAAACATAAACATAGCTCAGCACATTTTTCCATTTGTCATTCTGAACTGTGCCTCGGGGACGCTTAAAAAAAAAAAAAAAAAAGCGACCAATGGATGTTTAAAATGCGCCTGTCCTGGTACACAGTTTCAAGTGACGTCACTTATTAGAAGTCCTTGTTTTTTTTAGCCGAGAAACTACCGTTTCATCTCAAGACTCTAGAAGAATCAACCAACTTAATGGAGTCAGATTTAAAGATCCAGACATGCTCCTCTACGCAACCAACAAGGAAGACGATTATCATTAATTTGAACAAGTGTTTGTTTCTGTCTGGTGAGTCTAATATTGTCCAATATTTGTTGTCTGTGTTTAGTCTCTACCGATTCCCGAGGGAAATAGGACTCATTATCTATGGAGTGAAATAATTCCTCATAGTTGACAGAAATGCTGAGGCAACAGAGGACAGATATATCAAGCGAAGATGAGTGTAAATGATGCATAATGCAAAATGTTTTGAAAAAATAAAAATCAGCCCTGTAAATGTTTTATGAGGGAGAACAATGACTCAACACATTTGTTCAAGTTCAAAGATGCACCACCAACACTGTTAACTAAGACCTCAAAGGCCTAGAAAACAATCTGTAACAATGTGGTGGCCACTGGTCATGAGGGACTGGTTGGTGAGTAGTTACTGGGGGTTGCTGGGAGTTGGTAGGTGAATCATAAGGAGGGCACTGCATCGAAAACCCTTGTTATCTTGCAGACAGGTATAAACCATTGCTGTTGTCACCTGTAGTTGGAACCAGCTACAAGTTGAGCAGAAAACTTGAGAACCCACAATACATGTTGGCAAGTGTTTGCAGTCTTCCAAAGCAATCACGGTCTTCAGTTAAGCAACGTATCTTTTTGTTACCAGTTTCATCTTGCAGTTGCTAGAAACCTCAAGCAACTGGTTTTTGCCAACCAATGAGGGAATATGTCTTGTCAACCTGTGGTTGAAGGTTACTGATCAGTCTCTAGTCTTGCATGACTGGGGCAGTCAGTTTCACAGCAACAGCCATCAACCTTGAGGAACAACTACCGACTGGTCTGGGACATTTTTCACTCACATCCGGTGTTTGCCAGATAATCACGGACCAGACTCAAGGCCTGTGCACTGCCTAAACTCAACAACTGCGCACAAGGCGCCCTTGAAAACCTTTGTTTTCAGTATAACATAATGCAACAAGACAATGCTGCAAAGAATCCTCACAAAAGGGATTGCCAAAGAAGAGAGGCTGTCTGATGAGACAGGAGGCACTGACTGGAATTTCTCTGGGAATTCTCCATTTCATTAAGCCATCAAGTGAATGAGCATATGCATGTGCTTGTTCGATGGGGGATTAAAAACTTATGTCGTTAATCTCACTCTCTGTTTGTTTACAATCTGAAGATAATGACAACCACGAGCCCTGAGGGGAGAAAAAGCCAAATCCTGCTATAAAGTTATTCATCTCTGATTTATCATTATTATGAAAGCAGAGAGAGATCCTGTGAACATAGAAAAAAATTACATCTTCACCCACTGATATGATCACACAAACAAGAATTAAAATCTGTTCCAGATTGAGCTGCTTCCAGCCAGTTTTTCAAGAGCTAAGCTGATTAGCTGCTGGCTGGTACTGATATGTGTGTTTGTGCATCTATCTCTGTGAGGACCAATCTGAGTTTTATGCCTCTGGAATGAGGACATTTCTGAAGAGTGAGGACAATCTGACTAGTACTCACTTTGAGAACAGATCTTCAAAAGGTTGTTTGTTGTTGTAAAGATGAGCAAAGGGTAAAGATGTTGGGGTAAGGGGTTTTATATTTAGCTTAGAGATGATCCAAGTTATAGTAAGGCAGAGAATAAATCCCTTGTTATCAATATTTAAGTCTCAAATCACAGAGCCAAAATTGGCACAAGAAGCAAGTCTAGAGAGAGGACCTCATAAAAGTAAGGATCTATCAGCATCCAGCAGCTTGAGTAGCATTAAAATGCTGTAGTAAGGTGAAGAAGAACTCACAAAAATGTAGGTAGGTGTATGACTAAGGGAGACTGCAGGAGTAGAGAAATAAGGGACAGCCAGTTCACTGGTTTGTTCCTAATCCAGTTTAATTAAGCTAAAAGTCCTCCAGCGTTTTATCACAGCGGGCCCTATGGAGAAACAAAGTCGGGCAGATGTGTAAGCTGTCATTTCCAAAACACCCTCTTACTGCCTCTATCCAAAACACACTATGATGTGTACAGTCCTTCGTCTCTAACACTTACACATTCCTGTTCACTCTCCATGTGCCTCACTCAGACGACCAGCTGCAGAGTATGTGTGAAGCAGGAAGTCAGAGAAAAGAAGGTCTTGTACTTTCCACGGGTCTTTTATGCTGCACCACTTAACTTTGAGTGACCCTTGAACCAAAGGCACTTAGAGGACACGCACACTTTGACATCAGAGTAGGTAGGCCACTCAGCTGGAAGAAGGCAACACTGAGAGCAATCAGTCATCCACCTAAATTGGCTTTCTCCAGTTTCAGAGCCTACTTCCTGAAATATACTGAAATTCAGATGTATAGGAAGTCTTTTTTATTAAGTTTTGCTGCAGCGACAAGTCTGTTCTGTTTCGCATTATGTGAAGCACAAACAATGACCAGCAAACTAATTGTATTATTATTGGCCCATGAAAGCATTTGTCACACCGGCAATGCTTCAAAAACAGCATGTCTGCACAAGAGCTTGGTCAAAAAAGTGTGTCGGTGACAGCCTGGCAACCTGCAGTTGAAAAATGTGTAGTACAGTGGTTGTCAACCAGTCTCTAGGCTTGTTCGACTGGGGTCTAAGTGAGATGGATAACTGCAAACTGTGGCTGGAATACCTCCCCTGTATAAGACATGTTAAAATTTCTTGAACTGAAAAAATTTATTCCACAAACTGCAAAAACCCACTTGAGTCCAAATCCAAAAGAGAGACAACTATCATACACTCCATTCAGTGAGCCTGTTTACACCCTGCAAGGAACATTTATGCTAATTTACTTAACTGGACTTCTCTACCTTTTAATACGTTTTAATGCAATTATCTGACAAACAACATGGCTTTCTGTTTGGTTCGTTTCATTAAAAGCCCAAATAAGTTCTAGTGTTCTGCTTCACACTCAGCAGATGTATATGTCTGTGAGCTGTGAGGCTTCAACACGCAACTCAAACCAGTGAGTGATATGCATCTTTTTCTCTTAGAGTCAATAAATTCAATCAAAATACTCAGCAAAAAGTAGAAGCAAGTGCAGCAACTACAAACATTACATGCAATGTGTAGCTAGTTTAACTGTTTATATCTTACACCATAATAAACTTATTTCCACTAACTTAAGAGTCATAACTGATAAAAGCACATTAATATCAACTCTTATAGTTCACATATAAGTCAATTACATTATGTAGAACTAAAATGTGATCTATTGTTGAATAATCTGTCCTAAAACCTGCTTTTTCAAGGAAATCATCTCCTCAGGAGTTGCCTTTATAAACTCATTCAAATTATTACTACATTACACATTTTCAAATACTATCCAGTCCTAAGCAATATAACTACCTTGCTATATAAACTACAGCCCTGAATGTAATCCACAAATTTAAATACTAAATGGAACAGGCTGATCAGCATTCATATTTTGAAGACTTGAACAGTGTGTTACATTCAGCCATGTCCTTAGGTAAACTGCTAACGTATCCTCGAACATAACCCTGCAGTTTGATTGCTTTTACCTTCTTACATGACAGAAATACACCCACAGCTTCCAGCCTAATGACTCACATGCAAAGCAGTCAGTGAAAGCTGAAAACGCCGATACTGTTACATGATAGCAGGGACAAAGACCGACACCATGAGTAAGTGTTGGATGTGGGTGACGACGGTGCTGAGTGCCAACGAGGAGCTCTTATGATATAATGAAGCTGACGACTGCATCGCTTTGCATTTATTATATCCCTCAGGTACATGCCAACAGTTTTTCTATAGCACTGCAGATCTGCACGGTTTTTATAGTTTAGAAAGCCTGTCTGCATTTAAAGTGTCATAACAGAGATTCAACAGCTTCAGCTCAGTCTTACAGCAAAATATTGTATAATAACTTTGTTGGCCAACAGCAAAAATCGCAAAAACTTCTTTTTAGAAGTAATGCTTCCTGAGATTGTCCTTTATCATGGTATTCATGGGATGGGACTTAATATCATGAATACCAATCTAACGAAATGGAAACTAGAAAATCTCACAGTTTCGCTATGCATGCATAAACTAAACAAACAAAACAGTCGTATTTCCTCTATTTAAAAAAATAAGCTAAGCTGTTATTAAAGCAAGTGTCAGGGTCCCTGGAATTTATTATGTTTTTAGGGTTTCAGTTCATATTTAACATTGGCAAGTAAAATATTAGTTCATTAACTTTTTTTATTTAGGTTTTTTAATGTCATGTGGGGTTCTTCTCTTGGGTTGATCATTTTTACTTCACCTTTGGTAGTTTTCTTGTTTCCATTTTCACATCCTGTTTGTGTGATTGTCTTGACTCCTTTCACTGTTGTCTCATTTACCTCCCGTTTCCCCAATCAGTCAGGTCCTTCCCCTTAATCACTGTCACAGTGTCTGTGCATCTGCCCCCGTGTGCCCTTTGCTTTGCTTGGCTACATTTGAGGACCTTGGATTTCTGTTTGTTCCTATTTTGGACATTCTTTGTTTTGGGTTTTTTATGTTTGTATCCCATTTTATTTGCAAACACTCCCAAAATCGTGTATCTGTGCAATTTTTAACATATCTCTGAAAGTTTTTTCAGTTTATCCAAAAGTATATTTAACTACTTGCTTGATAGTTTAGGCTTTTTTCCTTTTTTTGTTTTCTTTTTTGCTCTTCAACATCAATATTCACGAGTATCAGACCAGCACGCCTGTACTTACTGCTGTGAACTAAAATTATAATCTTTTCCTAAAATTAACCAGGTAATTGTGCTCCCTCAATCTAATCAAAAATTGAGTAAAAAAAATTCACTAAAATCACCACAAAAAGTATAACAGATGTTGACCTCAGTATCCTGGGTGAGAGTCCAGTTAGGTTAAACATATACCTTGTTAAGCTCTGTTTTAAGGTTACTGAAGTAATGTCTGTGTGTGTCTGGTTATTTAGTGCTGAATTTAAACATACACTCATAAGAATAATATTGATCTTAAATCAGCGTTGCTTATATTTAATGTGATTTTTTTTTAGCCTCTAAGGAACATAAGTAATATATTTAATTCGTTTCAGCCGGTTATATGTTGCATGGATTCGCTAGTAAAACTCAAGGTCAGCCTTCTGCTCTTCTGGGACACATGAACAGGAGTTTAAGTGCCAGCAGCTCCTGCCATCTTTCTGAACCACTCATACACTTTGTCATTGTGCAACTGCAGTTGGCTTTTTTCAGATTGCTAAATTAAAGGAAGAATCAGCTTCCTGCATCCCTACATCACCCCACCAGCGATTTTCTTTTTTACTGTAACTTTTTTATGACATGATTGCTAATTTTAAAACGTAACCATAGGTTGTAATAAGAGCTTGTGCCGTTGATGTATATGTATGTATATTGAATAGGACTGCTTCTCAGGTGAAAGCAGCCTTTGAATTTCTGGCATTTGCTACACATTGCAGAGAAAAGAAACTTGACAGTCACACGAAGCATCTGAAAGCAGAAAAGTAGACATCTCGCAATTTTATTCTTGAGCCTTCATTGTGTATTGAATATATAGCTGTTACATATTTTACTGGAAGACTCTGTTTACCTTTTCCATATTTAATATCCAAACTTGTTTTTATGGTTGTGCCATTATTACTTTGAGTAATTATCTAAGCATTTTTGGTTTTCAAATTTGAAACATGCATCATGTGTCTCACATTTCAAAAGCGAGATGCACAATGCACCAGTGACTGTCTAAATTGGCTCTCAAGGGTCTACTTCCTGTAGCCCCGTCACTTTCGAGTAAGTTCCTCAGGTAATTTGCATGTGTCATATATCTAACCTAGACACCCAAGTTTTCAAGTAATCCAGCCTAGGTGAATTTTTTGACCTGCAAATTATCAAAACAATTGGTTCCATCATTTTACTCTCTCCACTGTCTTCTTACTATATAAAGATTTTACACACTTTATACTTTTAGATTTACATCTAATACGCATCACCAGCAGGGAGCTGTCAGCTATGTCTCCAATTCATTGCATGCAGCATCTCCAGTGATAAAATTGAACAAGGAGTCATGCAACAGATGGCATGTGCCCCAGAGAGGCCTGGTCTAAACATGGTGGAGTCAGTCTGGGATTATATCAGGGTAAGGCTAGTTCTCCAAGATGCTATCTGCATGCTTAAAAACTGAGTGCTAGGAGAAGAACAGGTGCTGTTTCAAAGGCAACGGCTGGTAAAGACCAAACATAGATTTTTGTTTAGCACCTTCAAAACAAATTCAAAAGTGACTAAAACCTTTGCACAGTATGCTAAGTTCAACTTTTCATTTTTTTTTTAATGTAGAAATTTTACAAACAAGTTCAAGTTCTCATTTTCAACAGAGCATACAGACCTGACCGGAAAGCAATAATGAGTAGGAATTCACCTTCTATTTTTCATCTTTCTGTCCCTCCTCCTCCACACTTTCCATCCATCCCTGTGCTTTTGAAGCTCTTAGCTGTCAAGAAGTTGTTCAGGCTTGTTCAGGCGAAGTGTGGGTGTGTGTGAGGAAGTGAACGAGTAAGTGTTTGTAATCAGGGTCAGACAACAGGTATGAGTCAAGAAAAACTACAGAGCTGTTCCAGACAAAGTGTGTGTGTGTGTGTGTGTGTGTGTGTGTGTGTGTGTGTGTGTGTGTGTGTGTGTGTGTGTGTGTGTGTGTGTGTGTGTGTTCTAGCACTCCACAAGCATCAAATGCATACACACAACCAAGGCTGACCGGTCGTCCTGCGTCACGTTTTCCAGCTGTCTTATTGTGACACAGGCAAAAACAAAACCACAGCAACAACGCAAAAAGTCAGCAGCATCTCTCTCTCTCAGAATCACAACCCTAAAACAGAAACAGCAGCATCCAGTCACTTGGTGACTTAGATATAAATCCATCTTAACTGCTTGTCCAACAGAAACCTATCCCAGATGACATTGGGTGATAGCCAGGGCACACCCTGCCAGTCTATCACAGGGCCCAAAAGAGAGAAATACATTCATTCAATTAACTTAGCACACATGTCTTTGGGACTGTGGGGAGAAGTCGGAGTGGATAGAGAGAAGCCACACAGACACAGGCCATGGCTTGTATGAGCATAATAGATACATACACGTATAGATATCCATAGAATCTATATATGCATAAGACAAAGACACATATACATAAATCTTTACTGTATAAAAGAAAATCATGATTAATCACTTGACAAACCAAAAGCCAGTGATATTAGCTCAGATTGGACCACAGTGCCCCTTTTGTTTTTCAAAAGAAAAAACTAATTATTAAGGTGAAGTTACATTCTTTAAGTGACTTTGCAGCATTTTAAGTTTGCACAGTGATTATTGAACAATACTTCATGTGTAGCAGGGGTAATCTTTCCTATCCTTTATTAGGTGCTATTTCATTTCACACTTTGTATTATTGGTACAGACGTCATCCTACAAAACACTTAGAAGTGTTTCAAAGAACAAACTAGTTCTAAGTTATTTAACAATTAATCACTACAATTATTGTTAGTATACTTCATTCTGATGTATTTAGTGCAAGGCAGCAGCAAAACATTTCTTTGTATCACTGCTGTCAAAGGCATAAACGGGTACTTTGTTTCTTGGTTTCAGACTATGAATAACAGTTTATCTGGATGAATCCTGAAAGTTGTAAGGAGGAGTAACTGAAAGAGAAGAAGATGACCTGTGTTTTGGATAACATTTTGATTGGACCAGCTTTCAGTGTGTGTGAGGGCAAACATCAACGTGGGTGCCCAAATGTATGTGTAAGACCACCATTTATACAAGTCAGAAAGGGTATAATAGGTGGTGAATAGTGTAATTGCTCCACTGAGGGAGCCAGTGATCAGAGGTCCACTGAGCTATTATCAGAGCCTCTGAGAGCAATTGCTCCCATGAAACCTCTTCTCCTGCTCATACAGAGAACGAGAGCTGACAGGAGACCCTGGCCTCTTATGGTGTGATGGGCTCTCCAGACAAGCAAGCACTAATGGCAGACGGCGGAGGTCAAAGCACAATATCAAGAATTGATGTATTAAAACCACAGGCAAAGCAGATATCCAGCTGCTTTCATAACGCTCTGACTGAATGCATAAGACCCAAATGAGAAAATGTCCCACTGAGACGTGACAAGGAGGACCAGAAATTCAGATCTTGGGGACTCTGCACAAGGGTGCTGTTTCACAACACTGTGTATTGCCTGTGGTGAGAGTGTATTCTAAGTGTAATGTCATGTGTGCGCTTGCCTGGATAAGGTGTAATAACTCTGTGGGTGCTGATAGCCTTGGGCTTGGAGAGGGAAGGTAATAAAGTATAAGAGTACTCACCCGGTACAGACAGAGGCACCACAGAGACTGTTACATCTCCCCAACACTTGACCTGTCCTGAACCTGAACTTGACTCCCCTCCTCTCTTCTCATGTATGCACGTAAACACACAGACACACGCACACTTACAGTACAAAATCAGCAAAAACACACATCTGCGGAGGTCCGAGTGCATTCCACCTTGCTGACTAAGCTTGACAGCACTCACACACACTTGAGGTTAATGGGGTGACAAGCTGAGGGTAAGGCCTGCATTACAACCTGGGCTCCTTGCCATGTTAGGCTGACACACACACACACACACACACACACACACACACACACACACACACACACACAGTGTTATTCTGTATGAAATGACTAAAGGTAGATACAACAAGCTTTCTGGCTTCAGCAAAAGAGAAGTAGTGTAGTCAGGAACACTCTTTGATCTCTATAGGTTTGTCTTGCCTGCTGGGAACAGTGGCGCTGCGGTTACACGCACACATTTTAATTCATTCAGACTGAAGTCCTTCCGACTGTAGATTTGAGACCAACTGTTTACATGAGATAAGATTTAATATGGCCTGGCATTTACATGCAGCATTGAATTTAATTTGAACGAGTGATACGGGTAATAGTGACGACTACTTCATACATTTGTCTCGTTCAGCGGCTATCTAATCTTTTTGAGTCATGTTTTCTCAGCTCTTTGAAGGTGTAGGGTCTTTTCAGCAATAGTCGCCAATATTCTGCCATCATTTTGTAAATCAACAGTTCAGATGGGAGGATGCAGCTTCTGGAAATAGGAGATGCATACGTCCCAACATGTTAGCATTTAGATGGATGACATTCAGCTAAAAGCCAGCCTGTAATTAATCAGGTTAAACTCTTTTTCTTCTCATTGGTATATGAAAAAAGGCTTTGGCCTTCTGTTAAAACAATGTTCACAAGACTACAGACAAATATTCAGAAGGTTTTTAACGAGTGTTTTTCCTGTTTCAGGAGAAAAGGGAAATGAGCTGCTGAGTATCTGCCCAAATCTCTTTAATACAGTGATGAGAAAAAAAAAGTGCTATGAAAAACAAAAACCGTTATAGTCTTTGCGCTGCAGTTCTGTATTAGCTATTCTAATCTCATTAAATCCAATAGTGTAATCGACTGTTATGCAAGGTAATCTTACAAAATGCACGCATGCTGCACAGCAGGAACAAGTATTTAATTTAATAAAATAAGAACTGCAGCAGAGTTCTCACTGGATAAAAAAGTAAATAATGATTAATGAAAATTAGAAGCTTACATACGGCAATGAAACAAAGATGATAAAGCTTCTCTTTTCATATCCCATTAAGAGCACGGCTGTGGCATCATCGTACCATTCACAATAATATCAGTACAATTCTTTATGTGATTAAAAATAAAGTGTCAACTGACATTATCAATGATCTAGCAGCATGTGTTTATGTTCACTGGTACACAACGACGACGCAAGCCCAAACCTATCAGCATGTCAACCTCTGATGATTTAGTTTCAAAAAAAGCAAACTAGCTGACTGGAAGAGGTAAGACCTCCAACAAAGCATAGTGGGCTGCAAAATATGAAAGAAAACTGTTCAAGCTAATGGTTGAAACAACAAAATTATTTCACAACTTGAGGTAAAAACAAAACAAAAAACAAACAAACAGCAAAAAACAAACAAACAACAACAACAAAAAACCCACACTGTTGCGTACATCCAAAAATAAACAAATGAGTCAATTAGGCATTGCTGGAGCTTTTGCTAGTTGCACTCCATGTGACAGGGAGACCATTAATGGATAGACTGATATCTAATGTAGTTTCACAGTGAAATAAGAAAGATTTAAGCAACAGGTTAAAAAGCTCAACCAAGGACACAATATCCCAAGTAGAAAATAAACTTCAATTTTGTTTTGTGACAATATTACGCATCTACTGAAAAGTTACAAGTTAGTTTAACTACGTGTAAACTAAAGCGTATGCAGTGTTGCCACAAAGCTAAGCTACTTATGCTGTGTCACTCTACAAAATGCTGTATCAGCACTGTGATGCTGATGGAACCCATACACTCACACTTCAAAGTAAGTAGTCTGTCAGCATTGACAGGAGCTCATTGAGGAGAGATTGAAAATTCATTTCATTTTGTTTGCGTAAATACAAATTTCTGTTAAATTCAGCTTTATTTATATACCCCCAAAAAACAGCCTCCTCAGGCCACTTTATACAGGAAGAAAATGACAATCAGACAGCCTCATGTGGGTAAACACTAGGGGATGGTGGGAAGGACAAAAACTCCCCTTTTACAGGAAGAACTACTACTACTGTAGTAGGTCATAAGAAATGAAAGAATCAGTCAGCACAACTCTTTGAGCTCTAATGTAAAAAGTAGATGTCTAAAATTATAGAAAAAAAACTTCTGGTACAGCAGCATAACTGAAAAATGCTTCAGGGTAACCTGATCTAGACCTAACTGTAAGCTTTATCAGAAAGGAAATAGGAGAGAATAATAAATACAATACATGCCGGCTCCTGAAAGATGTAATCGCAGATAGCATTTTTTTTTCCTATATCCTGAAAATATCATCATTGCAAATTTACTTGAAATGTTGCGATGATATAAACTTTTGAGATTTGAGAAAATGAGACAATCATAAATACTTTGTCCTTTCAATTCAGATAATAAAAAGTTAGGAAATCTGACCTGTTTTCTCCCTGTCACTTAATTCTGCCCTCTTTAGGGATCAAAGGGATCAAATCAGCAGAGGGCACATGGCTGAGGAGGACACTGGTGATAAGTGTGAATTGGAAAACACACCACAGCTGTGGACAGATGAAATGTCCAGCTCAATCACCTGATGTCGCGTCAGCTTCCTCCCCTCCTTCTCATCTCCCTTGATTCACTTTTTTTTAACCTTCATCCATCACTATAATCAGTTAATACAAAGAGGTAATAAATCAAAGCTGAAATGCTCATATTTCCTCAGCATGGAGACAATTATCCATCCGCAGCTGGATTTAAGTCTTTAAACAGGCCACCTTGTCAGCAGTCATAATCTAAGCCGAATCAGCATTTATCATGACCACAGCTGCTTAGTTTGACCCTGGGAATATCAGGGGAGAATTAAAGCCCATCATGTGATGCCACCCATATTGTCCTTCAGACTTCAATCTTCCAAATACCCTGCAGTCATCATCTTATCTCCGGGTAATTGTCTCGGCATGGCAGTTCAGACAGAGATTAGCCTCCGCGACTATAGCTTCAAATTGAGAAATAGATGTGGACTTTGGATGAATAACTACCTGAAAAGGAAGTTAATGTTACATAACTTTTAACTCTCTTTAATTTACATGAAATCCAATTACATAAAGGCAGGCTGCAGCCTTATGTCAATGCTGTGTCTGCTGAAAATAAAAAATAAAAACAAGGAGGAGGAGAGTGACTTTTCAGACATCCTGTTTCCATTAACCACCCTATATAATACTCTTTTTTTATGTATAAAATATGCATAAATTTCCATGCAAGTCTCAAGAGAATTTACATTTAAGCAATGAAAAGCATGTGAAATTAAAGATGCTCACTTGCTTTTCATAAAGCATTCCTGCAAATATACGAGGACGAGGCATCAAAAATGTCTTCCTGTGGTCTACTGTACCTCTGTGAAGACTCTACAGAGAGTGCAATTTACAGAGTCCCGTGTGTAAATACTTCTGATTATGGTCAGTAGACAGCAGAACTGTGAAACCTTCACTGTGCTGACTGAAAAGATGTTGAATCACATGTTGATGGTCCAATTATTTCATATTTCACGTTGAGGAAAACATAACAGTTGTTCCCCGTTTCACAGCAGAGCTCGCTCGTGTGTTAAACATCCATTTTATAGAGCTTACACTTGGGTCCATGCATGATGTGATTGTTTTCTGCTGTAAGTCTGTTTATACGGTATTTGGTACAGATGTCAAAACATTAAAATGTGAGGAAGCACAAGAATGCATGCATTAAATTTGGACGTTTCACAGCAGGAAACACTGTCGCTAGTTCTTAAAGTATAGATCATGTCATGAGAATGTAATTTTATGGTTTATTAGAGAACCGTTAGTACAAACTAACATTGGACATTTATTATATTACTGGCCATCGGGAAAGCTGTGGAGCATATTGGCAGGGAACCTCTGTTAACCACACGACCTTCTCACATTTCTTATGTGATTTAAAACTAATATAAGACAAGTTAACAATGCACAGCTAACCTTCTGCAGGAGGGCAGACAGAATTTTAACAGATATAACTGCACGTATGACCGGGAACCAGGTGAAGAATAATAATTCTAGCCACAGAGTTTGTAAGAATGAGTCAGAATAGATTCTTTTGAAGCTGCACTTCACATCTCTGCGGTGGAAACACTAATCAAAAGAAGTCATACGTGGATATTGTTTAAAAACAGCAGCAACAGAAAGTGGAATCACATCTAATCAAAAAGCATAACAAACAGCCTGTTAAGGACTTACTTGTTTTTCTCTACATACTCTGACACCCATAAGACAACTTCTGTTCTTTATAGAAGACAGTCGCACAAATAGACACTGCATCTGTATCCATCTCACTCTGTCCCACAAGTCTCTGCATATTCTCCTTCACTGCATCTGTGAATCTTCTTTTCTTTTCGTTCTGCCTGACACCTCCATATTCAGCATCCTCTGTCCAGTATACCCACTCTGCACATGTCCAAACCAGCTCAGCTTTGCTTTGCCTCCAAACGGTTCAATCTGAGCCATATCTCTGATATACTCATTTCTAATCTTGTCCATTGTGGTTACTCACAATAATAATCTTAGCATCCTCAACTCTGCCACCTCCAGCTCAGCCTCTGTTTTTGACATCATAGCAGGTCTCCATAACATCTTGTAAACCATCCCTTTCACTCCTGCTGCTATCCTTTTGTCTTGTGCACTGTCTGTTTCTTTGGATGGTTTGCCTCACATATTTAAGCCCATCCATCCTCACTACCTTAAATCTTTATCTTTGCACCTGTGTCCCTCTCTTTCAAATGCATGTATTTTGTCTAATTTCTAGCAACTTTCATTGCTTTTCTCTCCTATGCTTACCTCCGCTTGCGCCCTGCAGATCACAATTTCATCTACGAATATCATAATCCACAAAGACTCCTGCCTGATCTCATCGGTCAGCCTGCCCACTGCAAACAAGAAGCCCAACTCTCTGGGCCCCTCTGAAAAGAAAACAAGCCTAATTCTTTCAAAACTAGACAAGAGTCCAAAGCAAAACCAATTTAGACAAGTTTCTTTAAGATGTTTAGGTTTAAGATTTTTTTTTTTAGCAGAAACTGAAATTTAAGCTCCTCTCAGTGAAATGCATTTTGCATCAGTCACAGTTAAAATCTCTCAAATACTTTATGTAGACAGGCTTAGATCCTTAAGCAAAGAACTATATATCTTCTAATACATCTCATCTTCATTGCTGATGACTCAACCAAGAGCTTTATCACACACACACACACACACACACACACACACACACACGGCTCAGTTGCCAATCACCTTAACAAATAATAAAAATAATAAAATTTGCAACACACCACAACAGAGCTTGAGCTGAATCTCATCGTGTCCTTTACACCTATTTCCAGAATTTCAACTCCTATTTTTTTCTTTGCCTCTTTTGTAAGAGTGGTGGACAGAAGATGGTTTGGAGTATGCAGGACTCTGAGTGTGTGTAGGAGATGGGAGAGAAAGCAATAGATGACCAGCAGGGCTCCTCTGTGGTTATCACAAACATAAAAGAAACATCTGGGCCACTTAACCAACTCCATGCTCGCTCTCACTGTGTGTGTCTTGAAGGAAATAATGTAACATGACAAACACACAAAAGAGGATTTAGGTTTATGCTGGTGGTCTCGCTTTGAATATGTGAGTGATTAACCCTAGGTAAAAAAAAAAAAAAAAGTCGATCAGAAAGCCCATGTGGCTTATACAACCCAGCCGCTCTCCTTTGAAGACTCCCAGTGTTTTTACTCCACCCCAGTCCTGATAATTCACACATCAGAGGACTCCACAACCTCCCAGGAAGTCCTTTTCTCAGGAAGAGATTATTTAAATCGTCTCTCTTGTGCTTACGTAACTCTATTAAATTCTTCTTCGTCCTCCTCCAGTAGAGCAATCACTGAATGGCTGCTTGCATCAGGCAGTGCCGGAAAATTTGCCAGTGTGTGTTTGTGTGTGAGTGAGAGCAAGAGAGAGAGCGAGAGAGTGTCCACTACAGAACTTACAAACCACAGAGGAAACCAGCGCTCAATTGCAACAACAGAAAAAGCAGCTCCTAACATTGACTGAGGCAACAATAATATGTAACCGTGCTGAGAGCATACTAAATTCACCAGTGCTATATTTCTCTTTATATCGTTGTTACATGATCACCAGAGTTACCCACACCATCTTACTCCAGCTGAGTAGGAATGGGAACAGAAAAGCTCCATCAGGTATCCATGGTCAGGTATCCAAGTCATTCTATGGGCCAATCCATTCTCTCGGCTGTGTTGTTGTGGAGCTACTGTGCAACACACCAGCAGTTCTGCACTAACATACTGTTAGCAGGAAGCTAACAGAAAACGTTCAGACAGATTTTTGTTACAAAGGGAAGAGCATTGCTTCTGCAAAGAGTTCACCTGGTCCTTTTATATAATGGCGGAGATTTTTTTTGGTAGTGGTAGTGGTGGTGTTTTGCACAACATATTAAATATACTTATCAATGTTTGTTTTTTGTTTTTTTTATTTAAAATTGGTATTTAATGGGAACTTATTATACTGGCATATTATATTGCATTGGCAGATACACAAAACCAGGGTATCTGTATCATACTGGAACTGGGAAAAGTTGGATTGGTGCATCCCTATGTGACCTCACAATGTTATCAGTTCTAAATATCAATAAGAAATCTAAAATAAAATAAAAAGAAAATGTAAACAATGGCATAAAAACAGCCAAGTCCAGACACTTGAGGTTTGGATAGTAATAAGGTGTTTATTTTATTGGACTAAAGACAAAATTACATCAATGCATATCTGCAGTCGTAGCATCACTCGGACTAATTACATGAATCAGGACAAAAGACTATTTTAAATGACAAAAACAAGGAAAGAACTTCAACCAACCATAGTGTGTGTAGTCATTACAATCAGTGGAGTGGGTGAGTGCATGAGTGGAAAAGTGGTGTAGAGAATGTTATTTGGTGCAAAATCCAAACCAAATTCCAAGTAAGGTGTCTCATGCAGGAGAGCCAGGCAACAGAGCTCTGAGGGCCTTTACAGAACACTGGCACACTGTGCCCAGGTGTTGCCAGCGCCACTGATGAAAGCGAGCAATCACCCATGAAATACAAAAGCCATCTGTTAAAAACACTCTTCTATCCAAAATGTAATGTGGATACAAGAAATTAAAGCCTGCAATAAAATATCAATCATATAGCACTTTTGTCTACGCCTAAGTGCTTTCACACACACTCAGACACCGATGGATGCATTGGGGCAACTCAGAGTTCAATATTTTGCCCAAGGACAGGTCGACATGTGGACTGGAGAAAGCAGGGATTGATCCACAACTTTCAGACTGGTAGATGATCTACTCTTCCACCTGTTATCATCTTAAAAGACATCAGTAGGTCAATCTAGTTAATTACACAGTGAGCCAAAATAACCAAGGTACTAACTATAAAATCATAAGATGGCTAAGTCATTATTATATTTGATTCTATTAATCTTGTCTGCGAACAAACTCCATTCTCCAGGATGACACCGCTTGCCCCCACAGAGCAGGGTTCACCTACAGAGTTTGGAAGTGGAGAGGATGGAATTGCCTGTCTGCAGTCATGACCTCAACCCCGTTGAACACTTGTGGGACCAGGCTGGGTGTGCTGTCTGTGCCAGAGTGACCAACACAACCACACTGGTTGACACAAATGTGGCACCACTGAAGAGGAATTAAACAGGCTTCATAATGGAATAAGATTTTTTGACAAGAAGCCTCGTTACAAAGAAATTATTGACCAAACAAATTTCCTTTCTTTTTGTGCCAAGTTTACTTTTATGCCCGTCAGACTTATTTTTTTCATAGGTGCAACTAAAGATTATGCAGATTTTTGCAAATGATGCAATGTTGTCATGATGTGCTTCCATCTAGTGTTTGACCATAGGATTATTAAAGTTCTCAATAAAAATTGCAAATAAATAATAGTAACATTTGTATTATTACATGCATGTAATCTAAAATATTCTCCCACCAATTTGACTCAGCAGATTGTGCTGGTGCTATCAAATCGATGACAGTAAACTGAAGGGAAGTTAAATGAGACTGTGATGAAGAAGAGGAACCTCACTGGTTAATTTATCATAATGTATCCTAGATCAAGTACTGTAGAATTGCTGTACCATGATGTCATTGTTATCGTTGGCAACTCATGGCAATATGTCTTAGTGTGAATTACACATATTCCCATATGGAGTATTCCCACATTGCCTGTGCTGACATCGGAAAGATGATGCGTTTAAAAACTTTTAGATACGCACTGGTTTGAATCAGCTGTGGACATGATCAAATCACAGATAATAGATAAAATAAAAGCAGACAATTACAATAAACTGATTTAAAAGTCAGCCTTATTAATGATTTAGAGGCCCTGTGGGACATACAAAAAAAGGGGGAAATGCAAGCAAATGTATTTCCTTTAATAATGCATCTGTCACTCCAGAAAGGTCTCTGTATCTCTCTCTAATTGACTCTCTGAGCGGGATAATAATCACCTGGGCTTTTGTGTGTGCGTTGCAGCTACAGACACATCTCTCCTTTCCCTGTCCCCAGCTCCTGATAATGTGTCAGAGAGCAACAGACAAAAAAAAAAGTAACAATAGAACCTCGCAAATCCTCATTGATATTCATGCAGAAATCCTGCAGCCTCATGACACCTACAATGGCTGACATGCAGCCTCAGAGAGAAATGCCCAACAAGCTCAATTCAATCCCACCTAAGGTTAGGGCAAGTGCACGCACGCGGCATTACCTGTAATCTACAATCTCAAATGCAAGTTACAGCCTACACTGTAACTTGCATTTGAATGAAGGAGTTCACCTTTATCTTTCATCCATGCGTTTTTCTTACTTTCTAATTTTAAATATGCATTATGTATTATATTTCATGAATTAAATCTGCTTTTAGATCAATATGTGAACAGATTATGAAATGAGATATTTCCGGAGTTTCTCAGTTACCTATGACTTCCTCTCCCTTTTCTGCATTCATAATTCCATCTATTTTCACAAAATTCCCAAGACCACTGGCAAAAACGTAGTCTCAAAACATGACGGAGCCTCAAGGCTTTTTCATGGATGTCTGTAGACACTCGCTATTGGACCTCTCTCCTGACCTCCTCCATATATATTGAAGACAATAAGAGCCAAAAATCCATCTCTCGATCAGACCTGTTGTCACTGGTTTTCAGTCCAGTTCTTTTGTAACCTGGCCTTTTCTATCCAGTTTTCTCAAAATTAGAAGTACTCACTGCGGATTATGTCAAGATATGTCAACCAACTAGTACCTAGTGGCCAATAGGTCTTTGAGAATCACCTCATTGATGCAACAATACTACTTTATGCCTTTTAAAATGTTTTCTTTGGCAATTTTTAAAGATTCAACTAAATAAATTATGTGATTTTGCAACAGACTGCTAGTAACAAAGTGAATAATGATACAATTTAAGTTTTTGTCTTTGTTAATTTGTCAGTTGTAGACAACACTGGTTTATTTAGGTGGGTTTTTATGCTCATGGTGACTTAAAATAAGAAAAATATTGCCTCTGAAAATCATCAGGTACAAGGACCGGACTGAAAATGATTGAAAAAGCAGCCAGTGTCCAAAGAAAAACTTTGAAGACCTTCAAATGGACTAAGGTACAACAGCTGAAGACCAATTTAAAACATTACAAGAATGTCTGGCACAACATGAAGAAATGGATGGTGATTCAAGACTGTAGCTCCCAGACCAACAAAGACTGCAACACAACACACAGACACAAAAATATTCATATTCCTCCAGGCCTCGGCTTCTGTTTGAATGCATCACCAGTTTCAATAAAAAATAGAAGACTATTGTTGTCTTCACGATTGCGTTATTAGTAACAGAAGCATTTGAGTGTATAAACCCAATTCTGTGTACCATTTGTGTACAAAATGAATTCAAAAACTGCAATTTTCACATGACGAGTGACCGTGGTAGTTTCACTCAATCTCACTCAAAAAAAATCTGATTTCTGTTAAACTCAGAGCACCCTGAGGCCTAATAGAATGAGCCACTTCCTACCTGCAGACAGAAGTCTCTAGAAATGGTGGGATTCAGCTCATTGACCGGATATTAATGGCTACTTCCGGTGATTTAGCGCTGTGGACTCCAGGTGATGGATTGGGGACACCTTCACTGTGAATTGGAGCATTTGGTGGCTCCATTGTAAAGCAATTAGACCATTACAATAGAGTCACTTTGGCAGGAAGTCTGTCTATGGGACACCAGGTGGACCAACTAGAGGAGAATGAAAATGCCTTTATTAAGATGGACAGAATGGTAAATGGTAAATGGCCTGTATTTGTATAGCGCTTTACTTAGTCCCTAAGGACCCCAAAGCGCTTTACACTACATTCAGTCATTCACACATTCACACACACATTCACACACACATTCACACACTGGCGGTGGCAAGCTACATTGTAGCCACAGCCACCCTGGGGCGCACTGACAGAGGCGAAGCTGCCAGACAGTGGCGCCACCGGGCCCTCTGACCACCACCAGTAGGCAACGGGTGAAGTGTCTTGCCCAAGGACACAACGACTGAGACCAAGACGAACTGCCAACTCTTGAGCCACGATTGCCCCAAATAGTTGATACCAAAGAAGGGGAGAGAGACGAGACACTTCTAGAAAGCTGGAGGTTAAAGTTGCTGTGAGTTTTTATTTCCATGTACATGAACATGAGTGACAAAAATGCTACAATTAGGAATAACAATGTAAAAAGCTGAACAAAATATCAACAAGCACACCATAGCTTAATAGTCAACATATAATTCAGCATGGAACATTATGTCCTGCAGAAACTTGGATCACAGTATGAGTGCGTTTCCTTAATCTCCCACTCAGTCTTCACCATCGAGCCTCCTAAGCCAGTAAACATTTCAATATTCATTGGTTTAGCATGCCACAACACAAAGCCAGTCAGAACTGGTCCCCGCCCACTTAATTAAAGCAATTTATAAATATTTTACAGTATAATTATGGAGACAAATTGAACAGAGGAGCTACAATAAACCTTCAGGTATTGCATTTGCTGGAAGGGAAGGACAATGTGATTAAAACCAGCCGTGATATATCATGATATAAATGCCACAATATGGCCAGAGTTGGACGAAAATCATATAAAAAGATCAATCGGCTGTTTTTCTTTGGAGCAAACTGTGTTCCTGTGTTACATTTCATCGCAAAAAAATAGTCATTAAGTGTTCCATTCATTCATTAGCTTCTTTTCTATCAATTTTCTCTTTCTCCTTCAGCAGCCAGAGCAGCAAAGCAACACTTAATCAAGAGTTTTGTGCTTTGACTTGTGAGCAGCTGCTTACCACCAACCTGAGCTGAACAAAAATACTTTTTTCTATTCTTTTCTAGGAGGAAAAAAAATGTAGAGATTTCTGATTTGCTCAGTTGTAGCTGCCAAAGTGAACATCTGTTGGTCAGGGAAAATTAAAGAGTTTGCACTGTGATAATATTAATTCACTGCGGGTTGAGTAAATGTTTGGAGAAAACTGTGGGAACGCTTCCAGCATTCTGCGAGGCAGCCGTAGTCTGAAGACCTCCTAATCTCATTCCCGGGCATGCTGTACATTTATCAAAGCATCTAGTGTCTCCAATATTCACACAAGGTGTCCTCTGGTTTGCTTTGGGTTTAGGAAGTAGCGAGACCGGTATCTATAGCAACTCCAAGCTCATCACATAATGATGTAAGATACTTTTTTTTTTGTCACATTTGGTGTCAGTTCGCAAAATGCCATTAATGATGTGAAGGGACTTGTTTTATCCCAACCAGATACCTTTCAGTGCCTAAATCAAACCAAACCATGGCAGACTGTATAACACATGAGTGTAGCCACCATCACCTACTGGACTCTGTAATTTGAAGCCTTAATGCTAGCTTTTTGGCTGATACCACATTGGTTTTTGAATCACACCTGCTAATTAGTGCAGGCTAATAAAATGCTAGAATTTTACTCATCAAAATGCAGAAACATTTTAGATCATCACACAGTGAGCCATTTAATATTAGCCAAACGATTAAGTGAAAAAAAGAACCTCTGATTCTAACTCTGCCTGGGAGGGATGTGAGGTGGGCAAATGAACTGAATCATTTCTTCAACAGATTTGATTCAGCCATGAGGCAGTCTGCAACATCGGCTGCAGACTCACCCACCCCCACTGCTGCTGTTCCACCTCAGACACTTCACACCTCCTCTATTCACCCTGCTCACTCCCCCCCACCCCCAACAACAGCATCCAATACACACTCAACACAAGGCTCCAGCCTGTCTCTCTCAACCACCCAGGTTAGGAGGGAACTGAGGAGGATTAATGGCAAGAAGGCAGCGGGCCCAGATGGCATCAGCTCGAGGGTCGTCAGGTCCTGCGCGGACCAACTGTGTGGGGTGATGGAGCACCTCTTCAACCTGAGCCTGAGGTTGGGAAGAGTCCCACAGCTCTGGAAAACCTCCTGTGTTGTACCAGTGCCAAAGACTTCACGCCCCAAGGACCTCAACAGCTACAGGCCGGTGGCTCTGACATCCCACCTGATGAAGACCCTGGAGCGGTTGGTCCTGGCTCAGCTTCGGCGCCTAATAAGCTCATCACTGGACCCACTTCAGTTTGCCTACCAGCCTGGCATTGGAGCGGATGATGCCGTCATTCACCTCCTACATCGTTCCCTCGCTCACCTGGAGACCGCTGGAAGCACTGTGAGAATCATGTTCTTTGATTTCTCCAGTGCCTTCAACACTATTCTTCCCTCGGTTCTAAAGGACAAGCTGGTGAACTCTGGAGTGGACCATCACCTCACTACCTGGATCCTGGACTACCTCACCGACCGACCACAGTATGTGAGGACTCAGGGCTGTGTGTCGGACAGGGTCGTCTGCAGTACGGGGGCCCCACAGGGAACGGTTCTGGCTCCGTTCCTCTTCACCATCTACACTGCAGACTTCTCCCACAATTCCACCCAGTGCTTCCTGCAGAAGTTCTCTGATGACTCTGCAATAGTCGGCCTCATCACTGATGGGGACGACAAGGAGTACAGAGGACTGACTCAAGACTTTGTGGACTGGTGCCAGCTGAACTACCTCCAGATCAACGCCAGTAAAACCAAGGAACTGGTGGTAGACTTCCGCAGGCACAAGCATTCTCCACTGCAACCACTGAACATCCAGGGTATGGACATTGAGGCTGTGGACAGCTACAGGTACCTTGGTGTTCATCTGAACAATAGACTGGACTGGACTCATAACTCAGACGCCCTCTACAGGAAAGGGCAGAGCAGGCTGTACCTGCTGCGGAGACTCAGGTCGTTTGGAGTGGAGGGCCCACTCCTGAAGACCTTCTATGACTCTGTTGTGGCTTCTGCTATCTTTTATGGCGTGGTCTGCTGGGGCGGCAGCATCTCTGCTGGGGACAGGAAGAGACTGAACAGGGCCAGCTCTGTTCTAGGATGCCCTCTGGACCCAGTGGAGGTGGTGAGTGACAGGAGAACGGCGGCTAAGCTGTCATCCCTGATGGACAACATCTCCCACCCCATGCAGCAGACTGTGACAGCACTGAGCAGCTCCTTCAGTGGGAGACTGCGGCACCCACGGTGTGGGACGGAGAGATTTCGCAGGTCTTTCCTCCCCACTGCTGTCAGACTCCACAACAAAGACTTTAACTGATCAAGCACACACATCCATACATATGCAATAATACTAAGTGCAATAATCCTTCTGTCATCGTTGTATTTTTACTCAGTTGTATATAGTATTTGTATTTGTATTCTATTTTTATCTTATTGTATATTTATTTTATTTTATTCTACTGTATATAGTATTTTATTTTATTCTATTCTGTACAGCTGTGTACTGTATTTATTCTTATTGTATTCTAATTTTTGCCTCATAACTTTTGCGCTGTCCACTTCCTGCTGTGACAAAACAAATTTCCCACGTGTGGGACTAATAAAGGTTATCTTATCTTATCTTAATCTCGCACTGAAAGCACCTTTTTACTACAAGCCGTATTCACTAAATTACACTCACACGGATACATCGGGGGCAATTCTACTTTTATTGCCCCTGACTGGAGTAGCCAGGGAATCAAACCACCGACGTTTTTATTTATTTACGATCCACAAAGCCACAGCTAATTTACATAGGAGGAAACAACCTTTTAGTTTTATTTACTTTGTGTAACAGGCTGTGAATGTGTCTTTTAATGCTGCAAAGTTTGGCATTTTAACATGGAAGCCATAGACTCCTAAAAGAACTGCAGCTTTTAGCATTTCACATTGGCTTCATTTTCAACCCCAAAGGTTTCCACTTAGCCTACCAGAAGCAAAAGTAAAAAGCAAGTAAAATATAAAAATAAATCAGTGAATGAAAACTAAGCAAAACAAAGCTCAAAACAGAAACTGAACTCTAGTCCGTCACATGTTATGTTTGATTCACTTCTGACTCCTCTGAGAAGTCCAGTGTGCTGCCTCAAATAAAAATGTGAATTAATTCTGTTATTTGCCTGATAAACAGCAATGTGATTTTTAGTTTTAAAGAAGTTTTTTGACAGATTTCTAAAATAGTTTTCATGTTTTTGTGACAGGTGGTCTGAGAACTTTAAGCACTTTGTGTATTAGCATTTTAAAAGAAGGCCATTAATCTCTCAAGGTCCAACATTGATGCCACAACCAGTGTGTGACATCATCTGACAGAACAGAAATATTTCACACCCTGGGATGAAAACAAAAAGAAAAGCAGGCATTTCTCTCAGGATAACGTCAGGTTTAGAGTGGTTTTCGTCCAAACTTGCAGACGATATGACGGAAAAGGCAAAGACCAGCATCAGGGGATCGTTGCAGGGGTACCTTTGTCCTTGAGGCAGAGAGTTCAAGCTGTCAAATGTAAGAATAATAAGGAGGAGGAGAAGCGCTGATCCTCCAAACTTAAGTCATGACTCATTTCACACTTGTACAGCCACACACACGGTCACAACTGGAAGCCAGCCAGTACAAGATGGTGGCCAAATAACTGTTGGCCAGTGGAGCAGTTAGGTGCTAAGTGTCTTGCTCAAGGGTACCCGCAAGGGCAGTTTTCAAAGAGACACCTGCTCGTTGGGTAAATCACAGTGTTCCAGCCAGCGCAACCCTTCAATCTCCTCCCTTAAATTACAGGCAGCTGCTGCCCAAATAAAATAATCCTTACAAGTATAAATCAAAATCTGTTTCTTGATTTTGTCACAGAACCATCAAATCAACACAAGTGCAGAAAACCATTTCAAAGTAAAACTTGCATTAAATATAAAGGTTTCAAGCAATCACAGGACTGTATTGCATTCACATGAAAATGATTTTTTAACTGGGGCCCCAACAGTATAACAGACTGAATCAGACACTGGCTGAAAGCTGTCAAAATGCAAAATATTTGACATTCATGTTCATTTACCGACCGTTTCCCCACAGTGTCTTTCCTACAGTCAATAAATTAATACATATTTGGTACTTACATTAAAAACATATTTATAAGTTATTAGAAACATTATATTCAAGTTAATGAGGCATTTAGCTATTGAATTATGCAATCATTTGCATAATTCCCACAAGAGAAATTTGAATACCAAGACAATCTGAGTTCAAAATTGCTTGTTTTAGGGTTGTTGGGGGGTTTTTTTGCACATTAAAGTTTTTTTCCCCCTTTGGGAGTCAAAATGTTCTTCAAATAAAACTACATAAACAAACTCTAAAAATCTTAAGCATGAAAACAAATCAAATCAAAACTTGTAGGTTTGGTGTATGTAAGCACTACTGAAGTGAACATTTTGAGAAAAAAAAAAATTAAGAAACCATCCTCTAAAAATACGAATTGTAAAACTTTCCTACATTTTTATTTATTTATAACATTTATTCACTGGTTAAAATACTTAATTAACAGATATCACCATGAAACTTTCACAGTTGTTTACTTATAAAACGTATGTTTTGTATTAACAGTTTGTGAAAATCACTCTATAAATATGCAAGTGATGCATTATCTCAGTTAAGGTGGACCAATTTGCCCAAATTATTTTGGCCATTTTTGTGTCATGGAAGCCGAAAATAGCCCCCAAAATCTCAAACTTCACTTGTGCATGTAGTATTTAAGGAATATAAATGGCTCATACACTGTACTCTTACTGGAAAAACTTTGAGATAAATGAAATGCAAACGTTTCTCACTTCTCCTGTCCCAGTAACTAATTCATACTGAAAAAGACTTAGCTTTACTTTCTTGCCAATGTTTTTTTTAGTTGTCTTTGCAGCAGAGAAAAAAAAAAATCAATTCTCATGAATATTGCCAGTGTTAATAACAATCTAAAAATAATAAAAGCTCTGGCTAAAGCGTTATGGGTCAAGTTTTCTTTTTAAATGATTACTTACATAACCAGAAAAATCTTTACAGCTAAAGTTCCCCTCGCTTCACCATGAAAAGTTCAGTAAGACATGAAACAGATGTGGCATTGTCTACAGGCTACTGCATTCATACAGACCATTTAATAGTGCACCTTTCATACAAATCATATCAAGTACACAGAGTTGTATATTGTAAATATGAATTACTTGTAGGAGTGTGCATTTTCACCAGTAAATGAGCCTCTTGTGAAAGAAAATGCTGTCCAACGGCCCAGCGAAGTGCTTATGTAAGGCAATAGACTTTTAAAGTCTGTAATAATGGAAAAGGCCAAAAACAACTTGTAAACTGGTTTGGTTTTAGAGTTTTGTGCATCCTGAAAGGCTCGTTAGGTATGCATGCTTTCATCATTTTCATTAATCATTTTCAGCAACATACAGCAATGAATTCTTTAACTCTGGGTCACTTAATCCTTTAGATGTTAATTATCTTGCTCATGACTATGTTAGCTGCAGTTCAGCTGGGAATAAGGAAAGAGGAGGAATTTTTCTTTCCTTAGCTGTGAGCTCAACATTTGTGGCCTCTGCTCTTTAGTAAACAGCACAAATGTGGACCTTTAGGATGCCTTAAGGCATCAAGATGCACTCTGAACTCTGCCGATGCAGTAGGCAAATCTGCTGTCAGTGTGATTCGAAATGAAGGAACACAAGTATGTAAACACAAGGCCAGAGGCCAAGCCTAAAGGCACTCAAACTTGTTTATTCCAGACAGCTCTTAACCAGCTTAACAACCTACGTTCAGAGTTCTGAACTGCAAACAGTGGTGGTGAAAGACTTTTTAAACAAACTCTTTTCGCTGTGTCGTTGTTGGGAACACGTGCACAACTGGTCTATCCGTCACATACTCCCACTTTTTTCCTGTCCCGCTGGGTCAGGATTATTTTCTCTCTTATCATTTTTCTGCTTTTTTTCCGCGCTCGTAGTGAAACTCTGAGCAGGGATTCTTGGCAGCTTGGCAGATGATTCAGTCCCTGGTCTGTCTCTGTGCTGAAGACATCAGTGGGCGCTTTCATCTCATATTTCCTCCTTGTCGGAAAAAAAAGATGAATATTTATTGTCATATCCAGACTAATATATAAGTATTATATGTATGTCATAGTGTTCAGTTACAAGTTAAGTGCCCTGCTTTGGAGTTCACATCCCAAAAACAAGCTCTGCCAAAAATTTGTCCACCCCAAGGATCCAGTTGTCCGGCATGAAGAGTAACATAGTGTATGCTGTTAAGTGCCAGGAGGCTTGCCAGGTTTTATACATCGGGGAAACCAAACAACCTCTGGCGAAGCATTTATTTATTGATTTTTAATTTACTGCGTACAGATGTTTCATGATTGTTTGAATGTCTAGTCTCCACTTTGCAGTCAGCCTTCAGTCCTTGAATTGTTAAGGATTAAATTACTTGTGTCTCAGCATGACTTCAAAAAGCTTGTCCATCTTAAGTCAACTTGACTATTGTAACGAGCATTTACAGGCTTCTTTAAAGAGATGATCAGACAGCTGCAGCTAATTCAGAACGTCGCTTCTCGAGTGCTCGCTGAGACCGTGAAAATGGCTCATAATGCGGCAGTTCTCAGATCTTCATGCAGGCTCCTGATTGTCAAACTATGAGGCAAAAAAAAGAAAGAAACGGTTAAAAAACATTTCTGACCGGCTGGTATGTTATAAACCATCCAGTGCCCTCCGGTCCTTTGAAACGGCTCTAATTTCTATCTCTATGCTCCCTCTCCAGATCTGGAACAAACCCTCAGAGAGCTGCAGCTTTTATTCAGTCAAATCATTTCTCATTTGTAAGAATGCACTGTACTTTTGTGTAATGTTTTTGTATTATTGGTCATATTTTTTTCCTCTTTTATTAGTTCTTTAATTTGAATTGTAATTAATTCCTGTCTACACACACACACACACACACACACACACACACACACACACACACACACACACACACACACACACACACACACACACCTTTATTCAATTATTTTATTTATTGAGCTTCTTTTTTATTAAATTGTAAATGGTAAATGGCCTGTATTTATATAGCACTTTACTAGTCCCTAAGGACCCCAGAGCGCTTTACACATCCAGTCACCCACCCATTCACACACACACATTCACACACTGGTGATGGCAAGCTACATTGTAGCCACAGCCACCCTGGGGCGCACTGACAGAGGCGAGGCTGCCGGACACTGGCGCCACCGGGCCCTTTGACCACCACCAGTAGGCAACGGGTGAAGTGTCTTGCCCAAGGACACAACGACCGAGACTGTCGGAGCCGGGGCTCAAACTGGCAACCCTCCGATTACAAGGCGAATTCCCAACTCTTGAGCCACGATCGCCCCTACCTTCTTTTTTATCATTTCAATCTTATTTTGACTTTTCATTGTACTTTATTTTTATTAGGCTGTTCTACTTCATTTGAGCAATTTTTAGGTTTTTAACTCATTAATTTTATTTGCTTTTACATTTTACCTTGCTTTTAGATTTTATGTACAGAACTTTGCTAATTCTCCTGTAACATCTTTCATTGACAGCTACTGCTCTTTTTTCAGTTCCCTCTATTGATAAGATACAAGATGAGTTCAGGTTCCAGTACCTTCACACCCCACCAGGGGGCCATGGCCCATTCATTAATTATCCAGTTCAATGCTGCTGGTAGGTGGGCTGCTCCCCCAGTTGTCACAGAGCCAGAGAGAGGGTACGCCCTTGAAAACTTCCCAGTCTGTTCCAGATAATAAACTTTACTTACATTCAGTTGTAGTGTTTATTACCCTAAAGGCAATTAAAAGACCTGCATGATGGATGCATTAATGACTGAACCTGAACATGTGGACTGGTTGATTCAAATCATTAAAAAAAAAAAAATATGTTACCACTGCCATTTTAATTTAGTCTATAATTGTATTTACTTTTTGTTTTCCATTTCATTTCAGGTATAGAAAAAAAATAATCATCCAACCATTCATCCACCTAACTGTTGTTAATGGCAGCCAATAAATCAATGGAGTGGCCTTTTTGGATCCTGTGTTTAAACGTGCGCACCGAATCAGATGTTCTGTGAGTCAGTGTCATTTTTTCAGATGGTGAAGAAAGCAGAGCAACTACCAGCTAAAGAATGATTTGTACTTGTTAGAAACCTAAGCAGATATACACATATTTACTAATAACAATAAACACAGCTACAAATGATCATTTCGGTCCATCTCTTTTCGATGAGCCAAAAGCTGTTTCTTAGCAAACGTGTCATGCAGTTAAAACCCATCATTAAAGATCATTCTGTGCAACTCTGTTTAATTCATTAGCAAATATGTGGAAGTCTTGATTTTCACTGATGTAAATCTATTGCTCATTTGCTTATCCAGATTGTTGCATGTTCTTTCCTTTACTGCCATCTCAGACCCACAAATAGCATCAATAATCCTGCCACAACAACAGGCTTGGCTTTAAATAAGCCTCTGCGTCTAATTTTATCATCAGCACATTACTCATTCACACCGTCCTTTCCCTCCTGCACTCAAAAAACAGATTCAGGTCCTCCTTTCAAAGAACACATGCAAATTATGTTAGTTCTTCACAAATGCAATTAAAAAATACCAAATTAATTTGATTTTCTTTGTGTAAACCTAAAATTATTCAAAACCAGCAGAAGCTGATTCTGAACACAAAATGAATGAGTTTGTTGGGGCACTGGGGGTAGGAGGAGTACATTTTTGCACTTAAGTATTTGTAAACTCAAAGAAATAAATTCAAGCCCCTCTTTAAGCTTAAACATTATTTTTAATCTCATTCAACGCAAATGTAGCACTCCAGCGTTACTGCAATTATTATTCGTGTGGTGAACCTAAATTATTTTCTCTCAAAGCAGTCTTTGTCACAAGAACACAAAGTTACTGAGTTACACAACGGTCCGCCTTCTTTGAAAATTTTGCGCTCTTTCAGGATCACCTAAATGAATGCAGCTGCTCTTCGCCTCTCTGTACTTTTTGGATAAAACTACACCTTCAGGTAAGGTAACATATTATTTTTTCATATATCCAATTGTGTATTTCTTTATCAGCTAAATCTATAATGCTATTTATCATAGAAGCTTGTAACAGTTGCTTTTTGAACTTTTGGTGGTGCTACCATTCTCTTCTCTGCTTGAATACTATTTTTTTTTTGACAATATAGCCAGGTCTTTTCAAAAGTGCCTTGTTTTAGAGGAGAAATTGTGTAGCTGCCAACTTTTAAGTCGGAGCGTGTGCTAGCTTATTAGCAGCTAGCCATTGTGCTCAATGAAAGATGATGTCCTATAGCTAACTTCTTTCTTACTGTTTTCTTTTTATAATCTAAAAATATGGTATTCTGTGTTTATTATTATATGCCATTTTCTAGTAGAAAGTATCGTTTTGAGGTGTCTTTAAAAGCACTACATAGTTTACTGAGGGTGCTACCAAAAGCGAACCATGTGGCCGGAAGAGTAACTGCAGGCAGCACAATGCGCACTCCCATGACGTTCAAACCTATTTCTTATTATAAAAGATTTCGGCTACGTCCACACTTACACAGGTATTTTTGAAAATGGAGATTTTCCGTTTTCGTTTTAAAAAATAATCCCGTCCACAGGTAAACGCAAAAATGAAGGAAAACGCTGCTAGGAACATGCCAAAGCAACAGGTGGCGATATATTCCTAAACTCAGCTAAAAACAGTTTAGGTCTTGACAAACTTCACTGATGGTTCAAATGTTTAGCAACTTTCAGTGTGTTGATTCAGCAGTCTGTATTTAAACTTCTAGTTTACTATATTTATGTATGTTTTATTTCCAGGTGAATGCAGAGTTCCTGCAGATCACTACAAAACCCCTGCAGGCGAAGTTCTTGGCTCAGCTGGACTATTTAACAGACAAGCTGATGCAAATTTTTCAGGGGAGCAAAGGGCCAAAAGATCAAGGATATCATGGCGATCAGTAGTTTGGTCAGTACTAATGATAAACCCATCAATTAAATGCAATCAATCAATTCCATTTTTTTCACCCTTTTTTTCCCCACCCTTGCATTAGTATGATGACATCGACATAAAGAGGGAGCATACTCTTAAAAGCCTGGTGATCTACTTTAATGAAGATCCAGACCTACTGTTCAAGGAGTATCTGGTACGCTTATCACACTTTCTTTTCTAGATTCAATTTGAGTTAGGTTCATCGCACACAAAATCCTCATATATTCAAAAGAGACAATATAATTGTGAAATATGTATTATTCTTAATAGTCATTGTTGAAACTTGCACTGGAGAGCACTTTTTAAGGCGACGGTTTCAGCAAAAATTCAATTGTTCATTCTTTTGGTGCTGCCATGTAGGTATCTACTAGGGCTGAACGATTATGGAAAATAATCTAATTGCGATTTTTTGCCCCAATATTGCGATTGCAATGCGATATGCGATTATTTTTTAAGGTCTTTGTCTTCTGTATTATTAAACAAAGACAAGCAATACATCATATAGTATGGCCAATACTATATTACATTAATTTTAAACTGTTCTTTCCTGGAAGACAGACCTCTGTTATGATGACATGAGGTGATGCATGAATTGATGACTGACATTTTTATTTAACTTCTTCAATCACAACAGTATATTTGAACATACACAATAGTTTATTTTTAGCTTACAAACATCTGAGCATAAAGTGCTGATAAGGAACCCTGGTGTAAACATTAAAATGAAAGTCAGTACAATGTGCAGATTGCAGAAATATACATAAAAAAATCAGTTTTTCGACATCTGTGAACTACTAGACAGTCATTCAATTAAAAAATAATATTAAATAAATAAAACTAATAAATAAAAAATACACACATCTTACTGATCTCTGC